>NC_041401.2:126842946-127180446 GCF_900747795.2 Erpetoichthys calabaricus
GTTGCGATGTCCAGGGGTTTATTTAATGTTAGCTAAGATTCGGCAGTTAAAAGTTTCTGGCCACAGCAATTTTAACTCTGTCCCAAAGTGATCCAAACTGTCGTTTATACCTCGTGTCTTGTCATTAAACTTGTATCTCGCGAATATGGCATTGCAAACGGCAGCGGGTCAGTTCACGTGCTTACATGGGAGGCGTGATGACGCGATATATTTTGATATATATCAAAATACCCGCGCTTTGCAGCGGCGAAGTACCGCTTTAAAATTTTTATTAAGAAGAAAAGTAAACCTTTTTAAACTGAGGGAAAATGAATCAATAATTATTTCTTAAGGATCTCTTTGTATACCATATTGTCAGTTCACCCTTCCGGTTGTAATATGACCACGCTGTGTGCTGAGCTTACTCTTGAGCATGAAATCTAACGTGGTTTGTGCCCTTCAGAATGAAAACAGCATTTACCTTTTTAATAAAAGGCGAGCTTTTAAGCCTGAGAAATCACCCTGTAAATGCAGACATTTAATTGCACATGTGTTAATATGTATGGTTACACAGTATTAAAAGACACTCAACAACGTCATTTACCTTTGTTCCCGCGTTTGATAAAAGGCGAGCTTTTAAGCCTGAGAAATCACCCTGTAAATGCGCACGTTTAATTGCACATCTGTTAATATGTATGCTTACACAGTATTAAAAGACACTCAACAATTAACGTCATTACCTTCGTTCCCGCGTTTGACTCGTGCTGTAAATCTCTTCCTTGTTTTCACTTCACGTGATCACGTAGGAGGCGTAATACTTGATGACGTGATACGTGACTCCGCCTCCTCCATTAGAGTATATGGACAAAAAACAGGTTCCAGTTATGACCATTACGCGTAGAATTTCGAAATGAAACCTGCCTAACTTTTGTAAGTAAGCTGTAAGGAATGAGCCTGCCAAATTTCAGCCTTCTACCTACACGGGAAGTTGGAGAATTAGTGATGAGTGAATCAGTCAGTCAGTCAGTCAGTCAGTGAGTCAGTGAGGGCTTTGCCTTTTATTAGTATAGATTTTCAGTAATTGATTCGAATAAACTTCCAAGTATTGCAGGAAAGGCAGTGACAAAAAATTGTAATTATACATGGAGATAGTGTTGTCAGAATGGTTAGCACTAATGCCTCATAGCCCCAGTGTCTTTATCACTGTCTGTACAGGTTTACATATACATTGACTTATTCAGCAGATGCTTTTATCCAAAGTGAGCCACAAATATGGTCAACATAACTGAGTAAATATCACTCTGTGGACTGTTTTGAAACAAGTGTTACAGGACAAGAATAAGAACAGAGGAAATAGAACAAGGCAACAAGGCAGTCTTCCAATGTTATTTAAACACATTGTGGTAGTTGGCGGTTTGGATGCAATTGGGCAGCTCCTTCCATCAGCTAGGAGGTATTCATGAGAAGAGACTGGATTGAGGTTTGATGTCAGATAGAGGTGATATCATTAGATGTTGTTCTTGGGTGCTTTTACATACATACAGGTGCTGATCTATTTACTACTCTGTAGGCAAGCATCAAGGATTTGAATCTAATCCATGCTGCTACCAGGAGTGACCTGAAAAGTGGACTGATATGCACCTGTTTTTTCTGGCTGAATACAAGACATACTGCTGCATTTTGAATCATATCCAGTGGCTTGGCAGCACATACATGTACATTTGCCAGTAAGGAGTTTCTGGAGTTAAGATGTGACAAGACCAATGCCATAACAAGATGTTCTGCTGCATATGCTGTCAGATATAGCCTGATCTTGTGAATGTCATACACAGTGAATCTCCATGAATTAGAGACAGTTACATTCTAGTTGGTGAAGGTTAGCTGGTCATGAATTTGATTAATATTAATGGTACTGAATCAAGCTTGATGGGGTTAGAGTTTTGAAAGCACTGGCTGGGATAACAAGGAACTCCATCTTTGCCTGGTTGAGGTGGAGATGGCGTTCTTTTATCAAAGTTGAGATATCAGTGGGACAAAACAAGATTGTTGCTGAGATTATATAGTCCTATGGAGGGAATGACAGGTACTGCTGAATATTTTTTGGCATATCAGTAATATGAGGATCCATGGGACTAGATAATGGGGCCTATTGAAGTGGCATACAAGAAGAAGAGGACCGGACACCAGTCCATGAGCAACCACTGTTCCTGCTTGCTCCATCTTTGACATATCTCTTCTCCACAACAAATAGTAGGATTTGCCCAAGAAACTGGATTCAAACCACCTGAGAGTAGTCTTAGTAATGCCTAAGTCAGAAAGGGTTGCAAGGAGGATCTCATGGTTAATGGTATCTAAAGCAGAAGAAAGATTGTGACATGGTGGTAGCTCTAGCCAGCCATGATGTGTCAACAAAGTCAGAAAAGCCATCTTGGGGCCCCTCTTGAAATCAAACTGGTTAGTATTGAGCAATCTATTCTGTACGAGGAAAGAAGAGACCTGGTTAATTATAGCATGCTCAAGAACTTTGGGTAAGAAGAAAAAGAGAGAGAGAGAGATTAGTCTGGAATTTTCTACTTGAGATGAATTAAGTGGTGACTTAATAGGGCCTATTTGACCATAGTGGGGAAAGTGCCTGTGGTGAGTGAGGTATTGATAGTATGTGTCTGCAGAAAAGAGTGAAGGAGGTGTGGCCTGCGGGAGATGTGAAGGGATGGGATAAAATGGACAGGTAATGGATCATCTAGAAAAGAAGCTGTAAACATCAGTGGTTGAGAGTGCTGAGAAAGTGAAAAAGGTTTTCTGTGCTCAGCAGAGATCAGACTAATTGGCAGGAGTAATGAGATTTGGCAACAAACAGCCACTAACTTTTTGTTTAAAAAGGTAGCAAGGTCATCAACACTGAAGTAAATGTGGTGGGGAGTTGAGAAGGGCGATTGAAGGCAGAGAACAAACTACAAATGTCACTAGTGTTGCTAATTCTGCCTTGGAAAAATTTACTTTAGCACTGATAGTTTCTGAAAAGAAGGAGAATAAAAGAGGTTGATAATTATCTAGATATGCCTGGACCATTCTTTGAAGAGCCAGGGGCAGGAAATTCTTTCACTTGCAGGACTTAAGGAGAGATGACAGGTAGTGTTAAGGCATGAGGACAGAGTTTCGCACTGACTGTCAGTGGCAGCATTAGTGTCAAGTGAGGAGAAGTTGTCAGGAGGATGGAGGAGAGAGGAGACTGGGGAAGTAAAGTGAGCAAGAGAGAGAGAGGGACCTTACACAATGATAAAATAACACAAAGTAGGAATGGCAGTGGGAAAAGATGGAGGAAGCAGAGAGAACTGAATGAAAAAAAAACATCAGTCAGAAATGTTTAGGGTTGACAGTTGCACATTTTCCTCCGGTTTTCTCCAACAGTAAAAAGATGGATAAGGTAAATTGGTGATTATAATCATTCCCTGATGTATATTAACGTGTGTGTCTGTTCTCTCTGAAACGGGTGCTTTTGTCAAGGGATTGTTCCTGCCTGCTCCCGCTTTTTTGCTAGTATATCCTCCAGCTGCCCCCTGCCCTGGATAAGCAGTTTTAGAGGATGGATACATCACTAAATATCAAAACGTGCCATGTCCTAAGCACCTCTCACTTGAATGTCACCAATCCTTAAACAGACACAGAAATATTCTTCAATTACAGGTTAATTCACTGCTTCAGGTTTGGCTGAGTAAGAATATTTCAACTTTAATGTTATTTCAGTATTTTCCTTTTTTAATCACCCAAAAGATGCTGTTGGCTAAACAGGTCATCAGTAATCAGTACAAGTGATTGAGTAGTACGTGTGGCTGGGGGTTATGCCTGCTTGTACAAATTGCAGGTGACAGTCTGTGCACACCTGCATTAGACGTCACATATATACTCCAGCTGCAAAATATTTAAGAAACAAAAATGTGATATCTGTCTCTTTGATGAAGCAAAAAATAAATAGAAAATGCTCAAAGTTTCAAGTCACATAAGTAAGCCGCACTCAAATGTTACAATATGTGAACATTTTCTAATGTCTTAAAATAAGAAAGTGCTTATTTCGCCATAATTAAAATAAGCATGCAAACTTAAAACCAAAACATTTTCTGTCATTTAAATATTGGTAATGGTTTTTGTGTCCTTTTTTTCGTGATGACTGGCTTATAAGCTGATTTAGACTTCCTAGAGCCATCCTCGTGACGAGACCACCATGCAGAAATCATGCAATCAGTGTTCCATTATTGATTTTAACTAACCACGCTTACAAAACAGATAGACAGACAGACATCAGAATGTGACTGATGCATCTTTGAAATGTGCAATGAAATGAGATTTTCTCTATACTTCATTGTCCTGCTGCTTGGAGTCACTAAAACGCCAAAACCAAAAAAGGGTCTGCGTACAACTTATGGATGGTCAATACGTCCTATAACTTTAATTCAATTTCCACATCAAGCTCTTGTTTTATAAATTCTGACATTTGCGTAAGAAATGGCTCCCACATTTTTCCAAACATAAGCAAGTTCCCAGAGGGTTATCAGCTTTATTAGTTTTTAGCGTTTGGAGCTATATCTGCTTGAAAGGGCAAGGAGGTCTATAGCAGGTAGATTGTCCAGGTGAATGCTAAGGTCACTGAGGATTAGAAGTGGGCAACTGTCATCTGCGATGAAGAAGATCAGCATGTCCAGACTATGTAGGAAATTTAATAGACCTGGATGGAGTGGTGGCTAGGAATCTGCACTGGCAATCGGATGGTACCAAGAGGGACTCTGCTCTGTTGGGCCCTTGAGCAAGGCCCTTAACCTGCAATTGCTCCATCCTGGGTATGACATTAATCTGCATCCAGCCCTGCATGTAGGCCCTCTAACCTGCAGGGAAAAACTTGGGGGTTGGTGGCAGAAATGCTACTCCAGCAACCATAAAAAAACTTCCATCTGAACTACTGTAGTATGGTGGCTGCACTTGAGTCCTAATCAGGATCCTGAGTTGGTCTGTCATGTGGTGGGTGTGGCAATGTGCTGTTTCAGCATGTGCTCCTAACCCCCCCCCCCCCTCTCTCTCTCTCTTCTCTCTTCTCTCTCTCTTCTCTCTCTCTCTCTCTCTCTCTCTCAACAGACCTGGAAGGCAATAGAGAACAACAACACAAAGTTTGCACATTCTCCCAATGTCTACATGTTTATTTTCCTGTCTAGTTACTCCAGTTTTCTGTCATATCCCAAAGACAGGTGTGTTAAATTAAATGGTGACTCTAAATTGGCCCTGAGTGAGTAAGTGTGGCCTAAAACTGGCCCATAGCCTATCTAGGCCTCGTTCCTTTGTGGTACATAAGGCTGCTGTTATGGTGTGTAAAATCTACAAATTATTCTCTATATTTTTATTATTATATTTTGCTCAATCCCAACAAGATGAATTCAGATGTAGGAGGCATTATAGTAAAAAGGCATATCCTCTTCCCTTACATCTCACTTTTATAACAGTTGTTCACAGCATAGTGCTAAATTGGTATTACAGCCTGGGAAAGGAAGACTTGCCAATGCCTCAGGCTATTCATTACTTTATGGATGGACTTTTGGGACAACAATTTGGTTTACAGCCTGGGAAAGGAGGACATGAGGCAAAATCAAAGAACTTTATTATCTGTGAAAAGATAGATTAAAGTGTTTGAGCAAAATTCATCCATCATATTGACGGCCAGCCAATCAGGCGCATGGAACATTCATGTGTTGTGAAACCACGGCATGAAACTTTATAATAAATATGCCTCATTTGAAAGTAACGTCAGAAGAAGAGAAATATCGACAACAGAAGAGTGACATAAGAAAATAAAACAAAGACACGCGTGACCAGTTTTCATCAAATCGTCAGTTAACAGCATTTTCATGAACATCAATTGCTAAATCAAACGCCGTCCTGGGACTTTCATCCTTGACATCACTGATTCCTTTCAGTAAGCTTTTTTTAAGACTATTTTATCCAGACTTTACTATCGATCTTATTTTCTGTTGCTTATTATTGTTCTTTAATAAATAGTAACTTGTTTTCATCTTTCTATTTGTCTTAATGTCTAGAGTGATTGAAATAATAAGGTAGATTTCTTTGAGCACCTGGTGAAGCCGGAGATTTGCCATTACCTCTGTGCTGCGAGGTTTATTAAGGCTGAGAGTGAGAGCTCCACTCAATAGTAGGGAACAGTACGTGATGAAGGTGTTCTTGCTGTTCGTGCCGATAATAAATAAGTCTCTTGATGTGCTGAGAGAGTGACAAGTTGTGTTATTCTTATAGCACTTGTGTGGTTTAAAGTGCTAACAGTTAGCCAACTGTGTGTGTGTCATTCGTAGGGCACTGTTGTGGTTAGGGTCTGAGTGTTTGTGTATCTATGCATGTGTGTGTTATTATTTAGGGTGCAGGAGTAGACCAATCCAATAACGAACTTGACAAGTGTAATGGGTAAATAGATGATAACACAGCTGCCAAGACAGACTTCACATTCCTATTCAGAAAGGTGTTTTCAGGAACTGAATTAATGGACATATGTTTGTAATAAGTTCAACTTCAATGTAGTTCAGTGCAGACGTTATTGCTGTTCTGATAATTGGTGTGTAAACAAAGTGTAAGACCTTATGTTAACAGATGCTAAGTGTACAGTTCTAACTCTGTGATTTTATCAATAGTTTATCTAACTTATCACACCAATATAATATCACTAGGAAGATGAAACAATGCAGGTGCACATATTCAATACTGAATTTTCATAGAACGGGCTAAGAAGAGTTCCAGCTTACTTGTTTAACACTAGAATCCCTGGAGCCTACGAAGAAGTCGTAATGCCGGGCCACCTTCAATTCCTTTGCATCTCTTCATCAACTCCTTTGTTTTGCAAATGTGTCAATCAGCACAAGCAGCCTGCTATCCCATCCCCCCCTACCAACGCAGCTGAAGTTCTCCCAGCTCAAGTCTGTTTATCTGGGTGTGAAGTGCCTTGAATTATATCAGGTCATGTTGAGAAGCATGCACTGGTACAGGGTAAATAATATTTCGTAATTTGGAATACATACATTTCATGTGTGTTTCGTGTCTACAATGATCTGGGGAGATGTAGGATAACAGGAAATGTGTGGCAAGAAATGCTGAACACATAAGTAAAACAGAAAGTTTTTTCATGTTATAGTAATAATTGACAAAATGCTGACCTGAAGTGTAATGTGTGAAGAGTGAAGTCTAAATATCAAATGAACACTTCAACAAAAGGTATAACAAAACAAGTGTGCTTTTATTCAAGAATATAACCAAAGAAAACAACATCATTCAATTTACATGTTGCTGTCAATGAGTTAAAAGCCAAGCCCAAATATCAATCGACAGAAAACCAATGTGTCTGTTTGGCTGGTGTAAAGGTAAGATGCCTTGTAATCAAGAGCTTGAGGATTCGAGCCCCTGTTCTCCCCATTTTGAGTAGTGGGCTGCTATTATTATTATTATTATTGATATATAATAAAACATACATTTCATTTGAGTTTGTAGCACCGGTGTACATTTTTGCTACCTGTGAAAGTTTTTTTTTAATAAAGTTTTATTCTCTTGGTCACGTTCTTGTGGTACAATGAACTTGCCTCAACGTCTCTGAGTTGATGGCGTTTATCTCCATTATTTTCACAAGAGCATGGATGACCACAATTGGTGCTCTGGTTGATGCCTGGTCAGAACTATTTGTTGTATTGGCAATCAAAGATACAATGCCTCATGACTGCTATCATGCAGCATTTGCACTTTGACAACTAAGACACCTGTGTAGAACATGTGAAAAATTACAGATTTGCTACTGTCTCAGACATCTGGCAACATTTTGTTGAGAACTGTGTTTTGAGTTACAACCCAGGGCAACATACTGT
Source organism: Erpetoichthys calabaricus (assembly GCF_900747795.2). Taxonomy (NCBI): domain Eukaryota; kingdom Metazoa; phylum Chordata; class Cladistia; order Polypteriformes; family Polypteridae; genus Erpetoichthys; species Erpetoichthys calabaricus. The sequence goes on from NC_041401.2 coordinate 126,850,824, forward strand.
CAATGAGCAACTGTTTACAAACAAGGTCCTTTCTCGCAATACATCTCAACCAATTCTGACAAATTTGGCATAAAGTTTTGGATTGCGGCAGATTTGGAGACAAAGTACTTGTGCAATGCCACTCCTTATTTAGGAAAAAATCCCAATCGTCTCACGGGAGAAAGACTTTCCAAGACTGTTGTCATAAAGCTTATGGCGCCGTTTCTGGACAAAGGCAGAATCTTAACAATAGACAACTTCTTCCCGTTGCTTCGCTGGCTAATAAACTGCTGCACCACAATACAATTCTGCTTGGCACCATAAATAAAGTGGGACTTCCACCTGCAGCTAAAGTCATTTTCCTACGCAGGCAATTTTCCACTCTAGTGTTTAGATCTGACAGTGTCATGCTGATAGTGTATGTGCCCAAAAAGAAGTATGTCTGAATTCTCAGTACCACACACCATAACTGGTCAATGTTCAAATGACATCTCATGTTCAAATGACAGTATTTTCAAGCATGGATGTGTGTGTGCATACATGAGTGAGGCAGAGACAGATTTGATGTCATTCAGGTGGTTACTGTAATATAAAATAAACACTTCACAAAGGTATAACAAAACAAGTCTGCTTTTATTCAAGAATAAAACTGAATAACAAAAAATTCAAGTGACAACAAGATACCAAGAAGGCATGATTCACCAGAGTTTGTGTGTCTGCTTACACCCCTTCAGCGATATCTTTTACAAGTAACAAAAATGTACACCGGGTGTTATGGACTCAAATCAAATGTATGTTTTTATTGTAAAATAGCAATAATAATAGAGGTTTGAACTGCTAACCTCTTGATTATGAAGCAACAGTTCTTACCTCTGCACCAACCAAACAGGTGTGTTGGCTCTCTGTAGACTGATGATAGGGCTTCAATTTTTACACATATATTCATGAATAAAAGAGTACTTGTTTTGTTATACCTTTTGTGAAAGTGTTTATTTGATATTTGGACTACAGTCTTCACACATTATACACTTCAGATCAGCATTTTGTCAATTATTACTATAACATGAAAAAAGTTTTAGTTATGTGTTCAACATTTCGTGCCTCGCATTTCCTGTCATCCTACAATTAACCAGATCATTGTAGATACGGAAGGCACATGAATTGTATGTATTCCAAATAATGATATATTATTTACACTATACAATTCCAGACACCTCACACCCAGATAAAGAGACTTGAGCTGGGAGAATTTCAGCTACATCGTTAGGGGATTTCAGCTACATCGGTAGGCTGCCTGCTGCCGGTGCTGATCGACACAGTTACAAAACAAAGATGCTGATGAGGATCTGTGAAGGAATTTAAGGTGGCCCTAAATTACAACTTTTTTTTGTAGGTTTCAGGGATTCTAGTGTTAAGAGAAGTAACTCAGAGTCGACTTTTACTCCTTCTGCATGTTTCTTTTGATTTGTCACCCATTATTTTTTCCTTTCTTTTTAAAAATTAAGTTGTAACCATCCTGACCTAGAATAACCTAAAGACTTACAGATGTATTCTACTCCTACGTTTGAGCCAGAGAAACCTGCAATAAGTTCAGCTACAGCCTTTGTTCCATCACTCTTAAATTGCCTACTCGAGGACAACAGAAATCCAAAAACTTGAAAGCTATTGTTTTGATCCAGGTTCTTCAAGAATGAGTTTAGATTTTGAACAGGAGGAGAGCAGGCCCACTTCTCCTTAAATCAACTGTTTGCTAATGTGGTATAGGACTGGTGTAGTGCCTGAGGTGACTTTAACATTCATGTGGTACAAAGCTTTGGGATTTTATTTCGATACAAAAGTCATGAGATTCCTATGAAGAAGTTATCAAGTAAATTGTGTAAGAGTATGATATGCATGTCAAAAAACCAAACATACTTACACCTTGTGCAGTAAATAAAACAGTGAGTTTGAGAATGTTTGCAGGATTTTGGAAGACAGGTGAAGAATTGTTAACTAAACAGACTTTTCTAGATTTTGCACAAATAAGATACACATTGTTAAAGTGCAGCTTCTGCTGCTGGTGCATCACGGAGGAGCTAAAAGAATGACTGTTAGAATAAATGATAAAGATCACACATTTAGAACTACAGTCAAACTAAGTTTTTGTGTAACACTTTAAGAAATTGCCTGCAGTCTTGTCTGATCTCAAGTGACATTGTTCAAAGGCTCATTCATACACATCTTTCCTCAAAGATCTTGTGCCACACACTCACTTGTGTGGTCCAGGATTTGACCCCAGTTTCTAGGAGCCAAACACCAAATTACAATCTTGCATACATGAAGAATGAAATGGTACACAGGTTACTAGACAGGGAAATCAGAGAGAACACAATTACAACGGAAGACAGGGACTTGAAGTCTAGAAAACAAAAATTTATTAGGGTCAACCAGCTGTACATTGTAAAACTATTACAGGCTTTGAACTTTACAGCTAACTGAATTCCACAACATAACATTGTGGTTTTTAATCAATGCACGTCTAATGTAGCTTAACAAAATGTCATAAGATTTAAGATGACACTGTTCATTCAGGGCATGATCTGAGTGATTTGGTTACAACTCCTTTTCCTTACAAACAATGACTGTTATACATGGTGACTCAACAATGGTTTGAAGAGATTGGATCATCAGTTTTCCATACAAATGAAATACATTGTTGTACACATTACTGAACATCCATGTCGCTACCATTATGACAGGCTTATTTCCAGTAAAGAAGAAATCCATCAGGATACTAGGGCTTAACTACAACAGTAATTTCTTTGAAAAACATCAAACTGGAAAAAATCAATTTGGCAAGTTTGGCTTGTATTTAAAGAAATGGGACAGCTGCACACTGGCAATGACAGACATGTCTTTGATCACAAAAGTAGTAGTCCTTCCAATACTCTTCTTTTGAAGTATGGTAGATCCTCAAGTTAGGAACATCAATACATTCCCAAAGCAAATAACATCTCATTTTATCTGAGGTACTAATCGTAAAAGATTAGAATGATACACAATTTAATTGAATTTCTTCTGGCAGACTGTCAACCCCTTGGAGAACTGACAATATGAAAACGCCTGGCAGAGAAAATGAACAAGATAATTTGGGGGGGACTGGTGGGGGGGGGGGGTATGCTTACTTATCGCCAGCAGTACTACACAGAAATAGGTTTATTGGGTTCCAGTAGAAGAATGAGAGATCAGTGGGCTACTGGAGGGCATTATTATGGACATTGAAGCTTGCCAGTGGTTCTTGTAAATGTAGCTTTGTGGCAAGGTCGTAATATCTGTTCATTTTCATATGTATAATAAAAGCCCATATAAACAACGCGCCAGAAGAAAATGTCCAAAAATGGAAATTTTATATAATTATGGGAAATAAATTAAAAATAAATAGGCTCTTCTTAAACCTGATGATATTTTAATGAGCTCTGTTAGGCATACAGAATTATAGCTATGCTGTTAAAGGACAGATTTATTTTTGATCAATAAGACACTGCATTAATATAAAATGCTTCATGCAAGTATTTATTCAGAATAAACTAATGACCTGGAGATGTATCCTTTCAAACCCCTTATTCCGATCAGAGAAACCTGGTTATTGGTCTCTGAGAAACCAGGATAATAAATGTAGATTTCTCTGTGAGTAACTCAACTATTTAGCCATGTAAACTGTTAACCGGATGTCACGCATATGTTACAGAGGACTCCTTCACAGGCTCAGTCGAGGTATGCAATAACCTACCGGGATGAGAGGGGGAGCCACTGCCAACTATCTTCTTATTTTTCCCTCACAGTGCAGAGAAACCTCCCAGTGAGGGAATTTCACCTTCTTAAAATATGCATTGGTGTTTATTATCTGACCTGGCATAGGTATGCACTGACCTGAACTGATGAAACAAATGTTTCATCATCATAATTATGTAAAAACTCAAAACATAGCTTCCTGGTTGTCAGTCTTTCACTATTAAGCTGCTGTTTTCTTTCTGGACAGTTTATTGAAGCTTCTGAAGGAAAACCTTCCTCATGATGTTTTATACCTTAACTTTCACCTAAATTTAAACACAGTATAATAAAACGAACATATCCATTTTGAAGGAATGGAATAAATAACACAATAACCCATAGAAAATAATAAAGACTCTAAGCATCCTCTGGAGTGTTGATATACAGTACATGTTTTCCAGGATTCCAGTCTAACTGGGAGTGCAACTAGCATGTCTGGACTTCCGCTTACCTCATTTACTTACCTCCTTTGTTATGTGAATTATTTTCAATGGTAGAGAAAACACTCTTGGACTTAAATAACACTCCACACCTCAACACCAAGGAGTGATCTAAACAGCATGAAAGACATGCAACGTAGTATGACTAACAGAAGTTTCAAAATCAGAGCAGAGACACTTTTGGTGGAGAATTCAAGACCTGTTGATCTGCTTCTAAGAAGCAGCAGAAATGACTTGCTAGTGTAGGCAATGGTACCCCACACTGTAACACCTACTGTATTAGGAATTTGGGGTACAGACACATTACGTAGAATGTAAGGTTTGCATATTTCCATGAGTGATTCCAGAGGCTACCAGCCACATATAATTAATTGAATTCATCACTAAAAATGATCTGGTTCAAATCCAGGTAATTCCAGACTGTTTGAGCATGTCACCAGTCCAGAAACAGCCAGTGAATAGTTGATGTAAAAATGGATGCATTGTGTCAAGTTGTGGCTCTGCAACTCAATAATCCAGAATCCAAGGTATTATCCAATGGTCCATGAAGGGCACCACATTTTTGCAGAGAAAGGAGAGCATCAATGAGGCTGATGCTTCTCTCAATATAAGGCTGGTCACCTGGCCTGAAGACCACCAACCATTAGGTCTATCAAACTAACTTCATGTGTTGTGAGGGTGAACCCAGGATGCTGTTACATCTGTACAAGGGTTCCAAAGTTATCACAATCAATTTCTGCTTGGTTATCAGGCCTGCTGCATACACAGCTTTGATGACCTCCCAATCTAGGCATCATACGCTACTTTATGTTAGAATTTTTTATTATTTTTTTTTTAATAGAGTGTATAGATATAACTAGAAGTTGAGTTTTGAGACAAATGTTGGTTCTATTTTCCAAAAATGCAACCACTTCATTCTGTATTAAAGAAGCAATATTACTTGATCTGTTTTAACCTTTAGATTCATCTCCTTGGTCTGAAAGTCTGATTCTGAGAAGAATAAGTTTTATCAAATTAGCATTCTCTCCTGTCTCACAGCTACCAGTTAAAACCTTTATCTTTGTATTCTTCCATCTATCAATTTACTAATGCATTGATCAGTTCAGAGATTGGGGGGGCTGGTGCCCATCCTGGCAATATCAGGCTAAAGATAGAACTTATTCCTGGATGCAGGGTGCACATGCACTCATATGTGCCTAATTTTGAGTTGCCAACGAACCTGTGTTTTGTTTTCATGTTTCTCAAGAAAATTAAATAATTACTCTTCTCAGATGACGATTCAAATTTCCAAATCTCCAAATATGACATGTTGAAGATGTAAATTGCACCTTCAGATTACTTAATAAAATATATTTATCACTAATTTATTCACTTTGCATTTATGGGTAGGCATTGCATCTTTTTCATGATTACTATTCTTAAACAAGGCACCCCCCTTGGAGAATTAAAAGTGTGCTTTCCCCCTTTTTGTTTGCTCCATATGGCCCCTTCCCCCTATTGCTCAGGCTCAGTGCCTACCATATCCAAAATGGTTTGCTCCAGGCAGAGCCTGGCCATTTATAATTCTTCATGGGTCACTACTTTAACAAGGTCAGAATCACCCTTAGGTTAGAAGTCATGTCCATAGCACCCTGACCATCAGGCTACACTGCGTCTTGGCTGCCGTTGGGCACTTTACACTCCTCATTACTCACCCTTGTCATTCATTATAAGGGTGTAATTAACTCTCACTTGCACATCACTGGAGCAACCAAGTGGGAAGGAAAGTCCAAACCCCCACAACAACTGGACATGTATGCACAAATGCATCACTGCTTGGTGGGTAAACATAAGGGTTTCTCATTCCCAGAAACAGATTGCTCCTTGTTACCATCATATAAATGCATGCCCCATGAGATTGCCCCACAGGGAATGCGGCTTAACATCAGGCTATTGAGCTTTCACATCCTTCTCTGAGCTTTGATAGCTTAATATTGTAAGGCATCTTCCTGACTAGAATCTCAAACTCTGTGTTCAGGCCTAACCTCTAGGACATAGTATACAAAGATACCATTTATATGGACCCCATCTTGACTTTGAACAAAATAATAATATTGTTACATTTATTGAGCACCTTTCACAAACCCAAGGTTTCTGTACATACAGAGTAAAAACAAATTACACAAATGACAAAAGTTCGTAGAAGAGGAAAGTTTTCAGTTGAGATTTAAAAGTGCAGAAAGAGGAGCAATCTCAGAGAGACTGAGGAAGAGAGTTCCAGAGTTGAGGGGCTATAGCACTGAAGGCCAGGATGGAGAGTCTGGTACATGGGACGGTAAGGAGATTACTGCTCGAGGATCTGAGAGAGCAACAAGGAGTGTAAGGAGCTAGTAGCCGAGTGAGGTAGAGAGGGGCAAAGTTATGTAGGGCTTTGAAGGTGAGAAGCAGAATCTTGAATTTAATCCTTGATGGAGCCGGTAACCAGTGAAGCTGGGAGAGAACAGGAGAGATGTGAGCAAAACGCTTGTGTGGGTGAGGGACTCTGGCTGCAGAGTTCTGAATCTACTGTAGCTTCTGTATAGATTTTGCAAGGAGGCCAATGAAGAGGGAATTACAGTAATCAATCTGAGACATTATGAAACAATGAACCAGAGTTTGAGCATCATTAAAGGACAGAAATGTATGGAGGCAGGCAATGTTATGGAGATGATAGAATGAAATTTTGGAAAGAGACCTAATGTGTAGCTCAAAGTTAAGTGATGAATCAAACAAAATACCAAGATTTCTGACAACAGAAGCAGGTTTGACAAGTGTACCATCAACAGAAACAGAGAAATGGGATGCCTTAGAAAGTTGGGATTTTGGACCTACCAGTAACACTTCAGTTTTATTGGCATTAAGTTTGAATATATTCAACTTCACCCTTAGTGTAGAGTATTTTAATCCTAATGGCAATGAAACAACTAGTAGTTTCCAAGGAAATCTCAACTCCCCTCTGTCCCACACCTTTAATTCACACTATGCACCACTGAAACAGCAATAAATATCATGCTGGGTGAGGGCGGATTTTTCAACCTTTCACTGGGAGCGGAGATCAAAGCAACCCTGCCAGCTAACTGAACTTCATATGTTGCTTTTTAGAGACAAAGCTTGTTAAATCCAGCAGTAGCTTGTTCCTGCTGCGGTCAGCATTGCATATTGCACCACCTAGTGAAACCTCACTGCATTTCGAAGTTCAGTCTCATGCCTCTTCTGAGAAAACTACACTGGATGATAATTGTTTTAAAGGAAAGTCAGAGTTTGTCAACAATAAAGTCTATCTAGCACTGAAAAGAACCACGAACATGCAATATACTGCATAAGCACTGCAGATTTGCATCCTAAAGTCAACAAGCACGCTGTAGTAGATTGAAGTTGGAGTCTGGGGTAAGGAGCACTTTAGTGTGTGAAGCCAGCTGTGTTGACGTCCCTGTACTGAACAGTGGTGGAAGTTGTTATGGAGTACCCTGGGTTTCATCCCTGACTCAAGTGTCTTTTCTTTTATTCTCCTTTGAGTCTTAATTATTATTTTGTAAATTCTTCTTTTGTTTTTGTTTATTTTTTGCATTTTATTATTTCTTAATGAATATTTTTTTGTTTATTTAATTATTTTGTATTATTATATTATCTGGAGTTGTTAGTTCTTTGTAATATGTTTCTTGTCCTCTTTATATTGAGCCTAAGGGATCAGGGCCACCTGATGTTGAAGCTGTGAAATTGCCCTGGACACTGCTCTGAGTAGTGTCACGTGACTGGTTCGGTTTCATTTCTGATGTCACGTAAGGTAATGTTATTAATATGGTGGCATTCACTGTATTTGAAATCCCTAGGTGGATACTCTTATTACCTTAAAAACCTTGTTAGTGATAGTTTTAAATTCATTTAGGCACCAGCACTAGATTTTGACTTATTTTTGATTTTGATTTTTAATCATTTCAAGTGTACCAGCCTCCAACTGCTACCTGCAGGCTACAGCCTACACTAAAAATGAGAAGCTGGCATTAATAGTTCAAAATACACTAAAATGCCATTAAATCCTCGGGCTCTATGAAGTCCAGAAGGACATCTTTATAAATAAAGATTTATTTTATAATTAAAAAGAGAGCACATAAATGGCACAAAGCTAAAAAAATAGGCAAACCAATGTGCCTAAAAAGACAACCAAAGGCAACCAAGTCCCAACACATAATACATTAAATAAGAATGTCAAAGCAGAAGTAATATATCCAAAAACTATATGAAAAACAACAAGAAAACCAATAACTACAAAACCACTGCTGGGTTTCATTCTCGAATAAAAAGGTAGAGGAAGGACCAGGCAGCAGCGACGTCAGGGTGGCCCTGCCTTCTGAGGCTTGACCCACAAAATACAGGAACTGGAGTTACATTTAAAGACACAGTACTTAAATATTAATTAATAAACCAATATAACAGAAGTTACATAAAACATGAAAAGTAATTCAAAAATAACAGAAACCACCACAAACCATAAAATAAATATAAGCGAGGGCAAAAAAAAAAACAAAAAAAACACAGCACTTTGTATTTCGACTTTGGTTTACAATTTTAGATTTTTCTTTTGAAAATGATTTTTTTTATTAATCTTTTCTTTTGTGCATTTACTTTGGCTCTGTTTTTGGATTTCGTTTACTGGATCACTGACTTGGTTTTGTTTTTAAGTTAACCATTCAGGCAAATCTTATTTTTATTCCATTTTTTGCTTCTGTTTTATATGTTTTAATATACTCTGTAAATATAAATGTTTGTTGTTGTGGGCCAAAGATTTTTATGGTTCTCCTCTCCCCTTTTCATATTTGTCCTCATGTTGGCCTGTGCAGGCCATGAAATCTGTTTCTCAAGTTTGAGACCAAGCCGATTTTGTGTCTAGGCCTCTTTGAGGTCTTGGGGCCTAGTTTTCATATTAAAGGCTTTCTGAGTTTGGAGAGCCAGGTAAATCACAGCACACAACTCCTGGGTGCTAGGCACTCATTTTTATATGCCCTTAAAGGGTTTTAGGGTCACTTTGCCACCACTTCACATGTAGGATGAAGGTGCAAAATAAAGTAAACTTGGTGTTATGTACCTTCATCTCAGAGTTTGATTTAGGCAGCAATAAATGTTGGTACTATTGCCAATAACTTAAACAGTGATTTAAGCCTCTAAAGCTATAGAAAGGTTCAGATTTTTTACTCAGCAAGATGATTTCTGATTTGGCCATTTTTGACAGTGATAGACAGAAAAAAAGTAACTGTTTCATATTTAATTACATTGTGAGCTGCGAACATATAATTCTATTCATGCATACTGATTGTCAACAATTGTCAGAAACAACCTACAAGTAACTCAACCAACAAGTAACAACCTACAAGTAACTCAACCAAGATGAGTGATACACCCTGTAAATAAAAATGTGACAAACTTCCTCATATTCCTCCACACAGGTCAGTACAGTTCATTACACACCTTATATTGCAGACTCCCGGTAAAGTTTTTCAGGATGACTCTGATTGTGGTAATCCAAGTCAGGAGAAGAAATGATCAAATTCTGCTAAACCAGTGTGACAGAGGAACAGATTGCAAGATAATGCTGTTTGTTCTCTCCTTCTCCCTTTCTCTCACAATTTCTTAAACTAAAGGTGATGTACAAATTGCTACCCTGGTTTCATGTTTCTCCAACAATAACAAGACACCACAGCTTTTTTTGGTAGATAAATGCTGTGATTATATTGAAATCAATCCAAGAACAATGCATACATGCACCATTCACAAACACAAGATGAGCATGAAACAACATTAACAACATAAACGTCAATTAGCAGTTCAAATAGTAACAAATGATAATCCTAACAATCTTTAAGTTTAATCATTAGTCAGTTAAGGCTCAGTTCGAATATGTTTTATGCCTAACAACTCTTCAATAATTTTTACACTGGAATAGGCCTAACAGTCCTCCGTCCAAGGTGTTTGTTTTTCATCCAAGCAAAAAGCTTCTCACTTTCCATAAAACTAAACTCCTCTGATGTTTGAAAATCCTTCATCTGCAAGAGACTTCCGGTTTCTTTTAACCAACACCATGTCCTTCCCATTGGCTAGTCTACAGTACACCTTCTCACTTTAGGGTGCAGATCTTACCTTCACTTTGGGGCAAGACAACACAGTCAAATGAACAGACAAACTATAAGACATTACTGATGTGACAAACTCTACAACTGAACTGAGTGGTTATTTCAGCCAGGAATGTTTCTTATGATTTGTTGCACATAACCACATTTGTATCATTATATATTTTTAATGCAGCGTGCATTTTTGATAAGCATTGTGTTTTGTGTCCAAATGTGTATTATTAAAATGAAAAAGGAATACAATTAAAGGAAGGCGACAATAACATCTGATTTTTGGCCTATGTAAGAAAAAAAACAAACACTCCCTCACCAGCGACCAACCACTTCATGTAAGACGACTAAACAGAAACAGAATAAGAGGAGAAAAAAAAGAAAACAATCTTACCCATCTTGATATGCATTTTTTTTAATCACCAAGAGTGATCAACAAAACTATTTGCATAAAAAGTGAATTTGCAACAAAACTAAGGAATGAATATTAAAGAAAAAAGATTTACAAAAGAAATTGTGCTTGAATGAGTAAAATTCATGCCATTCAAACAAGAAGGAAGGTATTTAATTCCTGGCTGGAATTGTTTTTATGCATTAATTCCTCATGTGTCTGCCTGTCATTTAATATTTAAATATAGATCTCCAATGAGTAAAAAAAGAAAAAAAAAAATCACCGGACTCATTTTCTGTCACGTGTGGACATTTTGTTGAGCCGTCAGCCATGTATTACTTGTTCTGGCAGTAAATATTACTGCCAATTACGCAACCAGTCTTGTTAATCGCAATTCTAAAGATGCATTGGAAAAAAAAAAAAAACGCAGACAACAGCAAAATGTGAAGTGTCCTCAACGGAGATTAGGCAGTTGCTGGTAATGGTGATGGAATGGGTTGGTAGCAGTGATGACTTTAACTTGTACTGAGGTTTTTCCTGAAGACAAAACAGTAATGATTACAATGGTGCATTTTGGTGTATCTTAATGTGAAAAATATGCAGTATGTCACATTAAAAAAAAAAGTACTGCACTACTCGGAAGTGATGAGAATGAGAAGCATAAATAGATTTGATTTTACTGGTTGGTGAAAGTGAATGAGGCTTTAAGAAGCAATAGTCTTTGTTTTCCACCCAAAAAGCAAACCTTTTAAACTCCCAAAAAACTTTAGTGAGTTTTGTGTTTCATAAAAGCTAAATCACCTGCAATGTCAGTTTCGCGGCATATATGTGAATCTAAACATGTCTGTTTCACTCAACAACAATGGTCCATGCTCTGTTTTTGATTTGTGGCTGTTATACAGTATCATTCCTACACATACTCTGTTTAAGATCTATTGACCTTGAATATAAGCAGCCACCTGCTCCTTTGGCTTCAACCTCAGTAAGCACCCATGAAACGTTACAATGTCTTGTCATTAATCCTCAGGATCTTTTTCTGCAGAACCTTTATATGTTTATTTACTAATGTCCTGCTTGTATGTGCCATTAAGAAAATTGGTAGACTGGTGGAAAATCCCTTAAAAGTTAATCATATACAGCAATGGCTTACAAGAGTGAGGCACAAATGGATGACATGGGGTTTATCTAAGACATGGCATATGCAGGACCTTCCAGGTAACATATTTGAAATGATCTGGGCCTGGTGGCCAGGACACTGGATGAGTTTCGGGAGGCTTTTCAAGTAGTTATAAATCATAAAGAGGTGGAGACATTCTTAATGTATGTGCAACATTATTTTCTAATTATTAAAATGAATTTGTTGGACAAGCTTTTGACTTAATAGCTCCGCTAATGTTCTCTATGATCTCGTCCAAAGCATAGAACTGCCTATGTACAGTATCTACTGACCAATAATAATTAAAGACTTAACAGTCAAAAAGACATTGTTGTAGTTTGTTCTCAGACATAAACAGCAGGTTGAAATAGTGAAGAACCTGCGCCCACCATAAAGATCAGCCCTCTCTCTGAACTCTTCTGAACTTTTTCATCTCTCCTATAGATGGGTTTTAAGACTTCATGATAGAATGAGTCTGTCGCCAAGCCGAGTGTGAAAACTGAAAAGCAGCAAGTCAAGTCTGATTACATGTGGTTCTTCTAAAAGCAGAAGATAAAATTAATTCAGGTAAATCCATATCTATGGAAATACTTCCCTCTATAAAACTGATTTTAACACACAAGTATAGGAAATTCTGCCATAAAGTATGTTCACAGGTTGCTGGGTAGTTCAGTGTAAAATCATGAAATAAACAGTTTTGAATTTGTTATTGAATCTAAGCAGAGTGTTGGGCATTGCATCTAGCGAGTAAATGTTGGAGCTAAACACACGTGCCGTTCTTTCCTCCTGTTCAGGAGAAGCACAGGTAATGGTTATGTGCTTACTGATTTCTTTGATGCCCCGGGGTTTGGGGGCTGGGAAAGGAGAAACAAACACAGAAACTGTGCAAGGGGGGAGCTGCTTGAAGAACTTTGAAAGCCGATGTCAATTTTCTGCATCAAATGTTTCGATAATTAAACAAAGCTGTTGGAAAGAGGAACAGCAGCGTGAATTTGGAGTTCAGGAAGCTGAGGACCCAATAAATAGAAAAGCAGAAGGAAAAAACAGTGCCAGAGGGGGCAGCTATAGATTAATAACATGCTGGTAATAGATTTACCCATGGAAGTTGTACAGAAGACATCATCCTTCCACGCAGAAAAAATAATAGTAATAATAATAATAATACTAAAACAAGCAACCCAGGCTGCCTGTTTACTGTTTTCTTTGTTTGTTGTGACCACTTTTGAATAAACCCAAGACAGAGGTCCGAAAACATAAAAGATCCATAACTGCCAATATCATTGAGGTCTTTGGAACTTGACAGATGAGACAACAGATAGATCACCTTATTTAAAATGCTTTGTTAGAAATAAGTGAGCTCCAAATTATTTACTAGGCAAAGAAGTTAGACAGATACTCTGAGGGATTGGCATTCATCTGGAAGCATTCTTAACACTCACAACAGTTGAGAGTCCTCTTCTATGAATATATATAATTTGAAAGTCAGGTGGCATAAAACAGCAGTTAATCTCATTTATAATTTGGGTGGCATTGCGGCTCAGTTTTCAGGGCTTCTGGGCACTGGCTGTGTTTAATCTGCATGCCTCTTGCATGTGTTTTTCTCCAAATGCTGTATTGGTTCCAGTTTAAGGGGCACTTTTTCCAAACTTAACCTGAGGTATTTCATCATCAAGCCTCAAAAGTCTTTTCAGGGGAAGAACTATTGAGTGTAAATAAATGCAAACGCTAATCATGTAAGAAAACAAAAATGCTCCAAATGTGCAGAGTTTAACCTTCTACAGGTAAACAAATCCAAGAAGCCAGCAAACATGAGGCTATGAAGAGAAAGCAAGCAGGTTTTTGAATAAACAAAAGTAAAAGTGGACAAAACTATACTTTTGTCTTTTAATTACTAGTGTACTTCACTTTAAATGCATTAACATTTTCAGTCTTTAATAGGTTGGATTAAACTTGCATGCTTCCCCGATCTTCCATGGAGCCCCACATGCTCTCATCTGCTTCATTTAATGCTTGTACATTCGTATTGATGGGCATAAACTAAAACACTCTGTCCACCACCAGTCGGCATTATCCCAGTACAAAGGATTTTAAAGAAAATTAAGCACCATCAAAGTGCTGGGTGTAAGTGCTCTACCTGCCGGCCCATGGTCCAGGCTCTGTTTGGGCAGCTCTGATGGATTCCCCAGAGAGTTCTTGCTCTTCTAAAAGTCCATGGACAACAAAGCAAAATTCCCTCTTGGGTCTGAAATGTCGACACTTGTGCTCATGTATTAGTATATTTTTTCCTGAAAATCTGTTTTTAAGTGGGTTTGTCTTAAATTTGAGGGTGTTTTAAATTGGACACAATGTTGTATTTCATTTTTTCCCCAGATATGTGCATGTTTAACCTGACACGGCTGTCCCAATGCGTGTACTTTGTGATGGCCAGATGACCTGCTCTGTGCCCAGTGCTGCCAGGATACACTATAACCTCAGCATTCCCTAGGACAAAGTAGGTTTGAGAATGTTATGTTATGTTAATTATGTTTAAAACCATTATGTAATATTTGCATATGTTGAGGAGATTACTCTTTTTTTTAATTCACCAAACGTTTTCAGGGGAATATATCATACATAGGATATATCATGAAGACCTCCTCTTCTGCCAGGTTGCTTTAGCCTACTTAATATTAATTATGTTCCCTAAACTAAAATTATTGTACAAGCTTAAATATATTGATATCTTTCCGTATAGTGAGATAATGCATGTTTGTATATGTATGTAAACCACGGAGTGGCCATTACACTAATAGAATGTCACCGTTCCATGCTGAAAATTGTTCTGTTTGTTTTTTAAATTATGAAGTATTCATACTACTTTAATCACTAGCAGAGCAGTCCAGTTAACAGCATCTCATACAATATGAGTATTTTTTGTATAACTCAAAATCACACAAGGGAATGCCTCAATGGGCTTTAACATACCCTGTTTTTCGACAGCACCCCAGGACTTGACTCTCTAGGACAAGAAAAAACCTTGTAGGAAAAAAATAGAAGACATCTTGGGAAGGGCAATTTGGAGAGGAAGCCCCATTCCAGTTAAGTTGGGTGTGCAATGGGTGTCAAAAAATGGGGTAAATTCAACACACAAAACAGAACACAAGTAATCCTCTTCACAGAGCTACATGTACAATCTATAACTGTCTCTGCAGAAATACAACACAAACTACTTTGTTCTTGCACAGCTCTTCTTACCAAGTGCAGGAAGCACAGAGCACTGCAACAACTCTCAAGACAAAATACAAGAATAGATTATACCACTCACTAAATAGAGAACTATTACATATAAGGATAGACATTTGTTCAAATACATCAAAAACAAAGTAGAAACTAAATAACATAATTGAAAAACAACAACATGTGTCCATCAGGTATCTGTAGAGTCGCTACCAGATTGTAGAAAATTCAGTCAGACAAACCAGACAAACTTAGATTCCTAGTGATCTTGGCCAACAAGCTGCCATCCCACAGCTGAGTCAGTGCTGGGCCGACCAGCCTGATGAAAGGACCCTACTATCCCATTATCCCAGCGCTCCTTTAGCTGAAATGACTTTGCCATGGCAGGCAGACAACTTGGCAGTAGAGTAGTGGGACCAAGTGCCAAATCTCATATCTTAACATGTCCTGTCTGTAGTGTTCTGTCCATGTGTAAATCTGATTGTCATTTGTTCTATTGTTTGTTTTTAGGGTTACCATTTTGATGTTGGCAACATTATCTGTACTGTTGGTATTTTTTTAATGACTATGCTCTGATGTTTTATATTGGGGCTTCCATTTTGTTTTTAGAGTTCTTGGGCTCTGCCATTTTCTGTGTCTAGTGTCCCTGTGATAAGTTGTTACTACACGTGTAATGCATGTGCCTTGTGACACACTACATTTAGAAGCCATGTTATAAAAGAAAGCTGCATGGTTAAGGTAGCACTTGAATTTTTCAGGAAAGAGTGAAGGAAACACTTCCCTTCTTGTACAATCAACTTTTGCTTTAGATTGTGGTTACAACTTTCTATTTGTTTTGCAACATTAACAATAGTGTTCTTCATTTCATTTTAGTTTTATGTCTCTGGCAACAACTTACTATTCTCTTGAAAAGTCAATTAATCTCTGCCACTTGATTAATAAAATGAGCTATCTGAACCATTTTCGAAGTTTTCGAACACATATCATGGTTCTGAAGACCGCCTTACACATTTAAGGTGCATCCAGCAATGGTGTCCTCTGCGTCCATGGAGTTATAAGGTAATCTGTGGTTGCACCACAGTTCTGACACTAGAAGAAAGGTTTGAGGTATGCTCCATGCCTCTTGGATCCTCCACCACAGGTCATGTCAAGCATGATTCAACTGACATCTGTATGGGAGTTATGAGCTGCAGTTCATTGGGCTGATCACTGGGTGTCATTAAGACTGATAATTCATCCAGAATAAATCATTCATAAAAATGAGAGAACGTTAAGAAGTAGCTAAAGCATTCTGATGTCACCGTTATACAACCGTTTCCGTTTATTGCCTTTTTATGGCTAATCCAATGCGTGGCCCCCTAGTGGAAGTCATAAATGTAATTAACAGGCAAATCTAAGGCACATTTTTGCTTTCATAACATTTAGACCACTGCTTGTGAGTGCAACTCATTTTGATCACTGGAAGTATCCGTATCATCCTGTTCTAAGGGAAAGGTTTCAGATTTCTTACTTTAAATCATCAAAAGCAGACTGATACAATTACATATATTACACTTAATTGATGGCCTCTGCAAAAGATTTAATGGAGTAATGCTGTTAACAGAAAAATCTGAACCTTTGTATTAAGAAGGTCTCAGTCATGACTAATTGACAACTGAAATGGCCATGTTTTAAATGTGTATTTAATTAATGAGGAGATGACCCAAAAGCTACACTTTACTTTTCCCTACAATGTCTGCTGTCTCCTGCCACAGAGTTCAATAAGCAGAACAAATTTGGGTGTAGACAGAGGAACGTAATGTGTGAGTCAGTTTACTGATGGGATGTGCAGACAAAAAAAAAAATTACTTTGGCCTAGTCATTTCTGTGCTTGATTCAGGTAAGATTTTGGCTCATTGAAAGATATTGAAAAAAGTATCAAACAGATAGATGGCGACAAGCATTTTTTGAGCCAGAGCAGGAATAGCAACACTTAGAAAAGTGCTTGAACAGCCATCATGTAGTTTTTGTGGCAGTTGAGTCAATAGGCATGTTTCTAGTGGTCACCTTCTGAGGTGATACTGGAGAACTTCTAAAGAAATCCTAAATAAACGCCTGTATTAGAGCTGGTCATGCCTTCTACAGCAGACTGTAATGCCAAAGTCTATGTTACATTATGTGACCCGAGCAAGTCACTTCATCTGCTACCGCCTGCAGTTGTGTGAACTCTTTGTAGCCTATTGTATTGCTTGTACTTGCAATCAGCCAGGAGAGTGTTCTATATACCAAGGCACTATATAAAATAAAGGTGGTTTGTGACAGTCAGGATTTGTCCTACTCTGACATCACCTTTTATCGATACCTTTCAGTCTCTTTCTTTTTGTTTTTGCCATCTGCCTGGTTACCATAATTTGATTTGCTCTCAGAAACTGTCTACCATTATTGCTTGATCCTTAGCATGTGAGGTAACCCATATATAAACATGCATTTGTTTTGTTTATAAAACTACAGCAGATGACAATAGAACAGCTAAGTTTCTTACTTCTGTCCTTACTGGCAGCTTTCTT
Organism: Erpetoichthys calabaricus; assembly: GCF_900747795.2. Taxonomy (NCBI): domain Eukaryota; kingdom Metazoa; phylum Chordata; class Cladistia; order Polypteriformes; family Polypteridae; genus Erpetoichthys; species Erpetoichthys calabaricus. The sequence goes on from NC_041401.2 coordinate 126,868,493, forward strand.
GTGTGCCAGTACCACTTCAGAATAGAGTGTTTCAGTTCATTATGACCAGGGAACAGAAATATGATGTCAAAGATCAGAAAGACTGGCATCAGGCTGGCTTCCCTAAAGCGAGAATTTTTAAAAAAATGAAACAAAAACAGAACAAATATGAATTGGTGACAAAATGTAGTCATGTCTGATTAATGTAAATGTAGAGTTCCACATGCCTCTGGCAACAAGACCCTAGTGGGATCTCCGATACGGGAATGCACAAGGGTCCCTGAGTGCTCTGGTAAAGGACACATTAAGATTTTTATCTTCCATTACTGGACCTGAAGGCTTGTCCAGATGTTACTCGCTGGCATATCTACACAATGCCAGCCCAATCCGGCCCTAGCCCACGTGAGACCTCTTAATGATAGCCCTTGCAAAGACAGAGTCATTGAGGATTACTTATTAAATAATCTGCAGAGCCTACTACCCATTTTCTGCATGCTGCTGGGCTTTTAAATACAGGGAAAATTATTCATTGCCCCAGGCTCCTGTCAAGTTTCCTGCAATCACAGCATCCAATTTCCAGCAACACCTGACTATGCTATGAGTCAAATAAATCTGTTAAAAGAGAAGTCCAGAGATGCAGTAAGGTGTAGCTGTAGCCAGATTTTGACCTGAGGGTTATAGGTGCTGGCCTCAATAAAGGCTTGCGTTACAGTCCAGTGCCACCAGACCCCGCCAATTGCAACCAAGCTGCTGAACACTGTGGCCATCATTATTGCAGAAACACGTTCCAGTGGCTTAGAATGAACCCAGGCAGTAAGAAATCAAGGGCTGGCTAATAGCATGAAAGGAATAAAAGCACCACGCTGTACCCATTATCTCACATCAGCCTTTCACTTTCTTTTGTGCTTGCTTCTCAAGCAAAAGCTTCATTAAATTTACTGAACTTTGGTAATCTGACTCTTGTGCTGAGGAGGGAGAAGGTTAAGTGACACTCTTTTGATGATTTAGTCAATTGAACATCCAAGGTCTGTTTTATATAGCACCTTTCAAGGTGAACACTTGAACAAAGTCTTGTATAAGGAAGTCCAAGCAGTCCACATTTTATATAATACCTTTTACACTGTGCACTCTCACATAACACCCTAAAATAAAATCTAACAGTAGATTAATAAAAACACTGTTTGTACCCATTTCTGCATTACATTATTTCTCGGCTTGTTCAGTCTTCACAGTATTTAACTAGCCTTAACTCCATATTGTTCCATTTTTGCATCTACTGTCATCGGTAATTTAAAAAAATGAAGTCAGATATATGACTTTGTCCCTAACAAGGGTAAAAGGTCACAGCATTAATTCAAAAGGATTTAAAAAAAACTGTAAAAAGCTACTATAATGAATAAATACTCAGGGATTTATCAACAAAAAATTCAGCCGCTCAGAAAGGCATTCACTTATAGCAAATACACATGATGCATAAAATTAAATGCTCGGCCCGCTGGGTGTCTGAGCTCAGGTATGAGAAGTTAGAAAATCTGCCAGCCGTGAATGAAAAGGTACATGGTTTGAATATTCAGCTAAAGAATTTGGATTGTTTGTTCAGTGAATGTGTGTGCGCGCGCACGTGTGTGTGTGTGTGTGTATGTATTTTTTACTGTATGAATGTGCATTGTAGTATTGAACGAGGTGGGGGTAGATGGCACCCAGAAGGTTTATAGTGCAGGACACTTACTGTCATGGGAAAGGCACTATATAAATAAAATGTATTATTATTATTAACTCTTTGCCACTAGGGTGAGCAGTGGTTGCTACAACCATGTAATACAATAAGCAGGTTCATGGACAAAAGCAAAGAGGGCTGCTGTAATTTTGTGAAGGCCGGAGATCTTGATTTGGTGATAAATGCCAGTTTGGCTTTGCTTATTCTGTCTCATGTTACATAAGTGATACTTGGTGACCAGGTAGACCAGCACAGTAATCTGACTTCACCTCCATGCACCTGGAACTATTCCAAGACTTTCCTACCCTGTGGCATAGAGCATTATCATGCTAAAAAAGTCTATTCTTAGATGGGTACACTGGTTCCATTAAGGGATACACCCAACTGGCACTGCCATTCAGATATGCTGTGGCATTAAAACAGCGCCCTTCTCATAATGAGGAATTCAAAACTCTCTTGTACACATTGTGCCCTGGAATTTCTTAGGTAAGCAGATAAGGAACATTTCAAGGAGCTGTACTAGATTTACATCTGGGAAATTGCCAAGTCAATGTTGCTTGTATATTTGACCTTGTGTTTGTTCACATGTCCTCCACCAAGCTTTACTCTTAGATTTCTGCAATAACCTGTATGTTTGAAAGAGACTAATACGAGCCATTGAAACACAACCCATACCATGTCATTGAGAGAACCAGCCTGCACTGTTAACATTTGATAGGATAGATTCATGAACTCAATATCCCAGAATTCCCACTAGTATTAGTTAGTATAAATTCAGATTAGACAATGTTTTTCCAGTGCTCTATTGACTAGCTGTTTTATTCTACAGCCAATGCAACAGCATTCTTCTAAATTTTCTTCAAAAGAAGTGAAATACAGTTTAGTTTTCATTAGCTATGCCCATTCACGAAAAGTTACACTTAAAGTTTTGTATTCTGACATGCCTCAATTGACTTTACTGTCATATAACCAGTTGTTAGCTGAATGACTGAAGCCAGTCTGTAGCAGAATTTCTTAACCATAGACCATTTAATGGGTGATTCTTTTCACAAATTTTTGTAGGCACAAAATGTGTTAAGAAATCACTAAAGTTTTAATAAGAACAGGAAGAATAAACAAAAGCTGAGCATTGTGGGGATAAATCCTTAAAATTACTATAAGGCACTAGTAAGGCCACATCTGGAGTAATGTGTGCAGTTCTGAAAACACCGCTACAAAAAAAACATAAAAGCACTTGATGCTGTGCAGAGGAGAGCAAAGTGCAGCCCAGAACTTAAGGACATGTTCCACTCTGACAGACTCAAAAAACGAAACCTGTTTAGTCTCGAGCAGAGGAGGCTACATGGGGACCTGATCCAGGCATTTAAAATCCTCCAAGGCATTGATAAAGTAGATCCAGAAACATTCTTTCAGCTTAAGGGTGAATCACACACGAGGACATTAGTGAAAATTAAGGTGACTGAAGCCAGGGAGCTCTAAAGAGTTGTGGAACTCTGCAACAAGCTGCCGAGACATGGAGTTGAAGCAGAAACTTTGATAACCTTTAAAAAGAATCTTAATGAGATATTCAGATAGCCTAGCTATTGGCTAAAAAAACTAGCTTGATGAACTGAATGGTCTCCTCTCATTTGTCAAATTTCTTATGTAGAAAACCACAAGACTATGCTAACCCATTGAGCAAATCTGAAGAAATTATTAAGCTTGATCCCACCACCTAACCCTACAGGAGCTCAGACATGAGCTCCAATCTGAAATTAACCTTCCTCTAAATAGCAAACAAAGAAACACTTTGCTGTAAATCGGAGTTTTGTGCCTTTAGGCCTAGTTTTTCCAGTTTTAACACGTGGTCCATATGGTTTTCTTACGGTAATTCTTATTATGCTAGCCACCCTGCCACCATTTTGGAAAGATTTTTTTTCATGTAGCCAAAGCCATGCTGTTCACTGCCACAACATTCATTGCCACCATCGACACAAAGCATGACATCATCAGGCAATTGTTATTTACAGTAAGAAGGCGACACAGGTTTCCAGAAATCTTAGTTTAGGTATTTCATTGTAAAATAAAGCTCTGTGAGTTGCAGACTCATTAATTATGTAGTTGTCTTTGAAATATATAATGATGATTTTGACTTTTGGCAAGGTCTTCCTTCTAGTGTTTTGACCATAGCCTGTTTCTTGATCACAGCTATGATTTCTTTTTTATTTTTGGACTCATCTCTTCATGCATGCCTAATTTTTTTAGCCACTTGGCACTTATATGCCTATGGCTGAATCATAATAATCACAGGTTATAAGAGAAAAGTAGAATAGCTGGAATGAAAGAAAAAAGTAAATAACTAAAATGCTCAAAACACACAAACAAAATTATTAAAATGCACAAAGTCTGGCATCTTAACATACTTCCAAGGCGTTTTTTTGGTGGGGGGTTGGGGATATAGTTGCAATGACATCACAGGCAAACTTACATGACAACATATTACAACAAATACCCACAGTTATGTAGAGCATATATTTAAATGTATATATATATTTATATGGATACACACACACACGCATATACAGTATATATACATACTCGGTCAGAATATTATTCTACATTAATACATAGCAATAATAAAAATCCTCGGGCTAAATTAACAAATGGAAATTCAGATCAACAGTGCAAAATACCAACAGACATTAGCAGTACAAACTTTATGAACTTCTTAAATGAGAAAATTAAAAATATAAGATCCCAGATCTCTGTATCACAGTACAAACCAAATACTAGCTTAGCAGACCCTGTCTCACACTGCACTCAGCACTTTAGTAATTTTAATCCTGTAACTGAGCAGGAAGTCTTAAGTTTAATTTCTAAAATGAAGCCCACTACTTGTTCCCTAGATCCAGTGCCAACAAAACTAGTAAAAAGTGCAATGGATGTTCTTGCAGCGCCTATCCTAAACATTATCAATAGTTCATTATTGCATGGCACAGTACCTGATACACTAAAAGTGTCAGTCATTAAACCATTACTTAAAAAGTCAGACCTTGACCCACATATACTAAATAATTATAGGCCTATTTCAAATTTACCGTTTCTCTCTAAAATACTAGAAAAAGTAGTCGCCAGTCAGCTTCAGACACACCTTACGCATTACAATTTATTTGAGAAATTCCAGTCTGGTTTCCGCACTGGTCATAGTACAGAAATGGCACTAACACGTTGTAAATGACATTCTGATATCCTCTGATGAAGGAAACTCCACTGTAATTATGTTGTTGGACTTAAGTGCAGCATTTGACACCATCGACCATTCTATTTTACTGCACAGGCTAGAAAATGATGTTGGGCTTACAGGCACCGTTCTCTCTTGGTTTAGTTCTTACTTATCAAATCGATTACAATATGTACAGAAATGTGCTGACAGTACTCCATCATTATACACAGAAGTTCAATATGGTGTCCCGCAGGGCTCAGTACTGGGACCTTTACTGTTTTCACTGTACATGCTTCCACTGGGATCTCTCATTAGGAAACATAATGTTAATTTTCACTCGTATGCAGATGACACCCAGTTATACCTTTCATTTAAATCAAATGAAGTTTCTCCAATGTTGTCTTTAATTAGTTGTGTTAGCGAATTAAAGGAGTGGATGAATGAAAACTACTTGTCTTTAAATACAGATAAAACAGAGATGTTAATTGTTGGAGGGAATGATGCTGATCACAACAATAATTTGTCATCATTTAAATCAGTTGGAATCCCAGTCAATTTTACTGAATCAGCCCGCAATCTAGGAGTTATCTTTGACTCTAGCATGTCATTTAAAGCGCATATTACAAAGTTGTCCAAAACATGTTTCTTCCATCTTAAAAATGTTAGGAAATTAAGGTGCTTTTTAAATAAACAGGATTCTGAGAAACGAATTCATGCATTTATCTCTAGTAGGATTGACTACTGCAATGCGGTGTTCACTGGATGTTCAAACTGTTCTCTATATAGCCTCCAGTTAAGCCAAAATGCGGCTGTAAGAATTATTACAAGAACAAGAAAATACGAACACATAACTCCAGTTCTTAAATCCTTACACTGGCTCCCGGTTAAGTTTAGGGCAGATTTCAAAATCCTTCTTTTAACATATAAAGCATTAAATGGTCGAGGTCCGGCTTACTTGTCTGAACTTATCATGACTTACAAACCTGAGCGCACATTAAGATCTCAAGATGCTGGTCTGCTTATGATTCCAAGGATTAACAAAATAACAGTGGGAGGTCGAGCTTTTAGTTACAGGGCCCCTAAACTGTGGAATGGTCTGCCTGCTACTATAAGAGATGCCCCTTCGATCTCAGCTTTTAAATCCCGGCTGAAGACTCACTACTTCAGTTTAGCATATCCTGACTAGAGCTGCTGATTAACTGTACAGACTGCATCTCTGTTGTTAGTCATTAGCACTTAAACATAAGTAACATGACAGTTATAATTGTATACTAACCCTCACTTATTCTGTTTTTCTTCTCGGTACTCAAATGTGGCACTTGGTGCCATGGCCCACCTGCCAAGTTGTTTTGCCTGCCTAAGGAAAAGTCATCCCTGATGGAGGATCGCAAGAATCGTGGGAAAGAGGGGTCCTTTCATCGGATTGGCTGGCCCAGCACTGTTTCAGCCGTGGAATGGCCAAATGGGGGAGGCAGCTTGAAGGATGAGGTCTCCAGGACTCTACACAAATCCAAATCTTATTATGGGATATATCATCTACTGTTAAATTCTGCTCTGTACTTCTAAAATTTATATTTTTTATTTCTTACTATATTGAGAAATTGTTCTGTTCTGTGTACTGCATTGTATTGTATTGACCCCCTTCTTTTTGACACCCACTGCACGCCCAACCTACCTGGAAAGGGGTCTCTCTTTGAACTGCCTTTCCCAAGGTTTCTTCCATTTTTTCCCTACAAGGTTTTTTTGGGAGTTTTTCCTTGTCTTCTTAGAGAGTCAAGGCTGGGGGGCTGTCAAGAGGCAGGGCCTGTTATAGCCCATTGCGACACTTCCTGTGTGATTTTGGGCTATACAAAAATAAACTGTATTGTGTATTGTATTGTACACATATATGATCTTCGAGGTCTGACAATTAAGTTCCAGAACTCATCTTAGAAAAAGTGATACATATGTCCAATAAATCAACAAGGTAGTATCTTCCTCAAAATTTGCAATTCTATTCGCAGATGGTGAGACATTCAATAATTCATCCATTTTCCCCATGAACATGGTTATAGGTACAGATTCGAACTAAGGATGGTATGTCATCATTCAAAGCAGTAAAATATTCACAAAAAATGTTGCCCACTTCTTCCAATTATTTATGCACATAATCTAACTCATTCTGGACAGAGCTACTCTTTAAAACATATTTTTTTCTTGTTTTTTGAAAGGATGTTACACTATAAAATTGCTAAAGATGGATAACATCTTCAAAAAATACCCAGGGAATCAGGTCTGAATTCATCCAAACTGCTGAGTTGAGGCAAACCAAAAGCTTGTCTAGCTTCTGCTAGAGTGGCTGGGTTACACCAGGCTAAAATGAGCTTAATTCTTAAACTTCAGAAAGGTGCCCTGAAATGTCCCAAAAATACCCAAAATGTCCCACTAGGGAGGGGAAAAATAAATATAAATAAAAATAAAAAAAATACAATACTCCCAGAGCCACCATATAGCACAGTGTATTCGAATTAACCACACTGGACTTCAATTAGAAGCATGCCTATGCATGGCTGAGGGCGGACCCTGAATTATGATGCACAGGAGGCCCTATCTGCTTGGAATCCACCCACAAAATACAAGAAATATAACAGAATAGAAAGACAAAGATAGTAAACAATAACCAAACAGAATAAAAATAACAATAAATAAATAGAACAATAATCCCAAGGGGAAATTCACAAATATATATATATATATATATATATATATATATATATATATATATAAATTCACAATATAGACTGTTCCTACTAATGTTTATGCACTACTGTTCTAGCGCCCGTTATTGTAACGGGCTAAATGACTAGTATACAATAAAAAAGAAAACAATGAATGCTAATGAAAACTGAAGAAAAAAAGACAAAAAGAAGCATTTTAACCATGAGCCATGGAAGGAAACTCTGGCTTGACCATAACAGATATTGCCATTTCTACTTGCTTGAAATGAAGCCTAAGAGCAGATGGGGAACATAATCATTAGAAATGACAGTCCAAGCACTGGTCCAGGTTGCATAGACTTCGACGTGCCCTTTTGTTAATGACTGTGAGCCTCAGATGTTTGTTTTCTGGAATCTGTGCAGGCTATAATTATGGTTTACTTATATTATGTTGTATATGATTGCATAAATTGCATTCATTATTTTGTTTTCTATCAAACATTTTATTTATAAATGTGTTTAGTGCTCTAAGCGTGTCAATGGATGTGTGCTACATAAAAATGAATTGAAAAAGTATGCAGATATCTGTGTAACAGAGATAAAATGGAGTGACTTCCTTTCACCTTACCTTAAGCAAGAACTATTATCATTATTATTCATACTATTATTATTCTTTGTTTATCAGATGCCTTCATCCAAGTCTACTCACAAGACAACCATAATACAACCAGTTTGAGTGATTAAAAACTATTAAATATGCCAGAAAATACAAAAAGGTGCTTGAGAAGTGAAGCATTCCATAACCCAGTTATACCATGAACTGGACTGTACTTTGGAACGCATCAATACTAATGGCCCATACTTCTGACTGGGCACCACTCCCGACTACTGCAGTGCCACACATACTGTTAAAGGGTAGGCGAGTTGCTAGATGCAAAGTCAAAAGGTGACTGTCACAAACCATTGTTCTGAAAGGGTCATTTTCTTATGAAACGTAGGAATGAAAAAAAAAAAAAGCATGTTAACTGCTAACCTCTTAAATGTGACCTACGGACGTACGACTCCACCATGAGTGCTGTTTAGTGTCATTCCATTATTATGCAGTAAAAACTCTGTTACTCTTCAGCAAATGCCCATAAATCACAGGGCCTCTCTAATCAGCGTGTTTGTCAGTGTAACTAAACAGTGACATGAGCAACGCTGGAATGCTATTGGCTGTGACAGGTAGATATAAATCTGACTCTAACCAATCAGCTGTGGGTGACAGAGCGTGACCAGCAAGGTGACAGCCAACTGAGGTCCCAGCAAGTGAAGGAACAGGAAACCATCTAAGAGCTGTGAGTAAAGAAAGGGCCTGATTGAGGAAGGTGAGCATGAAACACTGCTCATGCCCTGCTTTATGTCCGCTAACAGATTTCTTAATATTAATCCACACATGAATGCTACACATGCCAAATTAACACCCTTCACTCTTGAATGTACCCTGCTCAAAGAGATTGGGGTGGTTTTAGAGAAGGAACATCAAGAAGAATCTTGACAGTGCTGCTGAAGATGAGAAGTAGCGAGGTTATTTTTTGTATCTTTTGCCATATAATTTTTGATAAGGGAAAATGTTCTGAAAGTGGAAGAATGAACATGATCATGAGAGGAAAAGGAAAAAATAAAAGGCTCCTACTTTATTTACTTTACCTTTCTCTGTTGTAGGAGGCAGGTCTCCGGCCTTTAGACTTGTATCAAGGTAACTGAAGCACATTCATTGTAAGAACCTGAATAATAAAATTTATTGATAAAAACAAGAAATATAGAAATATGATAATTGAATATATATGTTACAGGCCAAACCCACTTTTAGGAGAAACTAGTTGAGATTAGGCCAAACCAGTCTGCCGAAGCAGATAGCATGAACATAGTCCACACTAGTCTAAACTAGTTTGGCTTGAAATTGCTCTTTCCTAGGCCAAACCAATTCATCCTATCACACTTCGGACAAACTGCCTTGGCCTAGTCTAAACTAGTTTGTTCTAAAATTGGGTTTAGCTGGTAACATATCAGTCTAAATTAGTTTCTCCTGCAATATACAGCATGATTATTTTATATTATATATATATATATATATATATATATATATATATATATAGTATATATATATATACAGTATATATTGTGATAAGCTGCCCGGACACAGACAGACGGACACCGTATTATAGTCCACCACACGTTTATTAAACATTATAAATCCAATAAAGTGCACAAACCCAGTGCACAAAGCACCAATCACCCTTTCACAAGTCCTGGCCACAATAATGCCTTTCACAGTCTCTGGTCCGCCTCCACTCCTCTCCAACACGCTTCGTCTTCTTCCTCCCGACTCTCGCCCCTTTTATATGCCCCGGATGGGCTCCAGGTGCATCCTCAGGACTTCCGTAGCCACACCCCTGTGTGGCGGAAGCTCCCAAGGAGAAGCCGGAAGTCCACCGGGTGCCCTCAAGTCTCTTTCCCCCAGCACTTCCCGGTGTGGCGGAAGTACTGAGGGCCAATGTTCCCAAGGCATCGGGGCAGGGGGGCGGTGACCACGGGCCCCTACAGGGTTGAGCTTCTAAGCTCCGTACCCGTGGTCCCCAAAGCCACCAGGGAGGATGCCCCCTCGTGTCCTGGAGGAGGCACAAGCCCTCCTCCACTCCTCCTAGGCGTCCCGGCTGGGCATGGACACCCGCCGGGCACCACAATATATATATATATATATATATATATATATATATATATATATATATATATATATATATATATATATATCCATCCATCCATTTTCCAACCCGCTGAATCCGAACACAGGGTCACCTGGAGCCAATCCCAGCCAATACAGGGCACAAGGCAGGAACCAATCCTGGGCAGGGTGCCAACCCACCGCAGGACACACACAAACACACCCACACACCAAGCACACACTAGGGCCAATTTAGAATCGCCAGTCCACCTAACCTGCATGTCTTTGGACTGTGGGAGGAAACCAGAGCGCCCGGAGGAAACCCACGCAGACACGGGGAGAACATGCAAACTCCACGCAGGGAGGACCCGGGAAGCAAACCCAGGTCCCCAGGTCTCCCAACTGCGAGGCAGCAGTGCTACCCACTGGGCCACCGTGCCGCCCTATATATATGAAATAGGTTGAAATAGTTTCGATTCCCGAGAGGGAGTGCAGTGGAGTGCGTACACCTGATGAGCCCAGAATGAGGGCGAAACACGTGTCGTGTACTCTTTGCATTTATTTGACAGTAAACTATTTCAACCATTCTATGATCTGCTCCTCACAAACTGAGGGCACCGTGGCGGATGTTAGCAGATTGCTGGCCAACCACAAGCGTTACCTGGTAGGTAACCACCCATACAATCAGATTGTGACACAGACTACGAATGGCGTGAATATATATATTGTGATAGATTGAGGTCTCCGTGACCCCTTGAACCCTCAGACTCGACTCCAGACACCAAGTAAAAGTCCAATAATTATATTTATTTGGACAATACAGTGCACAAAGCACCCTCCTCTCCACAATACTCAATAATAAACAATAAACAATCAATAATCAATCCTCCACACTCCCAGACACTTTGCCACCCTTCCTCCCAGCTCAGCTCGACATCTGGGATTTCCCATAGTCCTTTTATAGTCCTGATCCGGAAGTGTTTCATCCTCTCTGTCCACGTGACTAGGAACACTTCCGGGTCATATAAAAACTCTTCTTCACCCCGGAGGCACGTCGTTTCTTCCTGTCATGTGATCATGACGCACCTCCGGGTTATAGGGCACATAAGAGTCCGACAACCTCCCTACAGCGACTCCTGGAGGCCCCCATGGTATCCAGCAGGGCTGTGCATATAAACTACAGAGTCCATGATGCCCTGCTGGAATTCGGGGCACGTTTATGCTGTCGGGAGAGCTCCTCCTGGCGGCCTGGGGGTGAGGGCCGGAGTAGAAAGCCGGCAATCCTTCACAATATATATATATATATATATATATATATATATATATATATATATATATATATATATATATATATATATATATATATATATATATATACTGTATATATAATAGGTTGGCTGTTTATTGATATTTAGAGTTCTTTATCTTGGGGCACACAGTTTTATGATACCAAGTCTTTATGGATGATGCCCAATGTTGTTTGAGTTTTTGCTTTGTTTTGCTCCAGGTTCAAGCAGAACATTCGTCAAACATTGGAGTGCACACTTTCTCTTTGCTGCATGATCCTTGTCAGTGCTGTGCTGCACTTACTCAGTTGTCTTCTGCCACCTCATATGAAAAACACAATACTCATTCTGACCCAAGAGTTTAGATGCTGAAGTTCCCTTCTTGAAGTACTTACCTCTCAGCCTCATCAGACTACTGGCACACAGCTTTGGCTTGACAAACTGGGATTCAGCTTCTGGTCCACAAAGATAAGAGTTTGCCGAATTCAGCTCCCCAAGATAGAACGACTCAGTTTTAGGTTCAGAGATAAGGACTCAGATGTTTTTAGTCATTTTGGAGAGATCCCCCTTCTTGAGAGAATCCAAGAGAGGGTGCGCAGAGAGAAACCCAGAGTTTCTCTCAACTTTTTTTCTTCGTCTTAATACTCTGTGATTTGGGGTGCAGGTGTTTTTAAAAGAAAGATGTACCTTCTCCTGATTGGTTTAAAGTCACTTCTAGTTACAAAATCAGTGCCTTGTAATAGGCAAGTACTTCTGTTCATCTTAATTGTCATCCCTTGAATTATAGGTCTTTGCCCTTGCTGGAGTCCATTTTGGGCCTTCTGGCTCAAATGGCCTGCAGAGGGGCTTCTGGGGAGGTGTCTATACAACTCCCGATTTACTCCTTTCTTATTAGATGAAGTTCAGGGAGATCCTGGGACAAGCTGGAGTTCAGTTTGGAAGGCAAGTAGGGGTTTTGTGCAGCTGGTGGCCTGCATCCCTATTAAATCTGGTTTAACAGGCCTGGTGTGCCAGTAAAGCTTAGCAGAATGGGTAATGCCACTTTCTCCTACATAGGCGATACAACTTATCTTCAAGGGCAGGCAACTCAGGAGAACAACAACACAAAGACAGACTTCTCTCTTAAAATCCCATGACATAGTTAAGATAGTAGTGTTGGACTACAATCTTAGTCCTGGGGTGGTAGATAGGTCAACAAAAATGTCAATTTATGTTTATATAATAGCCAGCTGCCCAATCATATTTGCATTTCCTGAAAGTTTTCTAATGGTAAGTAGTTTGTTATCTTGTACTTAAGATTGTTTGTTAATTAGTAAGTGATTCCTGAAACTCTTCAAAACTAAAGTAGTACTTAATCTCATTCATAAATTAATGAGTGAACCAACTCACTCTTTATTTTTAATGTCATCCTTATTTTGACCTTTGCCTATAATTCTGCCATAGAGTGAGAGATGTTGCCCTAAGCATACAACAAAAAAGCTACAATGACACTCTTAGTCAACGTGATACAGTAAGTTGATAATGCAATATGAACATACAATTACAATGTAGGTTATAAGTTAGAGCAAAATGAGCTCTTTGTAGGTTTGATGAGTTATGTAATCAAACTCGCTATATAATCAGTCACATACTGTATCATTTAAAGTGGGAAGGTGATTCACCCGTTAGTACCAACAACAATGGCAGTGGTTCAGAGAAGTTTGCAACTTAACCAGAAACACAATTAGAAACAGAGCCACCCAAGAACCCAAATCACAGGTCTATATGTGACATGAACCCCTTGGATCACCTCAGTAATTAAAAATTATTAGAGAAACACAAACAACACAGGGGTGAAATAACCATCCTTGGTTTGGTGCAGGACAAATTTGAAAGGGGAACACACTGGAATTTTCTCAATGAACCCAGACATTGTGGGTTCAAGTCCCGCTCATGTGTCACCTCACCTGCCTGTACCCCAACTGGAAAAACAAAAGAAATGTAACTAATTGTATATGAAATGTTGTTGGTCACCTTGGATAAAGGCGTTGTCCAAATAAGTAAATTGTAAAAAAAAAAAAAATTACATACATATATATATATATATATATATATATATATATATATTGTGATGGACGACCGGCTGTGGACTCCAGTCGCCACCCCCAGACCGCTAGGAGGAGCCCTCCGGACAGCATATTCGTGCCCCGAGTTCCAGCAGGGCCTCATGGACTTTGTAGTGTTGTGACACAGCCCTGCTGGATACCTTGGGGGCCGCCAGGAGTCACTGTAGGGGGGCTAGTGAGATCTTGCGTGCCCTATAACCTGGGAGTGCGTCTCAGTCACGTGACTGGAGGAAGCGATGTGCTCCCGGGATGAAGAAGAGGACTGTTTGCCCTGACCCGGAAGGAAATGGACTTGTGGGTTGTGCTTGGAACCACTTCCGGGTCAGGAGCTATAAAAGGACTAAGGAAAGCCCAGTACACTGAGCTGAGCTGGGAGGAAGGGTGGCAAAGTGTCTGGGAGTGTGGAGGATTATTGTTTATTGATTATTGTTATTATTATTATTATTGAGTATTGTGGAGAGGAGGGTGCTTTGTGCACTTATTTATATTAATAAATATTATATTTGGACTTTTACCTGGTGTCTGACGTCTAGTCTGAGGGTTCAAGGGGTCACGGAGACCTCAAGCTTTCACAATATATATATATATATATATATATATATATATATATATATATATATATATATATATATATATATATATATATATATATATATATATGTATGTATACTGCGGTGGGCTGGAGCCCTGCCCGGGGTTTGTTTCCTGCCTTGCGCCCTGTGTTGGCTGGGATTGGCTCCAGCAGATCCCCGTGACCCTGTAGTTAGGATATAGCAGGTTGGATAATGGATGGATGGATGGATAGATATAGATTTATATATAGATATATATATAGATATAGATATATAATGCCCTGAATGACACTAAGATTGTTTTGCATGTCACTGCTGGTGCAGTTTATGGAATGCTCATCTCTGTTCACACTCCCAGCCTCTTCAGTTCCACCTGTCAAAGAGTTCTCAGCATTAAATGTCCAGGTAATATGCAAGCCACCATCAGAGACCTTTTGTTGACTTTGTGGCCAAGCAGCCTGGGAGTGCACATGATGCTTACATCTGCTCCTGCTCTGGATTGTGTCAGATGGCAAGGGATGGTGTGTTTACTGGTGGCTGGTTACTAGGACACAGAGGATGCCTTGTTCACGAATACCTGCTAACTCCAGTGTCGAGTCTTCAAATCGTGGCTAAGGAGAAGTTGAACAACACACACCAAAGCACATGCACTGTTGTAGAGCATGCTCTGGGCATGTGGAAGATGCAATTCCAGTGACTACATAAGTTCTCAGAAGCTTATAGAAGCACAAAAGGAGCTATTTTCTTCATTTTTTGCTTACTCTTCTATAGGTTGTTTTAACTCCCATTTTGTGACGTATTGCTTTATTTTCCTTTCACTGCATGCCATTGTGCCATGTTTTTAGCCTGTTAGTAGATTTTAGACTAATATGTTAAAAATGTATCCATTATTCAAATGTTAATTTCTATATTTTGTACATTTTTTACATTTGTAAATTCTAATGTGATACCATGACATGTTTGACTATTGAAATATGTACAACTGAGGGTCCTGTTATCAACTTTACTGATGTGCACACTGGGGAAGAGCTCAACAACAATGAAGGGCTTCTAGAAGCACTCCTAAAACACTCTCATTCTTTATTCACTAAGATTGATCATTTCTCAGAAACACATCTCAGAATAGGCATATATAAAACATTCTTGGGTAATACTACAAAGTGAAAACAAATTCATTGAATATTTTTGTTATTGTGCATAGTGTAACTAGTGGCGCACGAGCAACTGCTCAGAGAAGCTGTGTTGCCAGCAAGGCATTTCTTTATTTTTGAACTTTTCATTACATGTTAAGGTGACACATTGAGGTGTCACCTTTGTAGTATATAGAATATTCTTTATTGATTGATCATATGAGGACACCTTATAGCAAAAGGTCACGCAGGGAGTAGAAAATTGCACAAAAGACAAGGAAAGATCAATTACTGTAAGAATACAAGACACATACAGTAGCTGCATAGAATGTTCAATAAAATGCAGGAGACCATTCTGTCAATCAAGCTGCTTCAGTTATCTAATAGCTAAGTTGTCCCAATAACGTATTCCTGATACATTTTAAAAGCTGTCAAGGTTCTCAGTTCAACTACATAACAAAGTAATCTGTTCTAATTCTCATGAATCTTTGCATGAAGAAATGTTGCTTAGCTTCAGTCTTAAATTGACTTTCCCTTAATTTCTGTCCCCGAGTATGAAATTCCCTATTTACATGAAAAAATTCTGGTAGATCAACTATAATATGGGCTTTTAAGAATTTTGGATTTCTGGATTAGATCACATACTAGCCTTCTCTACTCCACATGAAACAGGTTCAGTTCCCTTAATCTGTCAAAGAAGGAATTTGTCATTTTCTTCGGCACAGTTCCCAGTGCTGCTATGTTTTCTCTGTAGTATGGTGACCAGAATGCACACAAGTCCTCCAGATATGGATGCATCAGTGCATTATACAGTCTGAACATAACATCCCTGCAATTTTTACAATATATGCTAAGATTTTACTTGAATTTTTAATTGATTCTGCACATTGCCTACGCAATGAGAAGGTTGACTCCACATAAACCCCATATGAAGCGTTTTGTTGATTAACCAACATGAAATCCACTAGTCACCTCCACATCAATCTTTAGTGTATAACTGTATCAAAGACACTTTAAACTTTTAAGTAAATGATATTGTATGCTTTGCTTTGTCTGCCACTCCAATTTTCTGTTCAAAACTGGGCCTACACTTATTGGCTTGGCAAAAATACAACCTTTATTTTATATGCATTTGTCATTAGCAAACATAATCCCATGGCACTTCACAAGCCTAACATCAGTTACATTCGGAGACTGATAGTACATTCAGCCAGGACGGTTTTGTTCATTCTTATTTTCTCTTTTGCCTCATCTCTCAGCCTCATGTAAATACAATGTACACATACTGTACAAGGCACTGACAGCTCTTTGTCTTTGTAATGCCATTTGTGATACTGCTCATTATAAAAGATGTCTGGTTGACTGAGTGAAATTGTAATTATATCATGAAGAATTAGAATTCATCCATTTCTTTCCCCCATTCCTTTTCAGTTCAATGTCACGCTTACAATTCACTGTGTGTTGCTGCTTTTGACCTGGGTCCCGTACAGAGTGCAATCGTATAACGCTCCTGTGTTCTCTGATCGACTTCAGCTTGCAGTGAGCTTGCTTGGGATGACATTGATGGGAATATCATTTTTCTGTATGACATCAAGTGAAATGATGAGACAAAATTGCAAAGCAGGCCTTTATCTGACCCTGTAGCTTCAACAACACAGAAATATACCTTCTGATTCTTCAAACTCGGATGACTGTTAAAGGCGAAATGAAGTAAAAACCTTCGCATTTCATGGGAATATGATTTTTCTGTAAGACATCAAGTGAAATGATGAGACAAAAATGAAAAGCAGCACTTTATCTGACCCTGTAGCTTCAGCAACACAGAAATATACTTTCTGATTCTCCAAACTCAGATGACTGTGATAGATAGATAGATAGATAGATAGATAGATAGATAGATAGATAGATAGATAGATAGATAGATAGATAGATAGATAGATAGATAGATAGATAGATAGATAGATAGATAGATAGATAGATAGATAGATAGATAGATAGATAGATAGATAGATAGATACTTTATTAATCCCAAGGGGAAATTCACATACTCCAGCAGCAGCATGCTGATAAAGAAAATATTAAATTAAAGAGTGATAACAATGCAGGTATACAGACAGACAATAACTTTGAATAATGTTAACGTTTAACGTTAAAAGCGAAATGAAGTAAAAATCTTCGCAATGACTGAGATCATGTGTGGTGAATAATATTTCAAAATTATATTTCATATGCAATGATGCCCTATATACAGTATATATAATATAGGGGCAACACCATTTTGTTCATAGCTTCAGCACAGTGGGTTCAAGTCCAGCCTGCATATGTGTGGGGTTTTTATTTTCTAGTTCCCTGTAATACCTCCCATATGAAAAAGTCATGGAAATTTACCAGTAAATACAGTAAGTGTGTCTTGTAATGGACCAGTTTTCTTTCCATAGTTTGGTTCCTACTTTACAAGTGACACTTTTGGGCTCCTCCTTCTAAAAAAAGCTGGACAGATGTGAATCATTTATAATATGTCACCTGGCATCTAAAATCCAGTAGTACTCAACTATAAAGGGGGTTCTGCTGTGCACTGATACTTTGAACTGCAGGACGTACACAGAAGGAAGCATCCATTTTAGATGCCATTGGTATAACGCTGCTTGCTGTCTGTCCACAAACACAGGAGGTCAGCTGTCTAACCTACACTACCACAATATGCATTTGCTATCATTTCTCTTGCCTGAGGGCCAAAGGGACATTTGCTCGACCACTTGTACATTTCAAGGAGCCATGACCACTTCTGGTGTCCCTGAATGTTCCGTGCAGTTGGACACAGCCGTACGTATTGCTAGAGGTGCACCATAGGCTATGTACAAGGACTGCCACAGTCCTATTACTGCTGAGCAGTTACAAACATTTATTTACTGAGCTCACTTTTAAATTTACTGCACCTCCAGGCAGCAATCCATAAATACACTTCTGAATAACAAAACACTGTTGCAGTTTGAGGCAGTAAAGAGTCATCTATTAAGTGTTGTGTTTTGTATTAATCATTAGTGGCAAGCAGCCAGTCACTGCAACATCTGACCACTGACATGGATGTGGAAGACGAGGGTCAGGAGGCTACAATCTGGAATCTCCTTTGGTTTAATTCCTGCCAAACCAGTGTGGACACCTTCATTGCTCACTCACAGGCTTCGTAGTTCTTTAAGTCAAAGGGTAGGATGGCTGCCCTTTAAACTCTCTCTTGCTTGGCTGGGAAGCCTTTATAGTGGACAGTTCATAGGGACGTCCCAGTCAGGATCGGCGGTGTTTTCTTTCCTGGTTTGGGAGCCTGCCATAATGAAAGGACAGAGGGACAATGCTTCTAGGGTCTATGTGTTCCCCTAAATACGCTGGGTGGCAGCAACTCTCTAGTGGGAGTTCTGTTTGCATTCCTGCAGAGCAGAATTGAAGCTGTAGTCTATTGGGCAGCCATTTCGGGGTACCTGAGTGCCACAAGGGGGAGACTACTCTGTCCTAGGGAGGTCTTGCCTAATCTGGAAGTGCTTACTCAAGGCAATATCGTTATACTGGAAGCAATTTAAAAATACAAATTGTGTAATAATAGTTCTTTAATATTTTGTGCATATGAACTCTTGAAGACTTTCTTATATCGCAGCACCACTACTTCAGCAGCCCACGTACTTCATGTAGCTAGCAGCATTGCAGAAACACATCACACCTGATACACTCCTAAAAATCTACCGGAAGTTTCTGGGAGCCAAGGCTGATTGTAGCTTGAAGCTCAGTGGACTTTGGATACCAGTATTGAGAGTATGTATCTCATCTGTTAATATTCCCAGAATAAAAGAGCCAAATTCAAGGACCATATTCCTCTAACTGAACAAGAAGAGACAGAAATCTTTGAAAACTAAGAACATGTTTATTGAGCCTAACTTTATTTTGAATGGTGTCCATTAGTTTTCTTGCTAAGACAAGAGTTTCCTGTTAAGTGTACTGTGATGGAGTCTTCTTTTTACATGAAAAACAGAGGTGAATAAACCTACCTAGCATGGCAGGATTTAAGCAGTTGCCCAGTTATGTTCAGAATTTCAGAAATCACTATTTAGTTTACATTTGACTTCATATACAGTATTTCATAATTTAGTATATTTGCATGATTGGTACACAGAGAGAATATGCAAAAACCATACAATAGTGTGCAGGCTGTGGTGATATTATTAGGTTTGTAGTTTAATTATTACACAGGATTGAAAGAGAACGTTTTAATAAATAGTACTTGGAGGCATTACCATTTATACAAGCACTTTAGTCAAAAACTACTTATCTCTATTACATCAGCGTCTGCACACCCACACACCAACAGCAGACATTACTAATCATACTGTTAAGTGTTTATTAATAGACTTCACTAATCAACTATTATTACATAGGCCAGGATATAATACACAAATAGGCTGATGTGATTAAAATATCTGAAAAAGCAAAGCAGGTGTCTGATCCATAAAAACAGAGGAACCCTGGAACTGTGTGCACCGCTATCCACTGAGTCACTGTTCTAAAATTGTCTATGTTAAAATATTGCAATTTTGGTCTTAGGATACAAGTTCTGAGTTAATGGTGACTTGGCATTATTAACCTGATGAACTAGTGACTTCTGAGTTCCCTTTCTACCCTCTCTGTCAAATATGACTTACCTGTAGTGCAGTATTGTTTAGTTCAAACTCAGAGAGTAACCACAGATTAACAAAAAAAAGAAAGTAATATTAAAAATCTCAAATCTCAATGCAATGCCTCGATTCACACAGATTTACCCAAACATGCAAACATTAATTATTAAACCGTAATGCCAGAACTCTGTCTGTGGAGGAGAGGAAAACAAAAACTACCAAGATGACCCATACATTTCATTCAATTACAATATCAGCTCAAAAATTGGGTAAATATGAAAATGTGTGTGTAGTCAGAAATATCTGACAATGATAAAACACAAAGTTCTGCTCTTTCCTCAAGAGCCCTGTCTGCCCCAAGTTTTTCTGTTTAATGGTTATTTATTCAGAGCGTGTGTATAATGGCACAGATCAGAGGGCCTCAAAGACTCCTTTAAGATCTTTAAAATGAAATCAGCATATTCCAGTCTTTCCCCCTGCAGTGTTTTTCCTAAACTCAAAATTTAATAAAACCGTGCGCAATTTTGAATTTGCTTGCATCGCCAGCCCTGATGGAATTCGTATCTGTCAACCAAGTTTTAAACCATGCTCTACTTCAGGGCCTCCTCTTTTTTTTTTGGATCAGACACCCGCTTTGCTTGTTCGGATATTTTAATCACATCAATCTATTTGCGTATTAAATTGAATTAATAAATATATAAGGCTTCCTTAGTAGGAGACTTCTGAATCGCAAATTGACGAAAAGGCCACTGTAGTCAGCAGACACTGCATTTCAGTCAAGAAGCGGTCCTTTCATTGCAGAAAAAAAAAGGAAAAGCAAATTTTACATGCTCCCCTTTATACTACAAGTGGGCAAGTGTTGTGCTGCACACTATGCTTGAATACCCTGAGCACAAGACTGTTGTCCACAGGCATTTCTCTTCCAGAGTTCCATTTTGTATTATTGGAATCTTGCTTTGGTGTGTCTAATGTTACTTAACGCGGTTCCAAATATGGAAATTCGATGGAGCTTTAAGCAAGAATACAAGTCTTTGAAGGCTGAATTCACAAGAGACACGATGCTTGCATTTTTTTGGAGTAGCTTTATAGGTTTAGACTTTATAACCTTGGCGGCATAATGAAAAGATAAGGTCCGTCTTTAGCAAAAATGTGTCCTGTGATTTATGTAACTGACCACAAGACTAGCAGATGGAAAGCCAAAGTAGGAGAAAGATTTGCTCGTTCCTTTTTCGGAAACAACGACAGCATATTTTAATGCTCCGACATCCTGTCTAGGCAGGACCGTCTTAAAGTAGGCACTGGCCGGGAGCTCCAGGAGCATAGTTGCCCCATGATGTTTCCAAAGGCTATGTAAGTTTCTGTTTTGCTATCCAAACAGGGGCCCCAGTGCACTACTTTGCCTGGGGTCCACGATGCTGTTAAGGCGGCCCTGCGTTTTGGGTTAGATCTGAGCAGGATGCAAGGGGTTCAATAATAGATGAAGGGATGTATAACAATGACACTATAAAGAGACTCTTTAGCTGTCCTTCAAGTTAATGGAGTATTGTTTTCAGCATGGCAACTCTGCTGGCAAAACCTGACCTCAAACAAATTCTCCAACCCACTGAAGAAGTGGAGGGTGAGAGAAATCCAAATTCTTTGTGTGTTTTGCTGTAAATGGAAATATATTTTAAAAAACTTCCAAATTATTTTTTTTTTCTTGTCTGTTTAAGCAGTTTGGACTGTCAGCAGCCACTTGCATTGGCCCTGAAAAAAGGTGTCAATGTTTCTTTTCAGATGATATGCACACTGCAGCCTGTCATAAGCTCCTCTTCATTTAGGGAGTTGTTTTACCTTCTGCAAGTTTATGTCTTTCACCCCACACACACACACTAGTGCCCAGCCTTTGGGCAATTGAATATTTTGAAAATCATTTAAGCTATGAACAGGTGAGGAGCAATGCTGGACTGGAGAAAATGAGACCTGGAAATGATGACATGTGGAATAAAATGTCATTTCAGCTCCCAGCCTATTCTGGTGCTGGGGGGCTACACTGTCCAGAACACATGCTGTCTGCTTCCTCCTCCACCCGTCCCCCTCTACTGGTAGATAATGGTTTAATAAGCAGTCTGGTTTTTATTTAAAACACTAGTAGTAACTGCAGATCACATTTCTCACTCTGTGGGTTTAAAAATAATACATACGCTCATTTCTGCAATGTAAAACGACACTATATCAAATCAAACATTTCCATATGTTGACTGGTGCTGGACGGGTGTATTGCCTGGAGCGGTGTAAACTCACTGAGGGTGTGGGCACATCCCTACCACACTATGCTTTGGGCTGTGGCGTCACCTAGTGGGCACATTGAGAACATGTTGCTTTCTTTTCCTCTCTCCTTTTTATTTTGTTTTTCTTTTCCAGCCAGCCAAGCGTTGCCTTCTTAACCTCTGGACTGATTCGATTGTTAAAGTAGTCTGAGCATAAGAATTGGCCAGCCTGAACAACTTAGCTTTTGGGTCAAAGGTCGAGTCAACACTAACTCTTCAATGGAGCAATGTCTCAATGTGCACAAGAAGGTCGCTTCAGACAGGCGCCCAGAGTTTTCTGAGTCGGCAGGGGTGGCACCTCAGGTAACTCAAACACTCCAAATGTCCACCCTAGCTGTGCAATTTGGGAATTCCATCCATCTATTCATTGTTATCCAAGCACAAGTCAGGGATCTGTCCTCAACAGGATGCCAGAACTTCAGGTATTGATAAATTCAATGTGAATAACTGGGCCAGTGTCATTTATTCTCCAGTTAGGACTGAACCAATCTGTGTCCATAGTTAAGAAAGCCAGGAACAGCAGTATTTCCACATCTCCTCTGGGCCAAGCATAAGAACAGCACTCCAACGGCCTGAGGGACAGGGGGCCTGCTACTGTGCGTCTGTCAGCCACTGAGACAGACAAACAGAGGACTTTTTAATGCAAGGCACTCGCCCACGTAATCAGTCATTTCAGAAAGGTTAAAAGGTAACAGAAGAAAGAAGAGAAACACGCCGTCGTCCCACAAATAAATACACACTGAGACTGAAATAGAGCCTAAGGGCGTGCGGCATGATTACACACAAGCCATTCACCGTCCCAAGTCATTTGACTGTGCAGCGTGAACATTTGACGCTTTTACAAGTGGAGCTCCGTAAACTAAACACAGTAACATGCTCAGTGTCACACTGTGAGCAAGTGCAGGGGCTCCACATATAATCACTGACTTTCACCTAAAATAAAAAATAATGGAAATTAGAGAGTTTGAATATTTTAAAGGTTTATTTACCCATACATCCATCCTTTGAGCAACTAATCCATGCTAGTGACACAGGATGCCTTCCTTGTATGAAAAACTAAAGAGTAATACGGGGCATGTGCACACCTTCACAATATACTGTAGAGCAGCCAATCAAGTAAAGTATTTATGAAAATTTTAACAAAAATGT
Source organism: Erpetoichthys calabaricus (assembly GCF_900747795.2). NCBI lineage: Eukaryota > Metazoa > Chordata > Cladistia > Polypteriformes > Polypteridae > Erpetoichthys > Erpetoichthys calabaricus. The sequence continues at coordinate 126,892,000 of NC_041401.2, forward strand.
ACATCCATCCTTTCTCTAACCTGTTTTTATCCACTTCAGGATCACTTAGAGTTAATGCCCACCCTGACAGCATCAGGTACAGAGAAAGAATAAACATTGGACAGGATTTCATCATACATAAACCCACATCAGGTCATTTTGGAATCGATAATGAACCTAACATACATACACACACATCTTTGGAATCAGGAAGGAAAAATGAACACATCCAGGGATACCAGCACAGACTTCTGGGGAACAGGCAAACTCCCCACACACAGAATGAACCCTGAATTCAAGCAACAGCACCACTCTACTTACAGGTAGTAATAATTAACACTTTGAAAGCAGCAACGTACAATGAAGATTCCAGACACACAGTGCTCTTCATTTGAGTTTTTAGGGACCTCCAACTGAACTGTTGGGCTTCAGTTTGAAGCCATTAAAGACTGGAGGCACTTTATGTACCTAGAGCTTCTTTATGCCAGATTACAGGAAGACTACTGACATATCTAGACATGGCAGATGTGATCTTTTGGGTGAAAGTGCAATATGGACTCTCCATCCCAACCTGATCACAACTCTGCAGGATATTCTATGTGGAGTGGACTATTCTCAATTGATCTCTTGTAAAATGAGAACATCCACAACATCTACTTTTGATTCCATGCCCTCAGAATGGATGATCATGCCTGGGGAGTTTTGGACCTGCAGTACCAACATCCCTATGTGACAATTCATGCTAGGACCACTTAAGCCCCTCACCTGGCTTGACTAGACTGGCTTTCTTCATAATTCCAAATCATCCTCAAGAGCCTGATGTTCTCCTTTAGGGTCTGGAAATCGCCAGCTACAGTGAGTAAGTGAAGCAAAACCAAATATCACCACACTGCTTTGCCAAAAAATCTTTTCAGCTTTGTAGATTCCACTTTATAAATCCCATTTCATTTACATATGCATGTATTCTAGAACTTTCATTCTTCATTACTAGTTCCACCTAAATATTTATCTGTTTCATTCACATTTTTTATCTTTTATGCATGTAACAGAACATTTTCAAACTCACTTAGTCCAAGTCAGGTTTGTAAGTGCCCAGTGGCTCCGAAATTAATTAAGTGACTTTTAGAATGTTACATTGTCTTCGCCATACAGTTTGTCTCTGCATGTGCTGCACTTTATCACATCAAATTTCCATGCCAGTAGAAGTTGATTGTTCTTTTCTCTATAGTTCTGTTGATCTTTCTTGGGTAATATAATAACACAGTAGTTAGTGCTGCTGTCTCACAGTTCCAGGGACATTTGTTCAAATGCTATAAACAGGAGTGGAATCTGCGAGTGCCACTGTGATGGACTGGCATCCCAAATTTGATCACAGTGGTGCTGGGTCTGGGTCAAGCTCCCCGTGATCTATAAATTGGACAGATAGCTCAGGAAGTAGATGATTGTATTGTTTATGTTTGCATCTATGGCTCCATGTTCTTATTTGTTTGCATCTATGCCTCCATGTTCCAGATCACAGTAGATGCGGTAAGAGTCAATCCCAGCAGCATCAGGCAGGCAAATGTTAGTGAAAGGAACCCTACACAGGACGCCAGTCCATGATAAGGAAATCAGATCTTAATGTACATTGTAAAAATGCACAACTGAAGTTTCAATATTTATCAACCTTGAGCTGTCTCATGGAAATCAGCACCACAACCCATCGCTGTTGAGCGGAAATCCACATATGTGATGAAACTGCTTGGTTGGGGATAATGGAAGCATGGTGGAACTGATATTGTGCCAAAATGAAATCTAAACAGTTGCTACTGTTGACCATTGTGATTTTCTGCAGCCTCATTCAGGGTCGTTTAGAGACTTGCGCTTGGTGTTTCCAGCCTATTGTGTTGCGGGGTTTGATAAGTCACATGTATCTAAACCCATCACTGACAGGCGTGTTATAATTTATCAAAGCCAATGTTTTCATAGGCTGGAAGTGCCACAGGGTACTCATTCTATCATAGTTGAGCTGATCCTTTGCAGGGTGCAGATATTCATAAAGCAGCCTATCTGGCCAGTGTGAGCGTGACAATCACAGGGCATCTGATTGGTCAGATCTTTTCTGTTTTGAACGAAGTGATATGATTAGTGGCTAAATGGAGCACAGCTGTGAAAGACACGGCTACTTGATCATTGCACTGAGCAATTAGTCACTTGTAAAAAAAGAATAAGTTGGGCACCTACACTGGGACTTATATACCCTGTATATGGAGTTGTCCTGGGCATCTCTAATCTCAGGGCCATCTTAACAGCATCATAGGCCCCCTTGGGCAAAGTAGTGCACTGGGGCCACTGTTTTGATAGCAAAACAGAAACATACCAGGCATCAGAAACATCATGGGCCCCTATGCTGCTGTGGCACCCTGCCAGTGCCCATATGTTAAGACGGCCCTATGACTTAACTAAGCCTTGATTTTAATATTTCAGTATGCTGCATCTATGCTTGTTTGTTGCTATGAGTGGCTCATTCTTTCTGACAGGCACTACGAGTGTTTTAAAGACCTGCTTGAATGATTGAAATCAAGTGTGCTGGTAGACTCATTTTGTGGGGTTCCAGGGGGATGCTGTATCAGATATACCGCAGCAACAGTATGCCAGCCATCTGACGGACGCACTCGTAGCTTTGATCATGCACACCTGCACACACAATTCATGTTTGCCAGTAAACGTCAGGACAATAAAGCCTGCGAGTGGCAACAGCTTGTAACAGTGTCCATGCGCTGTGCTGCAGGGTGATTTATGGTTGTAGTGGCAGTGCATATTTGCAGCGCACAGCGCCAATTGGAATTAAAGGGCCAGGAAATGCTGCCCAGTCCTGCACTCCAAAGAATAAATGGCATTAATTAAAATGCACAAACGAGTAGTTAGCAGAAGAGCTGAAATAAAAGCATTCTCGGTCAGTTCTCTTGATGGGTTCCTAGCGACTTCAGGGCCCACAGCAGTGTTCTTAGCATTTCATAGGGACTTAACTTCACGATCTCACACAAAGTGGTGATTTGACAGCAAGTGCTGGTGATCAGTACAAGCCAAACTGGTGCATAATAAACCGAGCAGGTCTCCCTTAGTTCACCATCACATTGTGCATCTCATCCACTGGACACTGGCTGTCTCAGGGACCTTCATACTTAATGGCTTAAACTCAGGCCAGTTCAATGTATGCCTAATGGTACACCAGTTTTCATTTACATGCAATCATAAACATATGGAAAGCTATCTCCGTTCCTTTATAGGACACTGCCACTATCACTATCAGGGGGCTTCTAAAATAGTGTCTGAGCATTGTCATTAATGCTGTTGCTGATTTAGGCTTGAAACAAGCATGCAAGATGCATCAATGATCATCAACTTGTTGGGATCCATCTCCCCTTCTCCCTCTCTCTCTCTCTCTCTATTTGTAATATAGTGCCTTTTCTATCTATCTTCTCCTGCTCTTGCACATTGATTCATGAATTCCTTTTTCAAAATTCCTCTACCTTTTGACATTGATTGTTATAATTAGCATCATACCATTGACCTTTCTCAGATATTCGTAGTTAGCTGTGTGATAAAACCCCTTCAGGAGTGCCAAATGTCTCACCCTAGGTGAGTCTATTGTACATAAGCACCGTCCTCACTGATCTGGGTCTTCAGAGTTCTCTGATACTGCTGAGCTCCAGCAAGAAGCAGGCACATCATTCTTAAAAGCAAGCTTATTTGCATCTGATAAATACCATGTTCCATTAATATAAACAAATATAAACAGATATAATATATAAATCACAAGGAAGGAGTTAAAGATAAGAAGTTTGGTATGGAGTGGAACTGCAAAACTCAGCTAAATATTTTGGAGAAATTAATTGAATAGGATTGCCCAACTTGTTGAGCTGAATTTTTCTAGTGCTCCAATGAATGCTACAGTGCATCCGGAAAGTATTCACAGCGCATCACTTTTTCCACATTTTGTTATTCTTATTCCAAAATGGATTAAATTCATTTTTTTCCTCAGAATTCTACACACAACACCCCATAATGACAACATGAAAAAAGTTTGAGGTCTTTGCAAATTTATTAAAAATAAAAAATTGAGAAAGCACATGTACATAAGTATTCACAGCCTTTGCCATGACACACAAAATTGAGCTCAGGTGCATCCTGTTTCCCCTGATCATCCTTGAGATGTTTCTACAGCTTAACAAGAGTCCACCTGTGGTAAATTCAGTTGATTGGACATGATTTAGAAAGGCACACACCTGTCTATATAAGGTCCCACAGTTGACAGTTAATGTCAGAGCACAAACCAAGCATGAAGTCAAAGGAATTGTCTGTAGACCTCCGAGACAGGATTGTCTCGAGGCACAAATCTGGGGAAGGTTACAGAAAAAATTCTGCTGCTTTGAAGGTCAATGAGCACAGTGGCCTCCATCGTCTGTAAGTGGAAGAAGTTCGAAACCACCAGGACTCTTCTTCTTAGAGCTGGCCGGCCATCTAAACTGAGTGATCGGGGGAGAAGGGCCTTAATCAGGGAGGTGACCAAGAACCCGATGGTCACTCTGTCAGAGCTCCAGAGGTTCTCTGTGGAGAGAGGAGAACCTTCCTGAAGGACAACCATCTCTGCAGCAATCCACCAATCAGGCCTGTATGGTAGAGTGGCCAGACAGAAGCCACTCCTTAGTAAAAGGCACATGGCAGCCCGCCTGGAGTTTGCCAAAAGGCACCTGAAGGACTCTCAGACCATGAGAAAGAAAATTCTCTGGTCAGATGAGACAAAGATTGAACTCTTTGGTGTGAATGCCAGGCATCACATTTGGGGGAAACTTGGCACCATCCCTACAGTGAAGTATGGTGGTGGCAGCGTCATGCTGTGGGGATGTTTTTCAGTGGCAGGAACTGGGAGACTAGTCAGGATAAAGGGAAAGATGACTGCAGCAATGTACAGAGACATCCTGGATGAAAACCTGCTCCAGAGCGCTCTTGACCTCAGACTGGGGCGACGGTTCATCTTTCAGCAGGACAACGACCCTAAGCACACAGCCAAGATATCAAAGGAGTTGCTTCAGGACAACTCTGTGAATGTCCTTGAGTGGCCCAGACTTGAATACGATTGAACATCTCTGGAGAGATCTTAAAATGGCTGTGCACCGACGCTTCCCATCCAACCTGATGGAGCTTGAAAGGTGCTGCAAAGAGGAATGGGCGAAACTGGCCAAGGATAGGTGTGCCAAGCTTGTGGCATCATATTCAAAAAGACTTGAGGCTGTAATTGCTACCAAAGGTGCATCGACAAAGTATTGAGCAAAGGCTGTGAATACTTATGTGCATGTGATTTCACAGTTTTTTATTTTTAATAAATTTGCAAAAATCTCAGGTAAACTTTTTTCAAATTGTCATTATGGGGTGTTGTGTGTAGAATTCTGAGGAAAAAAATGAATTTAATCCATTTTGGAATAAGGCTGTAACATAACAAAATGTGGAAAAAGTGATGCGCTGTGAATACTTTCCAGATGCACTGTATATAGTGCATATATATTCTATAAATTATCCAAGTTCATATACAAACATCGCCGTCTTTGTGGAGCTTTAGTGTTCTCCTTGTGTTTGCTTGTATGGCTTTTTTTTTCTGGGTACTCTGATCTGATGCCATATTTAAGGTTTCTTTCTGCCATGACCTAAAGTGGATTAAGCAGATTTGATAATGGATGGATGAATAAATGCACTAAACTGTACACTCAGTGCCCCTCTCAGTTGTTCATCCTCATTCAGAGCTACTGGATTTAAAATGTAGAAGACAGCCATGTTAGCCAGTCGAACTAATAGAAGACTCCTCTCTCTGTCATGACAGTCAAGTTTTGGACTGGGAGGGCATCTTCTTGCATTTATCTATCTAAATTTCAGTGTAGTTACAACTGGATCCTCTATGCCATGTATCATTTCTATGCCATGTTGGTCCAGTACCTCAGTGTTGTTGAATCCTTCTGTGCTACTGAGAACATTGGATGGTTGTGTTACCTTGTACTGCATAGCTGAATGAATATCTGTTTTCTTCTATTAAGCAGCAAAAAACTAAATTGTCTAACTTTCAAGACCTTATGAGTTATTGGAGCCAATGCTCTGGCATACAGCCAAGGCCAAAATGGCATGAGGCCAGACAATGAGAGTGGCATTACCAATGTAGCTTACAGATTGCAGACTCGACTCCTGCTGGGGCTGTGTTCCTCAGTACAGTACAATAAAGACGAACGGTGTTTGCCCCAATTGAAGTCTGACCTGAAGTTAAAAGGTCAGGCAGGGTGGAGATCTCCAACACCAATGTAGGTGTTTGGGGCCACAATTCCTGGGGCTGTCATTCCTATTTAATAAAGCCAGTCGAGCCAGTGCATTTTGTGTTCTTGGACTAGATCTCAGCATTGCTGATTAAAAAAAAAAAAGTCAAACCAAAGGCACATTTTCAAATTTATTTAGATAATTCACGGTGTCTAGAGTTGCATGGAAATATTTCATGTCGCAGGTCTTATCTTGAGTGGGAAGGGTCTCGCAAAACCAAATTGAGCTCCAGCCCTGGAGGTGTAAAACGATGCCGGGGAAGTTTTACAAGTAATGGAAGCCACCCGAATTAACTTTATTGCAAAAACTGGACAATTTCCCAGTGCGTTTGTTGAATTAGATTGTAGGAAACACATTTAAACTGGAATGACTGGAAGGATTTAAATTGTCTATAAAACCCCATTCCTTCATTTTGTAAGGAAAAACAAAAGTTTTGCCATCTCTGCCAAATGAATCACTAGTGTTAATTTTATCTGCCAAAATATTTACTTGTCTCCAGCAGCGTGGGGAGCTTTTACTGTGATTTGCTGCACACGGACCTTTACTAGGGCCCGGCCATTAGGAGGGCGGCTCTGGGAAGGATCAGTGAACAAATCCTTATTCGATTTAAAGAGCGGCCCGTTCCAGTCCAGGTGGAGCTCATTAGCGGGCAGATTTTTTCGCAAGTGCCTCTTTTGTATATTGTTGGAGGGCTCGCTTTAACTCTCAGGCTGCCCTGAGGAATCAAGACCCATGCAGACGACAGAATCGTGGCAGAAGTGACCCACTAATGTGATACCAGCTCTTGTTCCAGGAGCTGTCAGAGCTTTGGGTAGCATATTGGCCCTGTGCCAAAGTTAGCTTGTCACATCTTATTTTGTTTTTTTTGTTTTGTTTTTTGTTTGTGTGCAGGACATTGAAAGTTGAATTATTTTAATTACTGCTGTGAGTATGTGTTGTGCTGTGAGCTGTAAATGGCAGTGCACAAGATAAATGAGTGCAGGTGAAATGAACTGAAGAAGATGTGAAAGTCCTGGCTGGTACAATATTGCCATGTTTAGTGCTGCCGCCTGTTGGCTCCTGCAGCCTTTGATTGCTGTATGGTGTTTACTTGTTCTGCCAACTGCTCTGATGCAAGCAAGTCTAGATGTGCATTTGTAAGTGCTTTGCAATGGACTGGCTTCCCATTCAGTATGAGTTCCTGTCTTGTATCCTATGCTGCTAGAATTTACAGATGCTCATCATGATCCCGAGTGTATGTGAAAACGGTAGATATCTACAGTTTTTAGCTCCTGTACATTCTGACTAGTCTTCATGTCGTTTTCTTATGAATTTTTGGGCACAAACTTGTGAAATGGAAAAGAGAAAGTTTGACAAAGCTCAATAGTTAGTAAGCGCTTTAAAGTATCCTTGCCAGACACTGTCACTGTGAGTATTGGTGATGCTTCATTAGAAGCAAAAAGGCAAAAGGAGAGAAGCAGAGGCGGAAGTGGCATCCATGAATTCAAAACAAGGGAGACAAATGGTATAGGTTTAAATTTAATGCGTCCCTAATGAGCTACTCCATTACAAAACACATTTGCATCTATGGACTTAAAACGGGGAGCCCAATACCACCCATTGAAATCATTTACATGCCCATCTGCTTTTATTGAAGGGAGACACCCCACCACCCTGTCTCCACCACTCTCTAAAATTCTTTACATTCCCATACATTTGCATCTGTGGCCTGTAAATGGGAACTGCTGATCATTTAGTGATCATTTTGGCTCTGTGGCTAAAGGATCTGGGCTGGTAACTTGAAAGTGGCCAATTCGAATCTCAGCAGTGACAGAAGGAATGCTATTCCGTTGGGACCTTGAGGCAAGGCCTTTAACTTGCAATTGCTCCAGTGGCACTATACAAATAGCTGACCATGCGCTCAAACCCCAAATCTCTCTGGAGAGAAACTTGGGATATACGAAAAATGACAAATTCCTAATACAAGAAATTGTATATGGCGATTAAAGGATAAAAAAAAAATTAAAACGTCTCCAAAATATAGTACCGGCACGTATTTTAAGCACTAGAGAAAACATCCCCAAAAGTAAAAACATTACATGATCCGCTTAAATGTACAGCCTGTAAACATCATGGGTGTTTGAAATAAGTGAAATCTCTCTCAGATGTCACAAAGGAAATGGGTTAAGGAAATATTGACAGAAAAAAAATAACAAGAAGTATCTAATACTTTGGAAAGAAAGAACCATTCTCTGTGTGGAAAGGAGTGAAGGTCCTAGAGATTTATGGATGTCAGAAGCACGGGTATACTTCTCTGCGTTAATACACCATAGAGCACCTCAAATGAGCTACAAAGTATGACGGTAAATCAAATAGTAAAAGCAATTTTAAAATTATGAAGTAACCAGAAGGCATAGAAGCTGGCACAATACAACACGTTTGTGGTGGCTTATGGGTAGTTTGAACACGCACAGCGCTGTGCTTTACCATTAGTCTAGTTGAAGCCAAGGTGACATGAACATGGATGCTCTGCTGCAGGATTGCACCATCGTTGAACTACACATCATAGTGAATGTAGCAACGAACCTGCTGAAATTCATGGGAGGATTTTGTGAAAACAGCAGGACTCAAGGGAAAGTTTAGGAAGGGGTAGAAAGTTTTAAAATGGGAAGAACTAGTTTAACCAACAAAGCTCGATCTGGTTGACCAGCAACATCACACACACAAGCCCACATCAATATGACGAATGCCTTCATCAGAGAAGAGTAATGGATTACATTGTCCGGTATTGCTGCACATTTGAATATCACCTATGGATCTGTACATTCTATAATGCATGATGATGTACTGTAAAGTCTGTGCAAGATTTGTAACCAAACAGCTTACTGATCTGCACAAACCAAAATCCTCTGGTAAATTTCCTCGAGTTTCATGTCCTCTACCCAAAGAAATCTGAAAACAGCACATTGCTCAACAATGGTGTAATCCCGGAGCGGAGTGTCCATGTTCACTTGACCTTGACTTCAACAGTACTAACTGCAGAGAGCTGTACTGTGTTTGAACTATCCATAAGCCATTGCAAATGTGTTGTATTGCGTCAGCTCCTATCTGTTATGGTTACCAATCAATTTTCTAGTTTCCTTTGCTATTTGATTTACCTGGCATGTATTTTAAGCACTGGAGAAAACATCCCCAAAAGTAAAAACATTACATGATCCACCTAAATGTGCAGCATGTAAACGACATGGCTGTTTGTAATAAGTTAAATTAAAATACGTGTTGGAACTTTTTTCAAACCTGGTTAGTGCAATCCAAGGTTACAAAGACCAAGGCCCATCCTAGAAGCACAAGACAGTCAGAAGTCATCACCAGGCACAATGGCCACAGTAAGCCCATTTAGTGTCACAAATTAATTTTAAACAGAGATCTTTGGAGTTGCACACACTTCTGCTCCATAGATTCAGCTTATATCAAGTTACTGTCTGTGTGGAGTTTGTATGTTCTCTCTCTGTCTGCGTCTGTTTTCTCTGGATGCTGTTAATCTCACAAATCCCCAAAGCACCCAGAAAGCACTCTATAATGCACTCTATATCTGTTTGTAGACAGACAGATACATAGATGGATAGGTAGACAGTGTCACACATGCACTTCGGAGGATCACCCTCCAGGTTTATTGGAGGTAAGCAGTACCACCCCAGAACAAGAGGGGCTGCAGTCACTAACATTGTCATGTCTTTTGTCCCTCACAGTGGTAAGAAGACTCCCACTAAGAGAAAATTGACTATAAAAGAGCAGACACCCCAGAGAAAATCATCTCATATTGAATCCAAGCTGTCAGCAACATCAGGTTCCTGACGAAGACCTGCTCCATTGAGTTAAATATCATTCAAGAATGTCACAATAACTGTTTTTGGTTTTCTTTAAACTGTCTGTAGAAGCATCAATCTTTCTTTTTGTTTGGTATTATTAACATTAGGATTATAAGGGGTGATCCCAACTCTTGCTTGATGTCCACAAGTGCCTTTCCACCCATCCATAATAGATAGAGATATAGAGATAGACAGAAATTTACCTCAGCAACAACAAAGAACAGATAGATAGATAGATAGATAGATAGATAGATAGATAGATAGATAGATAGATAGATAGATAGATAGATAGATAGATAGATAGATAGATAGATAGATAGATAGATAGATAGATAGATACTTTATTAATCCCAATGGGAAATTCACATTAACAGTAACAGTAAGATTGCAGAACATTAAAACCAAAGAGAACTGCTTAAACATTATATCCAGTTAACATTTCTTATATATAAACATCAACATGTGGAAGTGTGTCTGTGTGTCCACCCGGAAGTGAGAGGTGGAGTCGGGGTAAGGGCTCCGCCTCCGAGGAAACAGAAAACTCACTTAGCCACTAATAACACAAGCGAGGCCAGCACGTCAGCAAAATGAAACCTCTGAAGAAAGACAGTTGCTTAGCCGTTAACATCGGCAAAACGGTATCCCTTTTACTTTTCCTCCTGCCACTAACGCACAACTGAGGCAAGCACATCAGCAAAATGAAACCTCAGAAGAAAGACAAAGTCGCTTAGCCACTAACATTGGCAAAATGGTATCCCTTTTACTTTTCCTCCCACCGCTAATACACAAACAAGGCAAGCAGGTTGGCAAAATGAAACTTCAGAAGAATGACAAAGTTGCTTAGCCGCTAACGCACAAGTGATGCGAGAATGTCGGCAAAATGAACCCTCCTAGGAGAGAGATGCCCAGAGTAGTTCCTTTCAATTACCTGACATCTCTACATTTCAATTTTTTTTCTGACGATTTCAATAGTCTCTAGGACCCCGGGGTTTTTACAGCACAGGCTTACACAGCTAGTAATATACAGTATAAAACATCCAATGTGCCAGGGTGTCTGTTGTACCTGTCTAGGGTGAAGATGGGTACAATGGCAGAATATTTTACACAGTCTGACTATAAGCAAAAAAAAACCCAGTAATGACTCTTTCAAAAATAGTTGGGAGCCTTAAGATGCCCTTAGACCCTTTCCCCCTTTTTATTATTGTTGCACACCACATTTTTTGTGGTTGTTTTTCTACGGTGTAAGGTTCAAATTACTCACTGCACATCTTTGTTGTCCTCAAAATATCAGACTAGCCACTCTATTGTTATTATATAGGCAGCAGTGGAATTATTGGCTCCATAAGAGGATACCACATTTTCTTGTGTTATTTCTTTATTTCCTTTTTTTTTCTTTCATTCGAGTGCAACAAGGCTGACACCAAGCCAGCGAGGCTTTGACAAAACATTTTTCAGTGTTTGTTCTGTTTTTAAAACCCTGCGGTATTTTAGTGCACTAATCTTTAAAAGGTTAATTTATTCATAGAGATTTTGACAGAGATGTATGGCCTAGCTGCAGTCTTGGGCACCTCTTCCCAAAGGGAACCTGCTTTTATGAAGAGTACAATCCTGAAAGTCTTTTCGCTGAACGCAAACCCTTACTTCCCTGGCTGGACTGGAGCTGCTCAGGCAATAATCAGGCTGTGCGGCTCACTGTGAATCCGGAACGCTCAGCTGCTTCGCAATTTTAATTCGGAGAGCTGGCAGTGTTTATTACCAACGAGGTCACCTTATGCTTGAGCCGCTACGCTCCGTTTTCATGCGGCAAACCCGCTCTTTTTCTTTCTTTCCCTCTTTCTGTATATCTTTTGGACAGTAGAACAATAATCAAATGGTGGAATTTGGTCACAAGGCCTACAAATGTAATAAAAGAACTACTTACTTTTCTGATATCTTTATATATTAATTTTCTAGTAAGAGAAAGAAAGCAAATCATCAGGACTGGAAAGAAAGATAACCTTCCTTTAAGGAGTTTTTTCACAGCTTTGTTTATAAATTATAACAAAACTATATTAATATACTGGTCTATACATCTACTTTCTGAAACTCTTTATTCCATTGCAGAATCATTCACAATAGTTGGGCACCAGTCAGTCATAGGGCACATCAACTCTCACTCACATAAAGCCAGCAAAACCTAACTTGGATTTGTATGGAATGTCAGACAGAAACCATAAAAACTAAAGAAAGCGTCCCAACATGGCACAGGTAGTGCACAAGCCAGAATCCCAGATTTATACTCTCTATGAGCATATCATATATCTATTCATTATCAACACCCACTTGATCTACTTCAAGATCACAGAAGCTAAGACCTATCCTGGTAGCATCTGAAACAACCGAGAAATTAATCCTCAATGGGGAGGCACATGCTTGCTAAGCATGTAGTCAAACGTATAGCTTCACTATGCACTTCACTTTGTGCGGCTAGGCGAGTATGAACAAATGATTTGACATTATAACTTACTTCCTACAGAGAAAGTGGGAAGTACACTACAAAATGGGAAAAAGAAAACAATTTTGGTTTTGTATTACAGTACTGACCTCTTTTCTGCATGCCAGTCAGATCAGGTCTGAAATCTCACCAGTGTGGCAGGATCAGGTTTATATTTTTGAATTGGATTTATCCTGAACATGCTCCTGATGCAAATGGAATAAGTATACCTGTCAAAGCAAGGAGATTTGGTTACAAAGTAAAGAGGTGAGGTTGTAAGTAAGGCTGTAGCTAAAACAAAGCATGGGAGAACAGAGAGATCTCAGAAAAAACAATTAATTCCTCAGCTAATAAGAGACACATATTGAGGGATGCTCTTCCCCAATGCATAAGCAGTTCTGTGCAGAAGAGACTGGGCAGCATTTTATCAAGACAATAGCCATGTAGTACAGAAAAGTTGACATTCTGTGCTGTCGTGCAGAACCCAGGAGGCAGGGTGAGATGTTAAAGTCTGTTAGTTTCAGGACATATAAATCCAGACTAAACATTGATCCATGGAGCAATGGTGCCAATAGTGACAACACTCAGACAGCAGTGGTTCCTATTTGGTGTCAATATTGTTTTGTTTATTTTTTTTTAACAATTAAAGCATTTATTTTCTCCTTTACAGTGAGTTTATGTGTTGATGGTGGCAATGTCACAAGCTGACAATGTCAAAGACAAGGCCACAAATCATGTGTTCTTATGCTGCGGTATGCCACAGGCATCGTAAGTACACATTTGCAGGTTCACCCGACTGTTAACACTTTTATATAAAGTATGCAGCAGAAAATGCTGTTATGTTGAAGGTCAATAAATAAAATCAAAGTTTGGTGTTCATTTATGGAGAAAACACTGAAATCTCTCTCAGAGTCTACAAAGGAAATGGGCTAAGGAAAGATTGACAGAAAAAAATAACAAGAAGTATCTAATACTTTGGAAAGGAAGAACCATTCTCTGTATGGAAAGGAGTGGAGGTCCTAGAGATTTATGGGTGAAAGAAACTCAGTGTCAGAAGCACAGGTATACTTCTCTGCGTTAATACACCATAGAGAACATCAAATGAGCTACAAAGTACGAGGGTAAATCAAACAGTAAAGGCAATTTTAAAATTATGCAGTAACCAAAATGGTTAGATGCTGGCACAATACAACACATTTGCGTGCCTTATGGGTAGTTTGAACATGCACAGCGCTGTGCTTTACCATTAGTCTAGTTGAAGCCAAGGTGAGATGAACATGGATGCTCTACTGCAGGACTGCAACATTGTTGAACTACACATCATAGTGAATGTAGCAACGAACCTGCTGAAATTGATGGGAGGATTTTTGCTCGATACGGAAGTGAAAACAGCAGGAGTCAAGGGAAAGTTTAGGAAGGGGTAGAAAGCTTTAAAATGGGAAGAACTAGTTTAACCAACAAAGCTCGATCTGGTTGACCAGCAACATCACACACACACAAGCCCACATCAACATGATGAATGCCTTCATCAGAGAACAGCAACGGATTACATTGTCCGCTATTGCTGCACATTTGAATATCACCTATGGATCTGTACATTCTATAATGCATGATGACATACAGTAAAGTCTGTGCAAGATTTGTAACCAAACAGCGTACTGATCTGCACAAACCAAAATCCTCTGGTAAATTTCATCGAGTTTCATGTCCTCTGCCCAAAGAAATCTGAAAACAGCACATTGCTCAACAATGGTGTAATCTCGGAGCGGAGTGTCCATGCTCACTGGACCTTGACTTCAACGCTACTAACTGCAGAGAGCTCCACTGTGTGTTCGAATTACCCATAAGCCATTGTGAATGTGTTGTATTGCATCAGTTCCTATCTGTTATTGTTACCAATCAATTTTCTAATTTCCTTTACTTTTTGATTTACCCTTGTATTTAGTATTATAAATGCAGAGAAAAGTATTTAGAAAAAACAGTTTTCTCACTCATAAGACAAAGAACAGAAAATTGGGTATAGTGCGAAAAAATTCTTGATATGGGACAAAGAGAAAGGGAATTTAGTTTTGCTCTAGAGGCTGCAAGAGAAAGAGTGCATTTTGTTTTGTAAAGGTTTTCTGGCTTGGGTCTGACGCAATACAATTATAAAAAAAAATTGTTTCTCTTATTCCACATGTTAACAACTTATGAAAGATTTACTAGCCCCAAAAATCAACATTCCTTGGTCTGTGAATTTTGGTTTGTCAATATAATGTTATTCAAGTTATAAAAGCTTTCACTTTTTGACCACAGTTTTGTCTTATGGAATTAATTGAGCGCTGTCATTTAATATTACAAAATAGGTAGTTAGCACCCAAAAATATTTTTTTTTATTTCACTGGCCAACTATATCATGAAGGAGTCTTCAGCAGAATCATAAACAACTTTTTCAGTCCATTGTTTGCTTATGGTTTAGAACAGGGGTAGGCAACGTCGATCCTGGAGTGCCACAGTATGTGCAGGTTTTTGTTCCAACCCAGTTCCTTAACGAGAACTCAATTATTGCTGATGAAGCACATATTGCTTAAGTGACATTTTAATGCTTCATTTTAGTGGTCTCGCTTGTTAAGGTTCTCCAACCTTAATTGCTTATTTCAATCTTAAACTGCTGCATTCAGTGTTTTAATTGCTCCTTATTAGCAATAAGATGTAAAAGACAAAGCAGCCAGCAGTTCTCCAGCTAGCTTTTTTCCAATTACATCTGTGTGTGTTCATCATGCACGGTTTGATTTAATAAAAACACTTAATAGAAAAATGTGACAGACTGAAAATGATCTGTTTTAGGCTTCAAATCATTTGGATGATATCCTTGGAAAGGAAAAAAATCTACGATATAAAAGCCTTACATTGCACAGACTAACAAGCCATAAAATTAAATAAGGTCTGAGACTGGCAATGATTGGTTTCTAATTAAGCAATTGGGTTGAATGAAAACCTGTAGCCACTGCGGCTCACCAGGACCGACATTGCCTACCCCTGTTTTACATCTTATTGCTAATAAGGAGCAATTAAAACACTGAATGCAGCAGTTTAAGATTGAAATAAGCAATTAAGGTTGGAGAACCTTAACAAGCGAGACCACTAAAATGAAGCATTAAAATGTCACTTAAGCAATATGTGCTTCATCAGCAATAATTGAGTTCTCGTTAAGGAACTGGGTTGGAACAAAAACCTGCACATACTGTGGCACTCCAGGACCGACGTTGCCTACCCCTGGTTTAGAAGAGTGTTTCTCAGCCACTGGGTCTCGACTTACTTTTCAGTTGTGGGCTGCCATCCTTGGGTGTGTGATTGGGTCACTTAAGGCCTCAGTGATATTTATGCCCTGTTTGTATCTATGCATGTTTCTCCAATGACGCTTATTTCACCCACACCCCACTCTTCCCATCATGCTTGTTTCATCTAGAGATCTCTTCCTAGCTTATGGGTCATCTATTACCTTAAAAGGTAAAAGTGGGTCGCAGAACCATAAAGGTCAGCAAACATTGGTTTAGAATACACCGTATCATGACAAATCAGCTCTGAAAGGTTAATGAATGTGGATTGACAAATTTTTAATCTTTCCTTTTGCTTTCAGTTTTAGCACTGAAACTAAATAAACATGCACTTGTGGCCTGGTTTTCTTGTGGAGGAAAATAGACACATGACAATTTGTACAACTCAGTGTTTTCAGCCATGACTCTTCAATTCTGGCTGCTGGTTGAAATATGGAGATTGTTTTATCATTGAATTTTCTCTTCACGCATTATGCCTGCTTAAGTGGTGGTGGATCACTGGCGGTGCTTGCCCAAAGCGTCCTCTTCGGTTTTCTGTTCATATAACTAAATGTAGTCTTGTGGGTGGAATAAACACAGAAAGAAGAGAAACATTTTTTGATGCCTTCGTCGGTACACATACAGATAGTTTGACACAAATGTTTAGGAATACCAAGAACCAAAAGGTTTTTAGTTTCAGATAATGTGGTAAATTGGATACTTTAGGTAAGGTAAACATTAACGACATGGATTCATGTGAGTGTTTTATTTGTGTGCATTTGCAAAAGTAAAAAGTCAGACGTTCATTTCATTTCATTAAACAAAAGTAGGTTATAACAGTTAAGCTTGTTTTCAAGTAGAAATGTAATGACTAGCACATTTATGTTTTATTTAAAGCTAGAACTAAATTTGAAATATTTTCTCCTTTTGTTAAGTTTCCTCTTGCCATTAAAACTTTTTTACTAATCAAATGAGCTAGTACTACTCCAGGATACGTAATGAAAAACCCTGCTTAGCTGCAACACTCCCCTTCACTTTTTGCGCAATACACTGCCTACTCTTACACCTCAGATCGCATGTCTGTTGGCGCAGTGCCTCCATTTAAATCAAGAATAGATGCTTTGTGAGAAAGATTTGGAAATGAAAAATATTAGTGAAGCTCGCAAAATTAAAACTGAAATGCTATTATATTTTTCATTTTATATATTTACTAAAAAAGTTGCACCCAAAAGTAAGATATTAAAACCAGCATGATCAAGTATGCCAATGAATAGGCTTACTTTTTGGCAACAGCTTTTGACTTTTGGTTACCATTTTGGTAATAGTTTCTGACTTGACAGTTTTTGCCATAGCCAGTCACTTATGTTTCAAACTGCTGACAGAACAACATGGATAACATTTCAATGAAATCAGAAAACCCAGAGAAAACCTACTGACGCCAATGCTCCTTTTCAGCAGCTCCATGTATGACTGTATCAGTATACTGCTGCTGGATAATGTGAATTTCCCATTGGGATTAATAAAGTATCTATCTATCTATCTATCTATCTATCTATCTATCTATCTATCTATCTATCTATCTATCTATCTATCTATCTATCTATCTATCTATCTATCTATCTATCTATCTATCTATCTATCTATCTATCTATCTATCTATCTATCTATCTATCTATCTATCTCTACACAGTCAAATCATATTAACCACAGATCCTGAGAGATGTGATACAAAAGTATTAACTACTGGGCCATTGTCATCCATCCATCCATTTTCCAACCCGCTGAATCCAAACACAGGGTCACGGGGGTCTGCTGGAGCCAATCCCAGCCAACACAAGGCAGGAACCAATCCCGGGCAGGGTGCCAACCCACCACAGGACACATACAAACACACCAAGCACACACTAGGGCTAATTTAGAATCGCTAATCCACCTCACCTGCATGTCTTTGGACTGTGGGAGGAAACCGGAGCGCCCAGAGGAAACCCACGCAGACACGGGGAGAACATGCAAACTCCACGCAGGGAGGACCCGGGAAGCAAACCCAGGTCCCCAGGTCTCCCAACTGCAAGGCAGCAGCGCTACCCACTGCGCCACCATGCCGCCCCTGGGCCATTGTGCTACCCCTAAATAATTACGCACATTTTTAACAGGTTGAACAATGAATGTATGTGCTGTGTAAGTTTGGACCTAATTAAAAGTGAGCTTTTGATTTAAAAAAATAGGGCTAAGTAGCAAATATGGTGTCATTGTCATTATACTGTTTCTGCATATGTCATATTTAATTGGCGTGATCAAACCTTGGGAGATACATGTAAACATGACTTTCATTCTACAACATTAGCACAAAGCAATCTCTAACACACAAGTGCGTCATTTTGACACTCTTCTTCATCAAATACAGGTCAGGAAATTATAAGCTATCCAGATCAGCTGTAACACCATTTTATGATTGTCATATGGGAAACAATGGAAGCTACCCAGCTTGCCTACATTTTGTCCACAAACTATGTTGAAATGAACACACCATTGTCATAACAAAATCAATAAATAAGCTCTCTCTCATTCCTCCGATAGTAAATTCAGCTAATTTCCAAGAGGACGTGATTATATTTTTGATTTTTGGTGATGATTACTCTTATTGTCGTACAGTGTAACAACATACACTCATTCAAATCCATAGTAGCTTGGTCTTTGCTGGATTCTGGCCTAGATTTCTTTTATATGGAGTTTGAATTTTCTCCCCATGTTTACATACACTTGCGTGTAATTGTGCCCTGTGGTTGTTTGGCATTTTTGTAGGTCTTGTCTCTAACTTTCATAAATGTCTGCTGGGATACATTTCAGGATTTAGACAAAAGAAAATAAAAGGAATGGATTAAAGAGTGACCAGTCATATAACCATAAGTGAAAGGTTGCCCTAAAGGATTTCATCCTGGCACCAGGAGGGAATTCCACAACTGGTTACCATTTAAATGACTACTTCCAGTGCCTGCTTCAGCCAAGAGCCAGAGACACTGTTATAGGTAAGCTCCCAGAAAGATTCCATTAACCCAGCCTCTCAACCCTTGAATCGACTCCTTGGACATTAAATGAAAAGAATTAAAAAAATATATTTAAAGGAGCTAGACAGGCACCATACTTCTCTATTGCCTAAAGTAGCCTTTAATCTCTTCTCTTTAGTATTACTGCCCATAACATAGAATGTGACAATACGACAGTGTACAGTCATCAGCATTCCATTCAGCATTGTTGTCTTTACATTTTAATCAGGCATCAGTCAGATTTTTTTTTATTTATTAATATGATTTTAAGACAAGGACTATTGCCCTGCTTTTCTCACGTTAAGCATGGAGGGGCGACAGGGGGTCTGTTATGCAGTATTACACAAATAGTGAGTGAGCCCAACAACCTCAGAGCAGGGTGCAGTACTTTCCAAATGCAGACATTCTTAATATTTCCCTGTGTTGAGGATGCAAACTGACGTTAAGAAGCCCACCCTCGCTTTCTTTTTCATGCCCCCCCCCCCTTCCCTGAACTCATAAAGGGCCTGATTCCTGCTTGCTGAAGGCTGATATCTTTGCATTGTCTTTCAAAGTCGCTCCATTTCCCAACTGGTGATTGCATTTGAATTTCCTTTTCACATTACCATAGTAATTATAATTCGCCGTGTTCAAAATGGCTCCAGCTAGCAGGACGGTCGAAGGTGTTTTACAAATTGGAACAAAAGAGCTTCTAACCCCCTGCTAAAATCTGCACTTTGCAGGCTGCTACCTGCTAAGTGTAGACGTGCTTAACGAATGTGCCCCCAGGACTCCGCACAAGTGAAATCAGCTATACTGTAAAGCCTGCCTGTATATATACCTTAATAGCTCCTGCATGCTTACTTTTAAAAGTAGTGGATGCGTTTATAGCAGTTTATAAATATACATGAGCATACCATTAACATTACAGAGGAATGTAGAATCAGCATGGCTGCGTGAACAAATATACTGCAGAGCTGCAAGGAGGTCCTACCGCTCACATGGGACCACTGGACACTGGCTCTTGCAAATGGCTAAGAGGGGCTGCACAAGCTGCTATTTATTTCTGAAGGAGTCTTGCCTTCAGTGACAGTGAATACATCAAGAATGACAGCCCATAAAAATGTGTGCAAAGGTCCAATTTACACTGTGATTAAGCCTCATCAACTTGCAAGGCATAAAGAGTACATCTCCTTCTAGCACCAACTCAGTGAGTGCAGGAATACTAATAAACCCTAAATGTATGTTATTTGCCTTAAAATGTATTCTATATCTTTAAAAAAAGTAACACGAAAAGCAGAAGGATCACAAAAAAACTGACACAAACCATTGTGCATCCAGCTGTTAGATGCTTTATCGGTCTGTAAAATGCTAACCCTTATTTAAATCATGCCAGTATAAATCTGCACTTTTACCTTAGGATGAGCATTCTAACCTTAACATTGATGCAGTCATGACAAATACCAAACATTATGTTATTAACAGGCGATTTGAAAAACCAGCAGATGTGACACTCAGGGTAACAATGAATTCTGGCAAATGGTGATACAGTTACTTCCCATTTTGCATTTTCCTGTCTAAGAGAAATGATGTCTATTTCTTTGGCTTTAAAACAGAATATCCTCTCAGGTTCTCCAGGACAGTCTCTCTTAAGCAGAGTTTTTTTTTTCATCTTTAAGTCCCTCCATGGAGCTCATCACTTTTTTGTTATGCCTTTCAGTAATATAACTAGAAGAGGTGGTTAACTTATAACCACCATAGTTTATATTATGATGTTGCCTTGGTCTTTGGACTTCAGATTAATTGATAAGGAAAAGAAACAGGCTGTAAGGTGTTCACTTACACAGTGGTCTTCCCAGAGGTTCTACAGTAGCAGGAGCAAGAGGATCAAATTATAACACTTCAAACGGTTATGATAATTAAACTTTGATTCCTTTATATCAGTCTTAGAACTAACCATAGTGTTTATATCAGTGACAGCGCAGTGTAAAATGTCCTCCCTAAATACCACTAGCCCTACCAGAGCCACATTGGCTCAGTATCAGTTTGACAACCTTATTACTTGACCATATTCTACAATACAATATAATAAAATAAATTAGATTCACAACCAAATATAAATAACTTTCAAAAGCAACAAAGTTTACAGTCTTAACTAGAGCAAGTGGATGAAAAAATGGACAAATATAAATATTCTCAAACCAGCTTAGTTTGATTCAGGGTCACGGGGCAGAAGCCTATGCAGGAAGTACTGAGCACAAGGCAAGAAATGACTGCGGGCAGAGCGTCAGTCTTTCACAAGGCCCACCCACTAAGACACAGTCAGAGCATACAAACATCATACGGACGACATTCCATGCACTACCTATGAAGTGGCAGTGCAATCCTGTGTGCCATTGTTTTGCCCAGAATGACTGAATGATAAAGCAAGGCCTCTATAAGATACCCTTATTAGCTTAAAGAATTCATTGGCATTCAAGTAAGAGATTCTTCAGTATGGATACTATCACATACAGACTTACATTTCATCACTTATAGTTGTGTGGCTTTCTGGAAAGAGTAATTATCAAGTGTTGTCTTGTGCTTCGCTTCATGTTCTGCCTGCCTCTGACCCCACCAACTGAGATGTGCTGCCCAAACCCTAACAGTCACTCATGTGACTGGGAGGGATGAAGAAATTAAAGATAAGCCCATCCGAATCAGCGGCTTACCTATCACATTTAGGGGCCAAAGGGAAAAAATTTGAGGTTAGGGGCCCATATAATATTAAAGAAAAAGAATATAAAGACTTCAAGAAAAAAAGTTTAATAAAATATAGTGCATATTTAATTGAATATAGAGCTTCTAAATATGTTTTTGTATGTCAGCTATATAAGAGGATGACACTGTAATTACATTATGTCAGGAGCATGAACAGATCACTTAATATTAAACTTCTGGACAAAATATTTGTATGAATGGATATGAAATTCGAAATCATTTAAAACTACTGCAGCCCTGATTTTTTTATTGAGTGGGCACCTCGGGAGAAGTGGATGGTTTGTTTTAATGCTATTTTCATTAATGTGTATGATAGTATTAAGGACATAAAGCATACATTGAATTGCATTATATAGAGGTCAATATATTTTGTTCTTTATTTCACATGGTGTAATTAATAATTTATAAAAATGTTTGTAATAACACACAAAAACTAGAAAATCCTTGTTAATCATATTATGGAAATGTTCACAACTGATAACTTCAATATCACAATCATGACTAGAAAATAATTCTCATCAATACTAATCATACAGGTCATGTCAGGGAGCATGCACTGGTTCAGTGTGTTGCGCATCCACCATACGATGAAACAGCTTGGGATCCCAGACACACGGTACAGACCCGCCCTTTGAAAATGAATATCTGCTGCAGCCAGGTGTTATGTGGGCATCCCCTTGGCTCGGTCCAGCTGCTCGGGTCCTCAGCAATGAGAATCCTGCGAGCCGCATAACCCTTGGGGAATTGCAACACATAGCTGTAGTGCTAAAACTGACGCTCCTTCACAATACAGGTAATGTGCCTCATTCGGGACTCCATGAGTAACTTCTCATTCGACACAAAGTCAAACCAGCACTACCCAAGGATTTTCCGAAGAGTCACAGTACCGAAGGAGTCCAGTCGTCTCAGGTTACTAGATAGTGTCCATGTCTCACAATCATATAACAAAACAGGAAAGACTCTAAAGACTTGGCCCTTCATCCTCTTGCAAAGATATTGGGTGCATCACACACCCCTATCTAGCAACCACATGACCTCCCAATCCATCAACTGACTTCATTAAAGGCCTGGATCTTGGTTTTCATCCAGGATAAAGTTTTTTTTTATCCTAGACAAAAAAGAAAACTAATTATACAATAAGGTTAGATACATTTTTCTTTCTTGATTTTTTTTTTAAACTCCTTGACAAGATTTTTTTGTCTCTTGTTCAAAAGAGAGAATAGGTCAAATGGATTCAGACTGTTAGAACTTGTAACATGAGCTGTCACTATTCTAACACAGGGTTTCTTAAAAATTTTAATCAGAGGACCCAATAATGAAAATTAATACCATACTGGGACACAAGAAGCCAGCCAGTGGTGATGCACAAACCAGTGTGTTTCTTCATGCTGGTCCCAAGCCCTATTCACCTATTCCATCAACACTAGATAGTCTTGTTGATCACTATAACTCAGCCCTTCATTCAGCATTAGATAAAACAGCACCTTTAAAACATAAGGAGGTTTCCTTTAAACGTTCAGCTCCTTGGTATAATTCAGAATTGTGATCTATGAAAGCAGTTGGCCGACACCTTGAGAGAATGTCATGTAACACTGGCCTCAATGTGCACATCCAGGCTTTCTGGACAAATCAGCATATTAATTCTATTAGACCTCAGTGCAGCATTTGACACTGTGAGACATGACATTCTACTGTCCAGAATGGAGAACAAACGTTCAGTTCCTTGGTATAATTCAGAATTGCGATCTATGAAAGCAGTTGGCTGACGCCTTGAGAGAATGTCACGTAAGACTGGCCTCAACTTGCACATCCAGGCTTTCTCTGACCACCAAAGAGTCAGAGCTTCACAGCTGTGCCACGCCCTGAACATGCCGGGTATCTCTGGCACTGCCCTCCAGTGGTTCAAGTCCTAACTGACCGATAGGCAAGAGTTTGTTAGTCTTGGCAACAGCAGATCTCGCTCAGCACCAGTGACACAAGGAGTCCCTCAGGGCTCTATCCTCGGCCCTCTTCTCTTCTGTATTTGCATGCTTCCCCTTGGCCATATTATTTGTAGCTATGGACTGGGTTATCATTTTTATGCAGATGATACACAACTCTACTTCAATTTTAAAAGTGGAACTTCATCAGCGCTTTCTCAGCTCACAACCTGCCTTAGTGAAATTAAAACCCAGATGGAGCAGAACTCTTTAAAATTAAATTGCAACAAAACTGAACTCCTGCAAATTGGGACTAAAATGCAACTTAATAAAATGAGCTCCTTCCCAGTCTATCTTGGCGGTGATCCCATCAGACCTGCCTCTACTGTAAAGAATCTTGGTGTCATTTTTGATTCCTCCCTCTCTTATTCCACCCACATAAATCACATTAAGAAACTTTTTTATTTTCACCTCCGTAACATTTCCCGTGTTCACTCCTTCCTCTCCTTCTTTAATGCTGAGAAACTTGTCCATGCTTTTATCACATCCTGCATCAATTATTGTAATTCCCTACTGGCAGGTGCCCCTTCTAATCTTATATCACAGCTCCAGCTTATTCAAAACTCAGCTGCAAGAGTCCTTACTCGAACCAGCAGCAGCGAGCACATCACACCCATCCTGCTCCGTCTTCACTGGCTCCCTGTGTCTTACAGAATCGAATATAAAATCCTACTAATAACCTACAAAGCCTTAAATAACCTCGCGCCAAACTACATCAGTAACCTTCTCCATCACTATGTGCCTGCCTGCCCACTGAGGTCCTCTGATTCTGGCAATCTTGTTGTGCCCCTCACTAATCTACACTCCATGGGTAACAAGGCCTTCAGCTGTATAGCACCCAGACTCTGGAATGACCTACCAAAATTAATTAGATCATCTGACTCCATGAATTCTTTTAAATAACAACTCAAAACTCATCTGTTCAGGAAGGCTTTTAGCTCTACTTGACTTTATTACCCTTCTCTCAGTTTACTTCTCTGTCAAGATGCTCATGTAACCTGTATGTGTGTGTGCTATGCCATCAATTATGTTGTTGGTTAGGCTTTTTTGTCTTTGAATTCACTGTCGTAATCTTCTTTATTTATTTATCTGGTTTGTACAATGCTATATACTGTATACCCTGCTGTTCTTATATTCTGTAAGTGCCTTGAGTATAGGAAAGTCGCTATATAAATAAAATGTATTATTATTATTATTATTGTTAAGCCCGGATAAATGGGGAGGGTTACGTCAGAAAGGCATCCGGTGTAAAATTTTGCCAAATTAATATGCGGACAATGATACAAATTTCAATACCGGATCGGTTGAGGCCCAGGCTAACGACAGCCGCCACCAATACTGTTAGCCAACAGAATGCTGGCAGAAATTGGGCTATTGTTGGCCAAAAAAGGAGAATAAGTTGGGGGAGATGTGTCCAGAGGCAGGAGGAGAGGAGGAAGGTAAAGAGAGTGGAAGTGAGTGTAGGAACTTTGAATGTGGGCAGTATGACTGGTAAGAAGGGAGAGTTAGCAGATATGATGGAGAGAAGGAAGGTTGATATATTGTGCATGCAAGAGACTAAATGGAAGGGGAATAAGGCCAGGTGGATCGGAGGTGGATTCAAGTTGTTCTATCATGGTGTGGATGGGAGGAGAAATGTAGTAGAGATTATTCTAAAGGAGCAGTATGTCAAGAGTGTTTTGGAAGTGAAGAGTGTCAGACAGAGTAATGATTATGAAGCTGGAAACTGGAGGTGTGATGATGAATGTTGTTAGTGCATATACTGGGTGTTCAATGGATGAGAAAGAAGATTTCTGGAGTGAGTTGGATGAGGTGATGAACAGTGTACCCAATTTACAGAAAGTGGTTATTGGAGTGGATAACAATGGACATGTTGGTAAAGGGAACAGAGGAGATGAGGAGGTGATGGGTAGGTATGGTGTCAAGGAGAGGAATGAAGAAGGACAAAGGATAGTGAATTTTGCAAAAAGGATGGGCATAGCTGTGGTGAATACATATTTTAAGAAGAGGGAGGAACATAGGGTGATGTAGAGTGGAGAAAGATGCACACAGGTAGATTATATCCTGTGCAGAAGAATCAATCTGCAAAAGATTAAAGACTGCAAAGTGGTGGAAGGGGAAAGTATAGTTAAGCAGCATAGGATGGTGGTCTCTAGGATGTCATTGGAAATCAAGAAGAAGAAGAGAAGGAGAGGGAGGGCAAAGCAAAGGATCAAATGGGGGAAGTTGAAAAAGGAAGACTGCAAGGCTGAGTTTAGGGAGGCGGTACAACAGCACTGGGTGGCAGTGAAGAGTTTCCAGACAGCTGGGTAACTGCAGCAGAAGTAGTAAGGGTGACAGCAAGAAGGGTGCTTGGCGTGACATCTGGACAGAGGAAGAAGGAAAAGGAAACCAGGTGGTGGAATGAGGAAATACAGGAGAGTACATAGAGGAAGAGGATGGCGAAGAAGAAGTGGGATAGTCAGAGAGATGCAGAAAGTAGACAAGAGTACAAAGAGATAAGGCACAAGTTGAAGATTGAGGTGGCGAAAGCTAAAGAAAAAGCATATGATGAGTTGTATGAGAGGCTGGACACTAAGGAGGGAGAAAAGGACCTGTACCAATTGGCTAGACAGTGGGACAGAGCTGGGAAAGATATGCAGCAGGTTAGGGTGATAAAGGATAAAGATGGAAGCATACTCACACGTGAGGAGAGTGTGTTGAGCAGAAGGAAAGAGTACTTTGAGAGGCTGATGAATGAAGAGAATGAGAGAGAAGAGAAGGTTGGATGATGTGGAGATTGTAAATCGGGAAGTGAAATGGATTAGCAAGGAGGAAGGAAGGACAGCTATGAAAAGGATGAAGAATGGAAATGCCGTTGGTCCAGATGATATACCTGTGGAAGCATGAAGGTGTTTAGGAGAGATGGCTGTGGAGTTTTTAACCAGATTGTTTAATGGAATCTTGGAAAGTGAGAGGATGCCTGAGGAGTGGAGAAGAAGTTTACTGGTACCGATTTTTAAGAATAAGGGGGATTTGCAGGACTGTACTAACTACAGGGGGATAAAATTGATAAGTCACAGCATGAAGTTATGGGAAAGCATAGTGGAAGCTGGGTTAAGAAGGGAGGTGATGATTAGTGAGCAGCAGTATGGATTCATGCCAGGAAAGAGCACCACAGATGTAATGTTTGCTCTGAGGGTGTTGATGGAGAAATATAGAGAAGCCCAGAAGAAGTTGCATTGCGTCTTTGCGGACCTGAAGAAAGCATACAACAGGATGCCTCGAGAGGAGTTGTGGTATTGTATGAGGAAGTCGGGAGTGGCAGACAAGTATGTAAAAGTTGTACAGGATATGTATGTGGGATGTGTGACAGTTGTGAAAACTGCAGTAGGAGTGACGGATGCATTCAACGTGGAGGTGGAATTACATCAGGGATTGGCTCTGAGCCCTTTCTAATTGGCAATGGTGATGGACAGGTTGACTGACGAGATTAGACAGGAGTCCCTGTGGACTATGATGTTTGCTGATGACATTGTGATCTGTAGAGAGAGTAGGGAGCAGGTCGAGGAGACCCTAGAGAGGAGAGGAATGAAGGTCAGTAAGAACAAGACAGAATACATGTATGTGAATGAGAGGGAGGTCAGAGGAATAGTGAGTATGCAGTGAGTAGAGTTGGTGAAGGTGGATCAACAACTCAGAGTAATGGGGATTGTGGAAGAGAGGTAAAAAAGAGAGTGCAGGCAGGGTGGAATGGGTGGAGAAGAGTGTCAGGAGTGATTTGTGATAGACGGGTATCAGCAAGAGTGAAAGGGAAGGTCTACAGGATGGTAGTGAGACCAGCTGTGTTATATGGGTTGGAGACGGCGGCACTGACCAAAAAGAAAGAAATAGAGCTGGAAGTGACAGAGTTAAAGATGTTAAGATTTGCATTGGGTGTGATGAGGATGGACAGGATTAGAAATGAGTACATTAGAGGGTCAGCTCAAGTTGGACGGTTGGTAGACAAAGTCAGAGAGGCGAGAATGCATTGGTTTGGACATGTGCAGAGGAGAGATGCTGGGTATATTGGGAAAAGGATGTTAAGGATAGAGCTGCCAGGCAAGAGGAAAAGAGGAGAAGGTTTATGGATGTGGTGAGAAAGGTCATGCAGGTAGTGAGTGTAACAGAGCAAGATGTAGAGGACAGAAAGATATGGAAGAAGATGATCCGCTGTGGCAACCTTTAACAGGAACAGCCAAAAGAAGAAGAAGAAGACTGGGACACAAGAAGAGGATTATTACCATAATGAAAAATGTGCCATAAATAGACAAAAATAGCCATATAAAAATAATAATAATAATAATAAGTTTTTGTTTAATTTCAAGCATACTTCTCTTGAGAATAGTTCTAAAATAGAAAATTGAAATTTAAACATATTGCTGATGTAAATGTTTTGTGTAAGCTTTAGTAAAGCTGCAAGAAAGAAATTCTTGGGGTACAGATCTAAAGATTTTCATGAGGATAGTATGAAAAGTTGTGTAAATTAGTCACTTGATTAATGGTTCCAGATAAGGAATAAAGTAGTCAAAAATAATCAATGCAGTTTATCTGGTCTTAAACAGAATATTTTTACACATAACATTTTTTAAAAGAGTGTCTACACTTAAAATATATACAGTATGAGTTTGGAAATAGTTGAGCATATTCCAGTATTCATTTAACAATTAAAAAAACGAGTTAAAAAGTAACTACATAATTCCTAAAACATGTATGCACTCTTTCTATTTCATGCAGACAGGTTAAATCTTGATAAAAAATGGGCTTAATTCCAGCTCAGGGTTGCTAGACGTCCCGATTTGAGCGAGACTGTTCCGAGTTCAACAGACAAATCCAGAGTCCCTCATTGCTATTGAAATCTTAATTCAATTTTTATATTGAATATCTAGTTAAAAAGGCTCGCTAAATTTTTGTAGACAGCCTGGCGTACTTTTATGAATAATATTTGTAACTGTCAGCTGAATGTTTGAATAGTGTGTGTTCGTTGGTCGTATGTTTCTAATCTCATCATGGTTGCTTGTGCTTGTGTGTAATGCATTTTGAAAGTGAAGTGACACTGATAAAGACTTTTCAACTAACAAGGTAGTTCAAATTTGCATATCTGAATTCTTGAATTTATTGAATGAAACAAAACATATTACAAGTTATAGCAAACATACCCATACCTAATTTTTGAATGAAAAAAAAATAAGTGAGGTAATATGTTCTCTTCTATATATGTACTTATTTACATAAACTTATGTTTAGATTATACATGTTTAAATATCTATAATTATAATTTAATTAAAATTATTTTTTTGTCTTCCTCAGTTCCTTAAAATCTTTTTTTGTTTGCTAAAAATGATAGCTGTCCTGATCTGTGATTTTGGAAATCTGGCAACCCTGTTCTAGCTCCATTGGTCTTCCTCAGGCTTTACAGAACCAAAAAGCATGAAAGCCTCTAAATATGACAGAAAGACCCAAAAGGAGAAAGATCATCATCAGCTTTTGACTTACAGTATATTTAAAGACCAACCCATCTTTAAAAATCAAAGATTTAATTACAGAAAACTCAAAAATGCAGGCAGCATGGTAACGCTGCTGCCTCACAGTAAGGAGACCTGGGTTCACTTCCCGGGTCCTCCCTGCGTAAAGTTTGCATGTTCTCCCCGTGTCTGCGTGGGTTTCCTCTGGGTGCTCCGGTTTCCTCCCACGGTCCAAAGATATGCAGGTTAGGTACATTGCCGATCCTAAATTGTCCCTAGTGTGTGGGTGTGTGTGCCCTGCAGTGGGATGGCACCCTGCCCGGGATTTGTTCCTGCCTTGTGCCCAGTGCTGGCTATGATTGGCTCCAACAGACCCTCGTGACCCTTTGTTAGGATATAGCGGGTTGGACAATGACTTACTGGGCTTTGATAACTCCCTTTTATGGCTATTTCTATGTGTACTGATGTTCTGACTACCTCCTGAATGCAACTCTGACTTTTAATTTTGATCTTTCGCATGGATTTAGTTATATACTGTTATATTGTATATATGTGTGCATTTCAGTGAGGCCTAGACACAAAATGGAAAAGCAGGCTTTGAGGCCATCATATGCCAAAACAGACTAGAGTGACAATTCAGAAAGAAGGGAACTGTGTAAAAACCCTGACAAAGAAATATTTTTCAATAACAGCTCAAAAACAAAAGTACAAATAAGGGTTGCTTAAAAAAGGCAAAATGAAACAAAGTCTGATTCAATAATCCAAAACCAGAAACCAAAGGAAAAGTTAAAAAAAAGCCAGAGAATCAAAACATGTCATACTTATAAAAATGAGCTGAACCACACAAGTCAGATATTCTGTCACTTATTAATGTCATAGCACAGAACTGAGAAAATTATAAAGCAGGGGT
The DNA here is from genome assembly GCF_900747795.2 of Erpetoichthys calabaricus. NCBI lineage: Eukaryota > Metazoa > Chordata > Cladistia > Polypteriformes > Polypteridae > Erpetoichthys > Erpetoichthys calabaricus. Next base: position 126,922,090 of record NC_041401.2, read on the forward strand.
GGTCATCTCTGATCCTGGAGAGCCGCAGTGGCTGCAGGTTTTTGTTCCAACCCAGTTGCTTAATTAGAAGCCAATCCTCAACAGTAACAGATCTTATTTAATTTCATTGCTGTTGTTGGCATTTTAACTCTACCATGTCAGTTCATTCTTAAATCATAGATTCTTTTTTTCTCTTCCTAATGATACATGCATCATCCAAGTGATTTGAAGCCTAAAACAGATAAGTAATTTTCAGTTCTTCACTTTCTCTGTGCAGTTTCCTTTTGAGTACTTAATTAAACCAAATACCACATGGGTGGAAATGGAGACAAGCTGGATGTAGAACTGATGATTTCTTTGTCTTTTGCATCTTATTGCTAATAAGGAGCAGTTAAAGTAATGAATACAGTTGTTTAAGAGTAAAATAAGCAATTAATGGTTCAAAAGCTTAATAAGTGAGACAACTAAAATGTCACTTGAACAATAAATGCTTCATCAGCAACGAATGGTTTCTCATGAAGCAACTGGGTTGGAACAAAAACCTGCAGCCACTGCAGCCCTCCAGGACCGATGTTGCTCAGCCCTGATTTAAAGGGTCCGAGTCTTAAATAGCAAATTAAATGAAGTTAATTAGTAGCAAAAACTAATCACTAATTAAGAAAATAGTTTGAATGAAAACCTGTAGGCATTGTGGCTCTCCAGGATCAGATTTGGCCACCCCTATTATAAGGGCTGAGAGTGGACCCACAACTGCAATGTTAGGAGCTTCCGTCCTCTGAGGCTCCAAATACAAAAGAACAAGGAAGACTTTCAATAGACTTTACAGAATAACAACAGCATTAATAATTAGAAAGCCAAACCTATTAGAAAACATGTGTATTCTTTTCATCATTGTTCACGATGCATTGTTTTTTATAATCTTGTTCTGTTTGTTTATTATGTCTAATTATGTAATAATAAGTTTATTTGATTCTGTTTCATTATTATGCAGATTCTAGGTATGAGAATATGTTCTCTGATGTTTCATGTATTTTGTGGGTGTTTTCCCAAGTGGTGGTTCCATCCCCATTGACTGCCCGCTCTCACCTCTAAAAAAGGTTTATGGGAATGTACCACTTTGCTTTTCATTCAGTGCTTTGGTGGGATGTGGTGTTTCTGGAAGTATTGTAGTTATGGGATTTTCTGGCTTTTTTTTTACTCTTTTTGCTTCTGTCTTATCATGTTGCTTTAGTATTTTGGTATTGGGACTTGTTTGCTTTCAGATTGCTTTGTTGGACACCCCTTCTGCTTCTTCCTTGCATTTTAATGCATATTACCTGATTTTTGTAAATTAATCTTTTAGATTCTTTGTTTTCCCTTTCTTCCAAAAGCCGGAGGTTTACAGCCATCTTTCATCTGGTGGGACTTGGATTACATTGTCTGAACATCATTTTTATATTTTTTAACTTTTGAAGCTAAAGTCCATTGACCCTAGTGTATGTCAAAGCAAGCCAGTAAATCTGGAACTTAGCCTGCCCTGGAGTATAGCATATCTGGAGTAGGTTGAGTTGGATCTGAGTCTGCTTGCTTGATTATACTTTGAAGGCCTCACACCACTTTAGCTATTTTGTGCTGCTGAAACCATAACAAAACTCGTGCTAACTTTGAAAAACTGTATTTTCTTTAAAATAATCTAAGGAAAAGCGAAATCAGCATGCTATCTGACATGTTTCGTGGCCAGTAAAACGTATGACAACCCAAAATGAAACAGAGTGATTCTGTCAACAAAGCTTCATACAAAAGAGCAGAGAATATTGTGAAGGACTCTCAGTATTTCACTGAAGGAGAATTCATTATGAAATGTTTCCTGCAGTGCAATGAACCTAAGTTCACTAGTTTCAAATACTAACATTCCAAAATTGAAATGTTTAGTTTCTATACATCACTACAGAATAGAGAGCATTTCTGTTGAGCTTCTTAAGAAACTTTCAAAAAATTTTAACAACATGGGCTGTTGATCAGTCAACATGCATATTTGACATGGCACATCTCACAGTGTCACAATGTTCTTTAATAAGGCTATGCTTAAACTTCAAACAAGACGAGAGGACAACTGTTTAATGGGAAGGGAATACAATTAATTTAGACAGATTGATGTCAGCTCTGCCACTTCTTTTGAAGGCATTGCATTTTATACCATTGCTTAAAAAAGAAATGAAGACAAAAAAAGCTAACAATGGGTAATAGCTGAAGAAAAGGCATTTTGGAAAAGCATCAGATGCGCTATTAAGTCAAGACATTAAACACATTAGTTTGATAGTTAAACCAAAATAACATTTTGTTGAGGATTATTGATTTTCTAAGTAAGAGAGTTATCTTTCAGAAAAAAAGCACAATGATTTGGAGAATCTCATCCATCCACGTAATGCAGTTCAGGGTTGTACTTTAAACAGGAAGGAAGCAATCCATCATTTGTGAGTGATATCACAGACAATAAGGAAATGCCATCTTGTATGAAGACTAACTTCAATAATGCCTTTTTCCACATCTTCCATTCCTGTGCACACTTGTGTTAACTGGGCATTTGTTCCCAGCCAGCCTGACACACAGCACGGTAATGTACACACCAATATTCACGCTCACAGCAGCAGTCCTGAACTACCAACAAATCTAGCATACTCATCTCTGAGACATGGGATGAAAACTAGAGGACTCGCAGAAAAAAACAATGTGTGAACTCCACATGGGCAGTGATGGGGCTAAGGTTTGAACCCAGACTCCTGTACCTGTAAGCAGCACTGATCACTGCGCTACAGTGTTGCTGATTGGTGTGTGTAAATATTAGAGACATTGCATTGGACGTGTCTTTTCTTACAGCTACAAAAAGGCTACTCAATAGATTCAGTAGAAATAAAGTGCTACCTACACTTACAAGTGATGTCTTGGACAATGAGGAAAAGTGGCTTTGAAACAAGACTAACTCCATATATGCCATGTGACACATTCTGAATCTCTGCGAGCACAGTTGAGTCATCTGCGTACTTCCTTCAACCAGCTGACTTAGCTCAATATTTTACTAAAGTTGCAGGTGAACCTCCAAGAAAATAAAGCCACTCCTACAGTGGAACACCCTTTCAGACGTCAGACACTGAGAGGAATCCACAAAGGTTCTTCTAGAACAGTGGATATTAGGCACTCCAAAAGCCAAAATAGGTAGCTGCCACCAAGAATAGAGAAAGGTTCATGAGAGAGGTGCCTCTTGGCATCATTAGGAGTTACCAGATTCTGAAATTGTATAGCACTGGTCACATGTATGATTCTGGCTGGGCCAAAAATTAAAATCAATATAGGGTTTAAAGGCACATGGATTACCAAGTTTAAAGTTAGTCTTCGATGATGATCAAGAAGGAAGGCCAGAATTTGCATTTTTGGTGGTACAGTAGAAGCTTATGTTGACCAACCAGTTGTTTAGGGTGGGTTGTAAACTTAGCACAGTTAAATGAAGGTGGGAGCCCATCATGCATGACTGGCTAAAAGAGCCTTAAGATAGCATCCAGCTCAGATGGGCATATCAAGGAAAAGGAACCACAGTGGAAGAGCAAAGCAACAACACAAGCAGTACTCCCATAATCAAGAACAGGTTAAAACACTAGCAGACAGGCAAAACAAAATTCCACTAAACAAGCAAAAAACACCCACCAACTCAGTAAACTTTAAATGACTTCTACAAAGACTATGAGGCTAAATGTTAGAACAACACAAAATGGGATGTATGCCTTTTTAAATTTTTCTTTTCCAATTTTGCAAGCGACACTTCAGTAGTGTTGTCAGAAAAACAATGATGTGAGCAAAGTTAAGAGAAAATGCCATACAATGCTTAACATAAAGCACTTGTGAAAGTTAAAGCCATTTCACAACAGAAACAAGGGCGTATAGAGAGAGGTATGATGTTTATCAGATCTTTTGTTAGTTATTTTCCATTGTTATCTTTATTTCTTTGACAAATTATTTTATGGGTTAAAGAAATGTCTACATAGCACTACTGAATGATTTAAATCATTATTCCCACCACAGTACTCCAAACTCAAACAACAAGCATTGATTTCATATCAGGAAGCTGTCTATAAATTTAATTTTGGGGACCTTCAAAGGAAAACTTAAACTTATGACTTAGATTTGATTAATTGAGTTAACCGAGTCAGAATTATAACATAAAGGTCCAGAATAATGTAAGGTGATGAGCACCTAAAGCTGTCTGCAAGAACTTCTACTTGTTCACATTTGACATGCCTAAGCTGCATCTACATCTCGTGCATACAGCTTTATCCCATGAACACCAACTATATCTTATTCTCTGATACTTCCCAAAGCATCAAGACAGCTGTCTGCTCTGACCATCTTCATTTTTTCTTTGTTTCTTCTTTTGTTTAGTTTTTCCCTGAGCCCAGTCCTTGGCCCAAAGCGCATCTAATTGAAAGTGATCTGTAGTCGGGACAAGTTCCGCTTCTGTCCTAAGCACCCCCCCACTCCCCCATTCTAAGAAAGCTCACATGGTCCCAATTACTCTCTGAGCAGGCCTCCCTCTCAGTCTGTCCTGCCTCTGCTTTGACTTCTGCCAGCTCTCATTCGAGATGATGTTATTAGCTGTGCAATGTGGAGTTCCTGTCTGTCATGGGGGCCTGGAGATGTTATCATGTGCTGTTGATGTATACTGTTACCATACCAAGTATTCCATCAATTAGACCAGAATTGACGATTTATAGTTACTTCATGCATGCCAGTGAGCTTTTGGGGGCTTTGTAAGCAGTAGCAGAGGCTCACCAAGAGACTGGATGGGGGGGTGTGGAGTTTACGTTTACTTATAGATAGCTAGATGACTGCAATGGTAGTATTTTTACCTGAATATTGCTAAGTTGCCATTAATTTGCCCTAGAGTGTTAATGAAGAGCATCCCTTCATTACCCATGTGTTAACACTCCTCCAGCTGCCACCACGGCAGGTCTTCAGAATTGCTTCAGAGATTCATTGGTGGCCTTTGAGAAAAAAATATTGTTTCAGATACAGGCTTAATGCTGGCGACTTGATGGGACTTACAAGCGGGCTGCTGCCAATAGCAGCTGGTCTTGATTGGGCACCTTTAATCCCGTGTCTGAGCTGGCTTAACTTCTGAGAGCTGACAAGTTCAAGGTGTAAGACGGGAAAGCTCCCATACTGTTTTGACAGGGATGTGGACGGAAATTACTGTCAGCAGCATAACCTATGTTCGAGACTTTATCTTGGAGAACATTCCTGCATTATTACCCAAGTTCTCCCTCTTTTGTTTCTTCTGATCATGAAGATTTCCTGTTCTATTTACCACCAGCTTTTCACAATTAATGACTGATATCAGCATGTCACAGCTCAGGCAATCCCTTTCCTGTACTGGAGGCAAAGCTTTACCTTTTGTGGCCTTCATGGGTGGCAAGGCAGATTATGAATTCACAGAGCCTCAATTGACGGACTATCAGAGAGAGTTAGACAAAGCTTAGCCTTGCTGGGAGTCAGAGAAGGAAATCCACAGGTTTCCCGTGAAAGGCACCAAAGACAGAGTAGCATTACAAAATCACTGTTGCCAACTCCCTAGATTAACACTGCAGAGAAGGGCTTTGCTCTATTCTGTGGTTTGCTGTGGTGCCATTTACAGTGACAGCTTTGTTAATCCTGTGTTCTGTTAACAGTCACACTGATTAATATTAACAAGACAGATTGACAGTAATTAAGTCCTTTAATTATGTGATGCAAGTAATTGAAAGCTGTGTTACTTGGGAGAGCCCCATGGATTTTATCTGTACAGGAGTTTATGGCTTCTCCTGTTGTATGAATAATGAGTACATAATGTTAATAAAGCTTTGCTCAGTTAAGTTGCAATGGTATTTTTAAGACATAAATTGCCGTTAATACATCGGTCATGTTCTTTGTTGATTTCACACTACAAGTGTTCAATGAACTGGCACATCCAGGAGAATTTAAAATTTTGTATTTATTGCCTGGCCACTCTTCAGCCACAGGAGATGAAGAATCTTAGTTTTATGTCACAATTCATCTGCTACTAAACTAAAAAAAATATTTGTAGTAGTAGACACCGAATGTGCAGTTGAAACTCTAATAAGTTAATAGTAAAAAGTAAATGTGATCTTAGTACAGAATAAAAGATCTTAACCTAAAATAGCAATTTTGAAGACCTTATGATGAAACCTGCAAGAGTTTGTTTTGCTTTACTTGCATCTACACAAGGAGGTGTGAGTGCCTGACTGAAATAAGTTAGTGACTGGAGAGTGGAGAAAAGCAAATAAAACACCACAACAGTGCAAAAAAAAGGGAAAAGGCAAAACAACTTTCAATAAAAAAAAATCAATGGATAATGTATAGTATTGCACAGATATCTAAACTGCTTCCAAAATGTTACAGTGCCAGAACCAGGCAGTTCCAAAAAGGATCAGTAAAGTGGATGATCTCAGATGGGAAAATAGATATAAAGATGCTTCACACCCACTCATAAGACTTTACTGTGTAGCTACACTCCTTTTGGTATGACAAGCCCAGAACTTTCTTGGAACTCCATAACAATGGCAATTACAGCCAAACTGCATGAAATATAAACAATCAAACACTAAGAAAACTTATCCAGGCTTTGGTCTTGTAACGTCTGGACTACTGCAACTCACTGCCGATGGGTGTACTGGCATGCGTCACCAAACCACTGCACATGATTCAAAATGCAGCAGCACATCTGGCGCTCAATCTGCCAAGGTTGGCACATGCCACTCCTGTCTTCAGATCACTACATTGGCTTCCTGTAATGGAAAGTAATATGGTCAGATTCTTGATGCTTGCCTAGAGTAGTCAATAAAGCAGTACAAATATACAGTATATGAAGATATTTGTAAGGACCTATGCTCCTTCTTGATAACTCAGATCTGTTGATGCCTCCAATGCATGGTATTAAATCTCAGTCTTCATGTGTAGCTGCTAGCAGATGGAACAAGCTGCCCGCCTCCATTCTGAATTCTGACTCCCTCAATGTTTTCAAAGACATTTTTGAAGACTCTTGTCTGGTGAATTCTTATCTCAATGATATTAGCTGTTTTATTACTTTTGAATTGTAACTTGCTTGTATTTTGCTCTGAGTTCGTAACTTGTAATAATAAATTTTGTACCCTTGTCCTCTAACACCTCTTCCTAAACAGTTATTTGATTATGTCACTTTGGACAAAAGAGTCTGCTAAACAAATAAGTGTAAATATAAATAATAAAATTTTTTTAAAAATGGCACATAGCATGTTCAGCTGAATTTGAAATCTTTCAACTAAATAATGCACCAGGATGCCAATCCCACACAACCCAACATTAACCAATATCTTGGGTTGCCTCTGTACTTCAATTCCAATGAGGAACCTGCTCCCCAGAAGTTAACTTTCTGAAGATTATAAATGAAACTGGTGTTTCCTTTCCCTTCTTCTCTCACACATGACCTTAACCATTTGACAGTAATAAAAATTGTCTATGACAAAAAATGGCTGGACCCACAAATTGTCCTATTTACATGGTGATCAGAACAAGTGGCATTTAAGTATGAAATTACTGGAAAACCAGAACAAAGAAAGGGATCAAAGAAATAAGAAAAGCACTTATACACAGCAATGTGATACTAATACTGGCTGTGCATGAATAAACATGTATTGATATTCCTATTTAATTGTGGGGCAGGCTTGACTGTATTGCCCTCACACTCTTCATTTTACTCACCTTCCTTTAAACTACATATCTGACCAATATCAACAGTATCTGATTGAATATCCCATTTCTATTTTATTCAAACAGAATAAAATTATCCGAAGCAACATACTTGAACATTCATTGGAAAAGAAATGGTGAAATTAGCTATCATTACACTTCCTACTCCTCCATATAGAATGATGAATGATATGAAAATGTAGATCCCATCTGCTGATGTATTAGGACAGAAGCAAATTTATATGTTTATAGGTTTATACAGTAATTCTTGCAGAGCACAGTGAAATTCTTAATTGCTTATGCTAATCAGCATGCAATGTGTCCCTATTTGTGGTGCGTGAACCCCACAGAGTTTGGCGAAATCACAGAAATGTTCAGGAATTTCACTGAACTCCACAAAATGCATTGAAGTCAATGAGGATGGAGGAACTGAACTAGTTGATTAAAATTGTGCAATGGTCTCTTCAGTGTCATTGAGAGCTAGGATGGCATCTGCCAATAATAATAATAATAATAATAATAATAATAATAATTCATTACATTTATATTGCGCTTTTCTCAGTACTCAAAGCGCTATCCGCACAGGGAGGAACCAAAACCATAATCTTCCACAGTCTCCTTACTGCAAAGCAGGAGCACTACCACTGCGCCACCTGTGAGGACAACTATACTGCCAACTATGCTGGAGAGATTATTGTGGTCAAAAGTGTGAGCTGAGCTGTGATGCAGCTGTGCCAACCAATGAGTCACCATTTCTCAAACAACAAGCAAAATATAACAAATGGCCACAAAGTAGTGAAAAGTAATATACATACACACACATATTAGCAGCTGGAGATCCACAAAGGGAGAAAAAATGAATCACGTATCATAAAGTAGTTTTATTCCTGAGCTTTCAGCCCCTACCAGGAGCCTTCCTCAGAGGATAATGCTTAGACATACAAGAATCAAAGGCAATATATAGCAAAATTAGGTGTGGGGGGGGGGTTGGGGGTGGGAAGAAATAACGACGCCACCCTGACCACTAGTGTTTACCTTAAGGAATTCTATGCAGACAAGATATTACACTTCGCCAGCAACCAGCCATTGTCTCATAAACTGAGCTGTGTTAAAATTTTATTCAGAAGAGTCCACACCCATTGTAATGCGAAGGAAACAAAAATGAACAAAAGACGCTATAATTTCATCTTTTTACTTCAAACAGATACTCAAAGACATTCATTAAACAATTCCTACACAGAAGACGCCAAAAAACTCAGCAAACAATTGACTCGAACCAGACCCCCCCCATCCCATCTGGTACACACTTCCTTATCAACACGGTGTGTCTGAAGGTGCAGCACGCATCCTGGCCAAATCAGGCATCAGAATAGCACACAAACCCGTGAACAATCTGCACACTCTCCTTTTCAACACTAAAAACAAGAAATCGACAGCTGAAGCACAAAACCCAGTTTATAGTATTCCATGCAGTTCTTGCCCAGCGGTATACACAGGACAAACATCAAAAAGAATTGCAACACGTATACAGGAACATCGCAACTACCGTTAGAAGGAAGGACTCACGATCACAGATCTATACGCATACAAAATCAACAGAACATACATTTAACTGGGACAATGTACAAGTAAGATTTAAGGCCAGTGCCAAAAGTGCCAGAGAACTGGCTGAATCTTGGCTATCAGACAAAAACTCCATTAACAGACATTTGGACATAAACCCAGCATATGCAAACTTAAGTAGAACATGTTATAATAAATAAAACGTTACGACCTGTACCCCCCGACCCAGCCCCCCCACACCTAATTTTGCTATATATTGCCTTTGATTCTTGTATGTCTAAGCATTATCCTCTGAGGAAGGCTCCTGGTAGGGGCTGAAAGCTCAGGAATAAAACTACTTTATGATATGTGATTCATTTTTTCTCCCTTTGTGGATCTCCAGCTGCTAATATGCAAACCGTATCACAGACCTTCGCTTCCATACATACACATATACACACACACACACACGCACACACACGCACACACACGCACACACACGCATACAGACACACACACACACACACGCATACATACACACACATATTGGCCATGGGACTGGCTCTTTCTGTTTTCTGTGCAGGTATTTTTCTTCCATCCAGAAGACAGAAGCAACTTGTAAATAATAAATCTTTGGGAGAGGGAAGATCCTTTAATGGGTTAAGTGCATGCAGGGTACAAATTCACCTGGATTGAATTAGGATATCACAAATACATGAAGCAGACCAGGCAGCGATCTTACAGTACGTATGTGTGAAAGTTCTGCAAAAGTCTGCTACAGCTTTGATTTTACCCTGGCCTTGCAAAGCATCATGGGGAGCTGGGAAAAATGTTAGTCTAAGCTGGCTGCACTGAAAATTAAAAAAAAATCTACCAAAAAGGTCACCAGTGAACACAACATATTTGCTGTGAGAAAAAAAGCTTTGGTGAATGCCACCAATCAACACTATTTACCAGTCTTTGATGCCATGTTCAGTGAGTATATCAACCTTATCTCGAAATGTCTTGCCTCACCTGAAAATTCTCAGAACACCTTACCAATGCAAGTTTAACACAACAAAACATTAAAACATCTATGTAAAATACATTTTGCAACAAATTTATTTTATATGTAGCCAAGTGATGGTGGCTACTTTGAATTTTTTTAGATGTAGTAGTTCATTACCACTTAAACAGCATGATGTGCCTCAGACTCATGCTATAGGCATGAGTGTGCACAAAGAGAATTTTCTGCAACGTGCAGCAAGCGTGATACGCCACACAGTTTGAGAAAAAGTTTCCTCAAAGTTTACCAGTATCCTCAAAATTATAGCATTGCAGTTGGAGATGATGTTAGTGAATACCGGTAGTCATTGTCTGTAAATGTTGTTTTTGTTAGAAATTGATAAAAATGTAATGTTTTATTTAACAGATTATGAGGCTAAGACATAGTAGGGTGGAATAGGTGGAGAAGAGTGTCAGGAGTAATTTGTGACAGACAGGAATCAGCAAGAGTGAAAGGGAAGGTCTACAGGACGGTAGTGAGACCAGCTGTGTTATATGGGCTGGAGACGTTGGCACTGACCAGAAAGCAGGAGACAGAGCTGGAGGTGGCAGAGTTAAAGATGCTAAGATTTGCATCGGGTGTGACGAGAATGTACAGGATTAGAAATGAGTACATTAAGGGGTCAGCTTGGGTTGGGAGGTTGGGAGACAAAGAGAGGTGAGATTGTGTTGGTTTGGACATGTGTAGAGGAGAGATGCTGGGTATATTGGGAAAAGGATGTTAAGGATAGAGCTGACAGGCAAGAGAAAAAGAGGAAGGCCTAAGAGAAGGTTTATGGATGTGGTGAGAGAGGACATGCAGGTGATGGGTGTAACAGAGCAAGATGCAGAGGACAGAAAGATATGGAAGAAGATGATCCGCTGTGGCAACTCCAAACGGGAGCAGACGAAAGAAGAAGATGAGACTATGTGATGTACAGGTTTTAATTTGAGGAATGTTTTATCCTATACTGTTTTGGAGCTTTCTGCATTTAAAGTTTTTATATCTTGAGGACTTTAAACCAAACTGTGAGGAGCTATGATTAACATTTTTCCCCTTACTCTGCTGATATTGTCATATTATCTTTGCGTAGGTACATATAGTGATTTGTATTATATACTGAGCGCTCATAAATACCTGTAAGAGGACCATGACAGTTGTTGTAAGCCTGTTTGTTGCCATCTAAGTTTGTGCTGTTAAAAGAACCAAGGGTGAGATTTTTTGGATGATTTTCTTTCATCAAGATCCTGCTATCATATTTCATTAATTTTTACTTATTTGTTTAATGATTTTCCTAGATCTATTTTATTAATCCCTTAGGGGAAATTCAAACACATACTGCAGCAAAAGCATAAACACAAACATACCAACTAAAGTATTAGACCACAGATTAAAACATATTATAATAAATATTATGCTAAAACAACTGTAGTATGTTAAAGTCTGTACTATTTTCCAATGACTACTGGTGGGAGTGAAGGAAGGGACATCAGGAAGAAGCGCTAAAGTGGCTAATGGCAGCAGGCAGAAGAGATCACCAGAGATGTTGGTCACTGTTTAATTATTGAAACAGCAATCAAAATAAAGACTCAAAAAACATGTTTGTGTCTGGTGTGGATCTGAGTGTGGCAGGAACAGTTATATACACAACACCAGGAATAGTCCTGATACCATTTGTCTTTGTCAAATAATAGGAATCCTTCCAGGTTAAAGTGAATAATATTTGAAAAATCTCTTCTACCCAGAACAATAAACAATGCTGCTGCTGAAGAATGTGAATTTCCCCTTGGGATTAATAAAGTATCTATCTATCTATCTATCTATCTATCTATCTATCTATCTATCTATCTATCTATCTATCTATCTATCTATCTATCTATCTGTCTGTCTGTCTGTCTGTCTGTCTGTCTGTCTGTCTGTCTGTCTGTCTGTCTATAATATTGTACTTGAGATATGTCAAACAGTATTTATATGAACTACTTAAACATACAACAAAATGTGAAAGCACATACAATAATGTAAGGGTCCATGATCTCTAAGAATGTGTTCTTTTAGAATTGCAGCCATGCTGCTACCCCTACACCCTTCCTCTATTTAATGAACTGTGTTCTTTATATCACAGTGATGCACTTGTTTTTTATCTCTAACCACAAGTAACAATTTTATCTCCTTAATAAACAGTCCTCTATATTATTTAAACTTTTAAGAGTAAAATAATCCTTACTGAGGCCAACACCAAAAAAGTTACTTTGATTATTAATAAAATAAGTATCTTTAGACACTATTTTTCTTATAGTAGGTTTCTCCTCTTAGTGTTTCAGACTCTAGTGATCAGATTTTCGTACTTCATCCATAACTGACTGCCATTGTCACCCTTCATCACACTCTAATGCGTCTCTTTCAGTTTTTTCCCTCTCTATGTTGCATATGTTTCCTTCCACTCTGTCTGCAGAATTTAACAAATGTTTACAGCTCGTAGTTCAGTTAAGTAATTTGCTCAGAATTACCAGTCTCTGTCTTTTCACTTTCCTATTGCTTTGTCCTGCCTCTTATCTTCCACTACATTTTTTGCTCTGCTTTCTAACCCACCTGTCATCATCTTTTCCATTTATATTTCTCAAAGGTTTTTATTTTTTTTTTCCTCTGCATACACACACTTCCTTCAACCTTAAGCAACCAAACTTTACTTACAAATGAGGCTTTTCCTTTCTTTGTGGTAGTTAATCCCCTTTTCAGTTTCATATTCAGGCTGCAAAGCTAAGATATTATTGGATTGTTTCATGTGTGACTCTACATTGCTTTTGACATATGATATGGTTGTGAGTTTTCAGTAATCACCTAACATTCTCTCAGAGTTGTGAAACAGAACATGTAATATGAAAATATGCGAAAATTAATGACTAATTAAAAAAAAGTTAAAACAGCATTTCAGCTATAGAGTCGTACTTCATTAGTTGTATATCTATTTTGCTGTCATAATCACAGTTTTCAGTATTTCCAGACAGCTGCAAACCACATGATCTGCAGGTTTTTTCTCTTAACACTAAAGTATCTCCACTGGGGGGGAAGTGATGAATTTAAATTTATGAACAAAGTTCATAAATACTCATGAAAGACCAGATGAAGCGTTCCATTTCTGTTTTTTTGGTGATAGACTTGCCTTTTATTAAATACTCCAGATAATTAAAACATGCTTATTTTAATAAATAACACCATCCAATTTCATCATAACACAAGGGTTCTAAAAAGGGGGTATATGCATGTTCATACAGACACAGGAGAAAAAACATGAGTGAGCAGGGCACCCTACCTTCAGCAACTTCTTCCAGCACATTCTGTGGGAATGCCATAGGTTCTCGGAACACATGGGAGATCTAATCCTTCCAACATAACTTCCTATTTGCCCTGGGTCTTCTCCCATTGGACTCTGCCTTGTACACCTCTGGTGCCAGGCATACTGTATAGGGGGATTTCTTGCAACATGCCCTAATCACTGTAACTGGTTGATCTTCAGCTGGAGTAGCAGCAATGCTATTTGCAGGTTTAACCCTGTTGCTGATCTACTCATCCTGTCTTGGAATGTGAGTACAGCAAATCTGCACAAGAAATATCTTTAGGCCCACAGTACTCATAATCTCACTCTGTTGGTCAGCACCCAGACTTATGACCATTGGTGAGGATAGGGATGTATACAGACCTGCTAGTTAAACATCACAGCATTAGTCATTTTGTTCTGAGAGTAAGTGCCTAGCAGGCATAGCTAATCGATTAGGTGATTGAACATCCAATTGGCATATTTTTAAAGTGGTTGTGCATGAAAAAAATTGCTTGAATGTGACTTTTGTGGTAGAAATTTAACATCCTATTAAAGAAAGAAACATCCTCTAATAAGACAATTCTGTAATCAGGCCGGAGAAAAGCTGTTCATTGTATCTTTTAATTACTTCTCAGTAAAATGGAGGGAGCATTCTTCAAAAGCAGTCTGTTACAACATGGCCCAAACGGTCAGAGAAACAAAGAATAGAGGTTCATTTTATAAACTGTTGAATTTACATACAGTGTCAATCAATGCATACATTTTGCTCTGGTTGGTTTGTTGGTTTACACCTAAATGATTTATATAAAATAAAACTCTGTTATGTTATATTCTGGTTCTTCTTATACTTTTGAGTTGAGCCACCACCCTTGAAATTTCTGTGCATATAACAATTGTCCATTCTCATTGCTAATAGTACATCTGCTGATTTCTTAGTCATCCTTCAGTACATTTTGTATATTACATCAGCCTTTCTTCTGGTACATTATTTACTTGACCATCTCCGTATTTTTCCTTAACCAAATCTTATATTTCAGTGTACATTTTGTTGTTTACTTGACCTTTATTTGGTTTCCCACATTTATTAACTCTTTATGCTATTTCTTTAAGATGAATGCTATATTACCCTAAAATTATTCTTCCACACTTTTTATTTTGGTCTGCTTTTTCTTGAAAGTATGTGCTGTTTTGTTAAGATAAAAAATGTCTATTTGCATTTCTGTAGCTACATTTACCCAAAATTACCAAAGTTCTGCAGCTTAAGTATGTTTCATGGGATTCTGGCAATAGCTTGACACATTGAAATAATTCCACAGACAAAATATCTTTGTTTTAAAAACACTTCACAGAAAAATAGAGAAAAAATTGATATAGTAACGTAAAGAAAGGTTCTTGTTTAAGAAACGTTCTGTTTAAAGCTCACGTATCTTGTTTCATTCTTTAAGTTTGCTTACAGTTGAACCGTTTCTAAACGGTCAGAGAACTGTATGCCAATCCATTTACAAACTGCAAATGGGTCTGTCAGTCCATGCTTGCACGGGGACCTACTCTATACAACAACTGACTCAATTAACACACTGTATTATAGATATAGCATTTTAACTTACAGGGGGTAAAAGACTATACCATATTCTAATAGTTATTCTTCAATAGGAGTCAACCAAACACTATATGAATTTAACTTTAAGCATTAACTCTCTATTTGAACTAGTGTGGTGCTGAAGTGTCACCCTAATCTGGGATCCTGAGTTGGTTTGTCATGTGGTGGGTGTGGCAATGCACTGTATCAGCATGTGCTTCTAACCTTTCTATCTCTCTCATTAACTTTCTAAGAATGGCTCTTACAATTTCCACACTTCTGTAGCCTATGATACTGGCTCTTTTTTCCAGGTAAATTAAATTTCACACAACTCGCTTCATTTAAAGTTTAAAACCCATCGGTTTCACAACTAGTTCAAGTTCATTCAACTACTACTACTCCTACCAAATTATCTTTACACTTCGGTGTTGTAGTAGGAATCAGCCAATTAAAGCTGGCAAAAAAGTCTGTCTAACAAAAGAAAAGCAACCAGAATGAAAAGGTGAGAATAACTGCAGCACAGAAAGTATATTCACACTAACTCTACAACTGTCATATACATTTATGCATTTGATAGCAACACTTATTAAATAAAATGTTCCTATGTGAACAAAATGTGCTCTATTTCACCCTGATGTTTGTAACTGTGGTGCTTGGGTTTAGTGGTGTCATAACTTTCTGTTAAGGAAGTAAAAAAGAAATGTTATTTCCAAGCTGAAAAGGAAAGAATGTAAGAGAAAAAACACCTTGTTGACACACCTGAAGATGGCTACACAGCCAAAATGTGTCTTTTACCTATTTTCCTCTTCAATGGGAAAATAACCCTTAGCTTTTTTGCCTTTGCAGTGTATGGTGATGCATCTCTTCACAGACATTCTATTATGTTGTTTACCTTGAAAGAAGCAAAATGCAGCGGACACTTTTTTTAAACAGTCATCATATTTATTTAGATAAATCAATTTAAAGGCTTCACTCTGTCAACCGTATATCAGGTGGAGCTCAGCTCATTGGAAACATACTCTCAACATTTGACGGCCTAGCTCTGCTTCCTCATGCAAATTAAGTAACAATTTGCCTTCTTGAAATGGACTAACTAATATTGAGTTAGATTTGGTAGGATTGTGATGGATTTTAGCTGTAAAGTGCCTGTCAAATCTGGCAGCCCTGCCAGAAAGTGACTGACTGTCCAAATGGAGAACAAGGTGAACGTAATTCCCATTTTCTCCTACAAGTTCACTAGTTAGGCATGTTTTCTAAGCATAACACTACGGGGACCCGTCTTGATGCAAGACTCTTCCTCCCTTAGTATGTGAAATAAAGGAAATGGAAAAAAACAGCTATTTTACCCAGATACACACGTACATTTTACAGGAACAATGTTTTACTAAATAAATCACATTTTATTAAGAAATAATTCTAAAACTACTACATGGGAATGATATTGGTTAAGAATGGAGCTCAAGTATTACAGGTTTGAAACCCGCACAAAAATATTTTGACAGTTTCATCTGATTTATTCATGTACTTGATTCATGTATTGATTCATGTACTTTATCACCACCTCCCACCAAAAAAAATTTCTGGATGGAACAGTATGATAGTACGGAGGCAGTGGACTGAAAGATGTAGAGCAGATATTGATTGTTGTTCTGCAAACTCTAAATCAAATGCTAAATCAAAGGTAAGTGGTACGATTGTTCCACAAGACAGGAAGCCCAAAGCCAAAAATACCTTCCAAAGAAGACACTTCAAAGATTTATTATGTGCATTGAAAAAGTACATTATCAAAGAAAAACTTCCAAAAAATGCTAATAAAAATTTCAAGGAGAGAGAAAAAGGATTATGTGGTCACATGGACGTTCATAGGAGATAGACTAAATATATATTTGTTCATAGTTCTGTTGGAAAATGGCATCCATCACACCTGCTATGAAAGAAAGTTAGATTTGAGTGACAGGGTAGGGTGAGCAAAGAGGGAAACTGCTTAACACAACATAAAGATGGAAGAAGAGCCATATAGCCATTTATTCAACAATTGAACAATAACTGAGGTAGCAATGCATGCATCAGGGAGCAATAATTAGGCATGTTTGTTTAGGAAATGAAAAAGCTTGTGGAAAATTTGCAGGGGAGACTAACCTGGTTTGGGTGCAAGGTATACATCTTTATAAAAAATGAAAGCTCAGAGCAGTGCCAAAATACCTTTTAAAATGCCGTAACAGTGTAATAACACTGCAACATCCATATTAAGATTTTCAAAACTTGATGTTTTTAGGAAGAAATAGTGGACAGGACTGGCAAGCTTTGTTAGGCTGAATGGCTTGTTCTTGTCTAGATTGTTCCAATGTAGATAACACACACTACAAAAAACTACGCTAACTGCTTAATGCCTCCTATTAGCCGTTCATCTTTAAGACTTAAATAGTACTTCCAACAACTGATTAGCACAATTTTGATGTATCCTTGGTGTGAACTTGCAGTAGAACAAACCTCTCGAGCTCTTTATGATTTGACCACATCTTATTATTGCCTATGATCTGCTGTGTTCAGTGCATAACCCTGATGAATATAATGGACTTAATTCTAACATATATTGTCATCCTGTTTTCTGTTCCCATTCTTTAAAAATATTGGACTGCTGATGGATTTCATTATTTCCTTGGTTGCTCATGAGCCCAGTGTAGATTAGAATCAAACAATCTGTAAAGTGTTATGTCACAAAGGACACTATTTAAAACTGAGTTAAATTTATAAATTGTAAACCATTCTGCTTGGATGTTCTTTGGCTAGGTCTGTCCTGAGTCAAGTAGTGAGAGGGTTCTAGGCAAGGTTAAAAGTGATGGTTTCTAGTTATATCCAATATTTTTGTGACAAGCACAGAGCTGTTTCAGCACCAACAATAAAGAACCATCTGCCTGGCATCTGAGATTCAAAAGGTATATAACAAGAAAGCTAAATGTTATTTTTTCTCATGATTTATTTAAGTATATTCATCACATTAAATCTAAATGAATTATTAACGTTGTAATTGTATAACAACCATAACGTGAATCTTAAAATGTCCACATTTAGGCCCGATTTGCACTAGGATATCAGACATGGCCATGACTTGGGTTGACTTGTGACAATGGTGACAGGAACGGTATACATAAGATGATTGCATGTTATTAAAAATATGCCACTTATTCACTGGTCATGGTAAATGTGGTCCAGTGATATTGCCCATGACCATTGAATAAGTGACATTTTTTTAACAACTTGTTTACTTGGAACCAGTTGTGTAGCCTGCTTAGACTGTGGGTACAGAAATGTGTAAAATTAGAGTATACTAACCATGTCTACTTTTAACACTGTACAATTCATAATAAAAATAAGTGAACTAAATTGCTACTCAATGGTATCAGATTTTGTTTCAGCTAAATTCTTCTTGAGATTAATTATTAGTCCCTTTCATAAGCCCAATGACAAATTACTATTCTGTGCTAAACTGTTCAGCTGATAGGAATATATACTGCTCAAAAAATTAAAGGAACACTTTTTAACCAAAGTATAGCATCAAGTCATTGAAACCTCTGGGATATTGATCTGGTCAGTTAAGTATCAGAGGGGGTTGTTAATCATTTTCAGCTGTTTTGATGTTAATGAAATTAACAACAGGTGCACTAGAGGAGCAACAATGAGAAGACCCCCAAAACAGGAATGGTTTAACAGGTGGAGGCCACTGACAGCCATTGCCAGAAGGTTTGCTGTGTCTCCTAGCAGAGTCTCAAGGGCATGAAGGAGATTCCAGAAGACAGGCAGTTACTCTAGGAGTGCTGGACAGGACCGGTATCTGCTCCTTTGGGCAAGGAGGAACATGATGAGCACTGCCAGAGCCCTACAAAGTGACCTCTAGCAGGTCACTGGTGTGAATGTCTCTGACAAAGCAATCAGAAACAGACTTCATGAGGGTGGCCTGAGGGCCTGACGTCCTCTAGTAGGCCCTGTGCTCACTGCCTGGCACCGTGGAGCTCGATTGGCATTTGCCATAGAATACCAGAATTGGCAGGTCCACCACCGGCGCCCTGTGCTTTTCACAGATGAAAGCAGGTTCACCCTGAGCACATGTGACAGACGGGAAAGGGTCTGGAGAAGTCGTGGAGAACATTAGGCTGCCTGTAACATCGTTCAGCATGACCAGTTTGGTGGTGGGTCAGTGATGGTCTGAGGAGGCATATCCATGGAGGGATGCACAGACCTCTGCAGGCTAGACAACGGCCACCTTGACTGCCATTAGATATTGGGATTAAATCCTTGGACCCATTGTCAGACCCTATGCTGGTGCAATGGGTCCTGGGTTCCTCCCAATGCACGACAATGCCTGGCCACATGTGGCAAGAGTACGCAGGCAGTTCCTGTAGAATGAAAAAATTGATACCATTGACTTGCCACCACGTTCGCATGAGCTAAATCCAATAGAACACCACTGGGACATTATGTTTCAGTGCATTGAACGCCACCAGGTTGCGCCTCAGACTGTCCAGGAGCTCAGTGATGGACTGGTCCAGATCTGGGAGGAGATCCCCCAGGACACCATCTGTCATCTCATTAGGATCATGCCCAGACATTTGTCAGGCATACATACAAGCACATGGGGGCCATACAAACTACTGAGTACGATTTTGAGTTGCTGCAATGAAATTTCGGCAAAATGAACTAGCCTGCAGCATCATTTTTTCACTTTGATTTCCAGGGTGTCTTTGAATTCAGCCCTTTGTAGGTTGATAATTTTAATTTCCATCAAACAATGTGGCATCCTTTCATTCCTAACACATTACCCAGTCCATATCAGTATAGATATCCAGCATGATTTTTTTTCCCCACTGAGATCTGATGTGTTTTCAAAGTGTTCCTTTAATTTTTTGAGCAGTTTATATAAAATCCAAAAAAAACCAGGGCATTCGGTCCGTATGGGTCATTTGAGTAGCTAAGAATGAAATTGGCCCAATGTCACATCCAATTACTTTTTAAAAGGTTGTCACGGCTGCTGGCTCAGCACAAGTACATGATTTTGTAGATAATTCCAGATTTCTAAGATGCTTTTTGTGAAGTAATGTTTCTTAATTGCTATCTGAATATATACGGTACATCTCTAAATCTTTGACCTGTGTTTGAGTATATGATTTGCTGTTTAACCGAAAATTTCTGCTGGATCGACTTTATCCATAGCTTTGAGAATTTTAAAAACTGGTATTAGGTCCTCAGTTATTTCTGTTCTAGACTTAAATGTTTTGATTCTCATAGTCATAATGCAAAAAAGATCACATCACTGTAACACATTGTAATTATACGTAATTGCTGTATTCATATAAACAATAAAATTAATTTTATGGAGATGATTGGTAATCCTAAAATTATGTTTTAAAATTCACTCTAATGAGTAAAACCAGAAAGTGGAACAAACTTAAGTCTTCATTTTTAATGCCATTTTATTGCACAATGGGTTGTAAGAGAAGGAACTCCATACTGTCTTTATAGCAGCAGACATTCTGAGTAGTAGTCTTAATGACAGTTGCCCCAGGTTGTTCAGTATGTGATCCTGTTCACTGTCTCTGACCACAGCTATTGTAGAAGTGATCCAGACAAGTGACTAAGGGCCCACAAGTACAAGGTGACTAGGAACTTTAGAATAATTCTGTAAGATCTATTAAATATTAAAAAATCTCTGTATCCAACCAAGGGGTTTCCTCACTTTGGGAAACCCATGAGCCTTTGCTATTCGTGTTTGTGAGCTGCCAGTGGACTGCAAATAAAAAGGTGTGTTATTTTGTAATGAGGGAAAACTTGATAAATAGCATTAGCTCTGCTTTTACAATTTCATTTTTTTCACATGTAATCAGATGAAAAGTATTATTCTACAAAAATGAAACAATTACTCAGGACATTAAAAGAACATCTGGAATGTTTTACCCCTTTACAGGACTCCAGAGTCTATGTTGACTCTTGAATTTTTTTAAACATAAAACAAAAATAAATTTGCTCCTTAAAACATTCAAGTATTGGCAGGTGTTGGCACTCAGCGCCGAGAATAAAATCCTTTTACTTAAGCGGCCTGGATCATACAGAGCCCTGCCAGTACTCCTGATCCAATTTTAATAGCTTATTGCTAATTACTTTCATCCCTTGCTCTTGGTTTGCTAACGAGCTCCAGTCGCTGCAAGCTGTACTTTCACAAATTTAATAATGTCGCTGTTAACTTCAATAAAAAATGAAAAAGAGCAAATATGCCAAGGGCAACAAACTTTATCTCAAGTTCTGGTAGGTTTGTTCGCCCGGTTGTGTTTCCAAAGATTTTATACGTTTTTTTTTTTTGTTCCTTTTTTTTTTACTTTTTTCTTCATTCTTTCACATTCTGATGGGATGTACTCATAGAGCTTCTCTCTTTGCAGTGAAGTCCTTTGGAGTGGTGCAACTTAGAACATATGTGCAGCCATTAAATTGGGCATTTAAAAAGTTTCAAGACTAGTGTGCAGATCTGTGGGGGGTGGCTGTCTGGCACATTTGTTTCCAGCTGTGCGTGGCCATCTGCCTGACAGAAGGAGAAAATGGAGTGTCACTGATCTACAGTGCATATTTCCAGCCACCATGTGCCCTGCATTCAATAAGCATCCAGTGATTGTAAAAAAGTAAACAAAGTCTGGGGCACACAGAGCAAAAGTGAAGATGAATGTAGTGCTTCATATGTCCTGTGCCCTGTAATTTGACTGTGGCGCTGAGATGTATATGCCTGACAACATGTAGAAGCGAGTCTGGATGATTTTGCCAAGCAATTACCCTGAGAACAGACAAAAGTGCAGGTAATCTTGTCCATATGTATGAATGTATGATTGAGGACACTGATAAAGAATAATGTGGTGCTCAATAAGATCACCGCAATTTCCACACTATGGATGCTTGAGTGCTCTGCATATGCTGTAATTTGGGAAAAACTAAACATGACAAGGAAACACATTTGGGTGTTGTCTTCTGGGTGAGTTAGCCCCAGAATTGTTCACTTGCTGTAAGAAAAGTGCTCTCTAGGACTGTAGAGCACAAGCTTATGAAGTGTTCGTATGAAGCATTACTCCAGATATGTTTTTCTACCACATCAGATAACCAAGACTACCAAGTTGCTCAGCGCTTCATGAAATCTCTGTGCTGTTGGCTTCTTGCTTTTTTTTTTTTTTTTTTGAGACAAGGGGCAGAGTTTGGAAATGTTGGACTGAATCAGAAGCTGAAAGCCTGAGAACAGTTGACCAGTCTTGTTAAAGGAGCAAAATTAAATTAAAGTCTTGAGGTAGCTAAGTTGTAATTTTAAATTCTTGTCTCACATCTAACATTAAAACATGCAATTATAAAATAAATGCATAAATCATTGAATCACAAAAGTAATGAAGAATCAACATTAACTTAAACAATGACCTCAAGCCCAAACTTAACAAAATACTACTTGAGCAAGTACAACCTGAACTTGATTGCCTCCTAAAGGGCAAGTTGAAAAGAAGGCAATAAGAAAACAAGACCAATATATGAATTCTCAAATTGGTATGGCATATGAGACACAGACAAATTGCGTCAAATTAAAACTGAATTATTGAAACAACTGTAGTTTTTGAATGCACTGCTAAAGATGAAGTTAATTGAAATTAGCATCTATTAAATGGGCATACATTAAAACTTCTATTAAAAGTCCACAAATGCCATCGTCAATTGTTCATCACCATCAACTTTATAACTATACACTAAACAAGTGTTTTTCAACTAGCACGGAAAGAGAGCTACCCAGATGTGCTGTATAGGACCATCTGTGAGAGTGGGCCATGCCACTGGTAGTCCAGCCCCTTCGGACAGTTTAGCAAGTGTATAGATTTAATGCTTTTGTGGTTCATAGAATTGTGGTGTGCCTTGAAATTAAAATAAACGGTTGAAGAAAACACTGCTCTAACTATACCTTTGCTCCTGCTAAAAAAGATATCTGTAGCAGCTATCTAGCTTAATAACTGACATCATACATTATATGGGTGGTTTTGTTGTATTCGTTGCATACATTAAAGATGGTGCAAATTGGAATAATGGGTAGGGATAATCATTACACTTCTGTTTCATAGAATTTTGTCATAATATTAGGGCAGTGAGCACTGTAAGTTACCTGGCAGATCAGCATGTTAAATACAGAGGTACTAGAGACTTATTCTGGTTTTAGTGCCACTCAAAGAAAACATATTTTGCACATACTGTATGTGATATGGCATTGATTCGATCTTCTTACAGAAACATGACATGGGAAAAAAAGCATAATTTTTACCATCACTACTTTTCTTCAGTATTTCTCCAGGACTATCATAAACCCCCCTCCCCCCCTTCCTCCCTCTGCCCTGCACCTATGTCAGTATGTATAAATCAAGGAAACGAATGCCAATACCATATACTGACATGTGGCAAGGAGTTGTGAAACATGTAATTTGAAACTTTTCAATAAAATTTTATTCCTCAGAATTTTTAAAGGTAGTATATAAATACAGTAATGGATGTGTATGTAATTCTTTAGGTTCACACTTAACTTTGTATTATTTTGTAATGTAAAAAAAAAAATACATGAAAATGCCTCCCTTACCAAAGAACTGCCTGAATCAATTGCCTCATTTCCGGCCCTGGATGCAACAGTTATTTTTTTGATGTTTTCCACCACATCAGATAACCAAGAGTACCAAATTGCACAGCGCTATATGAAATATCTATGCTGCTGGCTTCTTGTTTGTTTTGAGAAAAGGGTGTTTGTCATAACACTAAAAGTGCCAGAGAACTGGCTGAAAAGTGGCTATCCAATAAAAAATGCCATTAACAGATGGCATATGCAGATGGATATGAACCCAGCATATGCAAGCTTGAAAAGAAGAACATACACATAATAAATAAGACTTTATGACCAACACCCTCAGACCCACACCTCATCAATTCACCCCACCCTCCTTTTATATTATATATTGCCTTTTCCTCTGATGATGATGACGATGATGATAGGAGTCAAAATCTGAGGAATAAAAAAACTTTTAGATACATGACTCATGTTCTCCCTTTGTGGATTTCCATATTATATTTATATATAATATATATATATATATATATATATATATATATATATATATATATATATATATATATATATATATAAACCAAAACCAAAATGAAAAGAGTAAAGAAATGACCAAACTGGTTGAATAAGAACATGGTTAAAAATGTAAAACTGAAAAAAGATCACTCAAGGAAACTCCAAAACAGCCAAAAAATTCAAACCCATAGGAATGCGGAACTTCACTGCAAATGATCAAAAAAAAATGAAAACATTTAGAATAGACAGTAAAAAGGAATGCTGTTATAGCTAACAAATAGAACAGATTTTCTAGCACTACTCCGGTTTAAAAAAAGAATTTAAAAACCGTTAGAGATGCACAAGTAGAAATCAATGAAAATGAAGAGAAAATAGTAAATGAGCTAAATACATATTGTATCCAAGTATAAGTAAAAGAAGAAATAAACATCTGTAGCAAAACTAAAGCCAAGCTCTGAGTTTGCAGATTTTAAAATAGGAGGGACAGATGTGCTTCAGGCCCTCAATATACTCAAGTCTTCTAATACCCCCAGATCTGTTGGGATTTCTGCACAAGTGTTGAGAAAAATAAAATGTAATTTTTAAAATCTATTTAATCTCTGTTAAGCATGTTTGAACTGTCACTTCAGAAGGCATAAGTACCCAATGACTGGAAAGGTGCAAATGAGACACTAATATACATGAAGGCAAACAAAATGGATGCTAGAAATTACAGATCAGTAATCCTCGCTTTTTCACCATGCCAAGTTATAGAAACACTGTGCTGAGAAAAAAAATAGAAGACTATTTATATCCAAACAATATGGTAACTAATAGTAAGATTTTATTAAAGGAAGACCCTATAAGGTTAATTTTGAAACTAGAGGCCATTTCCATCTGAGGTAACTTAAAAGATCTCAACTTGTTCAGTCAGGCTTGAAGTTTTTGCTTTTTTTACTACAAAATTGACTGCATACTCAATTATTAAACCAACATTGTATTATGTTTTATCACATCTTTTTTCTAGCTGTTTAATTCATTGCTTTCTCATCTTTCTCATCTAAGAAGTTACAGTATAACCAGTGGAGGTCATACTTAGAAAGTGACTCCCACTGAAGGTGCAATTGAGTGACACTCCGCTGACGTATGGCCTGCATCTTGTAACGAGCTACAAAGCACAGACATTTATAATTTTGTTGAGTCAAAATGGTAGTAGCCATTGACCACATCATATGTGGTGTGCTTGCTGGAAGGAGCACATGCCATATCCATTGGAAAGGGTTATTTTCATTGTGGAGTTGTATGTTTGTACAGACTCCTTGAAAATGACACAGAGGGATTATTAGAACAATATCCCATTGTCCCATGAAATGCACAATTCGGAAACTGTTTAAAAAACAAAATGAATAAGCAGTGCACTAAAACCAAGAAACCTTAAAGTGAAAGCTATACAGTGATTTAAAAGATATGAACATTGGACGGTCGAACAATTTATCAAAGCTGAGTTGTAGGGCCCTATTTATAGAATTAGATGTGGCAAAGACTGGTGAAATCTAAAAGTGTGAGTTCTACGCTTTGACAGGTTTTTCACTGAAATAAAAGATTAAGCATGTAATGCCTATCCACAGAGCAGCCTACTGATTTTGTAATGATTTTACGGGTGTTTGTTTCAATCTTCCAGTGCCAAGGTTCATTGACTCCATCTAGAACAGGGGTCGCCAAGTTCAGTCCTGGAGGACCATCATGGCTGCAGGTTTTCATTCTAACTCTTTTTAATTGAGTGCCCTATTTGTGCTGTTAATTATCTTCTTGTAAATTCATTTTAATTGAATTGCTTTTTTAAGATTTGTTCTCCTGAATTTCTTCATCGTTCCTCTGAATTTCTTCATTTCTTCCCTTAAATGGCACTCAAACGGAAAGGAAATGTGAAGTGAGGGAGCCTACAGAAGACCAACTAAGTAAGGGCCTCAAACTCCAACCAATTTCACTCCAACCAGCTGCTTAATGAGGTACCAATTTCTGTTGTTAATTAAGCCCGTTCTTTAATTTCATGGCTTGTTGCTGCTCTCATGGTGCATTAGCAGACATTTCCAAAATTGTTGATTTTCTCTTTTCAAACAGCCCTGATAAAATGTTTTGGGGACCTGAGCAGATAAACATTCCTGACACCTTCATCTTTCATTATTGTTAGATATTGTATGATGGACACCAATGTCATGGTGGTCCTCCAGGACTGGAGTTAGCGACCCCTGATCTAGAACGTCTGAGGTCTTATAATAATTGTCATTTGACTGGAAATAATAAAGGGAATTTACACACTGAAAAATGAAAGCTAGTTAGAGACACAAAGAAAGTTAAATTCAATTTTTGGAATCAAGGAAATCATGCAGGTAGTTTCAAGTATTGTCTGCTGTGAATCACCTTAATTACCATTTTGCCTAAAATCTTCATTTTCATAGGCTCTGCCACTATTGCCCCACAAAAATTTCACACACTTTAACAAATGCACTGGTTCATTCATTCCTGGATGCTCTCATTCAATCAGCCACTCATTTCCTTCACACAAACATTACGATATTTCAAACGTGTTAAGTACATTTTTACACAAGAGAAGAATTCATCAAACATATCCTGCAATGAATTCATTCTTGTTTTATTATCAGACCAAATGAGTATGCTCAATTAGTTAAAATGTCTACTTTTGGATTGTGAAAAACTACAATGGATGTAACCAATCATGTACCTTTTACTGATAAGGCAGGACGTAACATTCAAAACTCACATTGCATGTTAGCTAGCAAAAACTCTATCCGAATGCTTTAAGAGGAAAATTGATACTAAGAATAGTCATTCCAAAGATGACTGAACTAAGAGTACGTCTATATATTTCCATCACACACTAACTCAAAAACAATAAACAACAAGGGTTTCCCTCCAAATCACATATGCGCTAGCCAAGCACAACATATTCACTGATGCAAAGATATTTAAAAGAGTGCATTAGAGGCATATTATTGGAGCTTGCTTAAGGTAAATCAACGGAAAAGTAAAATAGTTACCTCAGTTAGCTGTGTTCATGCCAAAGTCAGATGATAGATGATGTCAGTCAGGCTGTTCAGGTATCCACCCAGCCAATGACGAATTGACAGACAACACATACACTGGTGCAACTGTGTGTTTATGTCCATTACTACAATGGAGTAGAATTCAGACAAGAGCAGCACATGTGTGTTTTGTTTCAGTGTGCCTGAGCACTTCAAACCCACGTTCTCAAACCTCTTTTAGGGCTAAGAGCAGCTTTCAAACTGTTGTGCACTTAAAGGGCTCCCATTTTAGGTAATGAGTTTATAATTAAAGCAGCAAACAGAGTGAATTGTTTTATTTCATTATGAATTTTCGCCTTGTGTGATTAATTATCATGAATTCAGCACCTGGCCCCTTTCAAACATTTTGCACGTGCCTGATTTTTAGATGTCTGACATTTAAAAATTCAACATAGTTTTAATCCAAATAAACTGAGCTGGAGGATGATGACTTGCGAAGAGAGAAAATTGGTGTGCAGGCTGGATATGACATGGGTTTCACTAACTGATGATCCTGGTAGTATACATGTAGTTTGGTATCTATAGTCTAGACCAGAGTTTCCTAAACTATGGGTCATGAGTTGCCACCATTGGGTGGTTGCGAGTCACTGTTGTATTTAATGGGAGTGAGTTCAGCCTCCCTGGAAAAGTCTATTCGGGGGTTCTGGAGAGGAGGGTCCGTCGGACAGTTGAACCTCGGATTCAGGAGGAACAGTGTGGTTTTCGTCCTGGTCGCGGAACAGTGGACCAGCTCTACACCCTTAGCAGAGTCCTGGAGGGTGCATGGGAGTTCGCCCAACCAGTCTACATGTGTTTTGTGGACTTGGAAAAGGCGTTCGACCATGTTCCTCGGGGAATCCTGTGGGGGGTGCTCCGGGAGTATGGAGTACCGGACCCCCTGATAAGGGCTGTTCAGTCCCTGTACAACCGACGTCAGAGCTTGGTCCGCATTGCCGGCAGTAAGTTGAACCCGTTTCCAGTGAGAGTTGGACTCCGCCAGGGCTGCCCTTTGTCACCGATTCTGTTCATAACTTTTATGGACAGAATTTCTAGGCGCAGCCAGGGTGTTGAGGGGGTCCGGTTTGGTGGACTCAGGATTGGGTCACTGCTTTTTGCAGATGATGTTGTCCTGTTTGCTTCATCAGGCCGTGATCTTCAGCTCTCTCTGGATCGGTTCGCAGCTGAGTGTGAAGCGGCTGGGATGGGAATCAGCACCTCCAAATCCGAGACCATGGTCCTCAGCCGGAGAAGGGTGGAGTGCCCTCTCAGGGTTGGTAGTGATATCCTGCCTCAAGTGGAGGAGTTCAAGTATCTCGGGGTCTTGTTCACGAGTGAGGGAAGAATGGAGCGTGAGATCGACAGGCGGATCGGTGCGGCGTCCGCAGTGATGTGGGCTCTGCATCGGTCTGTCGTGGTGAAAAAGGAGCTGAGCCATAAGGCAAAGCTCTCAATTTACTGGTCGATCTATGTTCCTACCCTCACCTATGGTCATGAGCTATGGGTAGTGACCAAAAGACCAAGACCGCGAATACAAGCGGCTGAAATGAGTTTCCTCCACAGGGTGTCTGGGCTCTCCCTTAAAGATAGGGTGAGAAACTCAGTCATCCGGGAGGGGCTCAGAGTAGAGCCGCTGCTCCTCCGCATCGAGAAGAGTCAGATGAGGTGGCTCG
Organism: Erpetoichthys calabaricus; assembly: GCF_900747795.2. NCBI lineage: Eukaryota > Metazoa > Chordata > Cladistia > Polypteriformes > Polypteridae > Erpetoichthys > Erpetoichthys calabaricus. The sequence continues at coordinate 126,951,141 of NC_041401.2, forward strand.
GGCATCTGATCAGGATGCCTCCTGGATGCCTCCCTGGTGAGGTGTTCCGGACACGTCCAACCGGGAGGAGGCCCCGGGGAAGACCCAGGACACGCTGGAGGGACTATGTCTCCCGGCTGGCCTGGGAACGCCTCGGGATTCTCCCGGAAGAGCTAGAAGAAGTGGCCGGGGAGAGGGAAGTCTGGGCATCTCTGCTCAAGCTGCTGCCCCCGTGACCCGACCTCGGATAAGCGGAAGAGAATGGATGGATGGATGGATGGATGGATGGAGTTGTGTATGGTTTATAAAATGTGTCGTGGTGGCCCACCATGGGTTGATTAAGCAATCGACATTCTACTGCTATGACAATTGTTGGCGATTCTACAACAGGGTTCTCCTCTACTATGTTAGTGCTAAAGACAGTAAGAAGGTTCACAAGAAAAAAAAAGTTTAAGAAACCCTAGCTTAGACAGATATGATATTCCTATTATCTGCATATTTTGAATATTTACAGCATTAATTACTAATTCTACTAGTACACATTTCATTCATTGTATATACAAGTATACTCTATGGTGGACATCTGTGATAAACTATTTACAGATGTTTGCTGATACATTTATATTTGCTTTTCTAAACATTCTTTAAAATTAAAATCTCATAAAGAGCATGGGACCAAAGAAAATATGCATGTAATGTATGCAGGTGTATCATTGCAACTGTCCGAACTACTAATTAGAGTTCTTTCTTTCTCTTGAGCACATTCCTCACTTTACTACCATGAGAGGTGAAATATAATGCCAATACATAGGGCTTATTTGCTTAAGTTTCATGGTCAAAGTTTCCAGTGAATGTTAAATTTGAACTAACTGCTACTTTCTACCTGACACTCGACACTATTTGGTGTAAAAACTGAGTGATGAGCACAGGACAGCCAGGAGTGCTACCAAAACTTAATAGTACAAATAAAAACAAAAATGGGGCTGGCAACTCAACTGGTAGCCTAAATCAGCCTCTGAGAGTCTTAGTAAAAACTCTTCTTTCAGCTGTTGACCCCAGGCTGCCCCAGGTGCTACACACAAGCTTTTAATTTTGTCATATGCAAACCACATGTGAGTGATTAAACAGTAAAATTAAAAGCCTGTAAATAATAAACAAAACAGAGACAACAAGCACAGCCTACAACTCATATGAAATACTTACATGAAGTCAGATTACACAAATGGATTCATGCCTATTGCATGGGGAAGAATGACCTTCTGCCCTGCCACTGCTTTTCTAATGACTCCTCTAATCGACAATTTATTCAAAGATTTTTAAAGGCCAAGTCTCCAGTGACTAAGCCCATTAATAAACCCATATTGGTGAGCTGTTTTTGTGCTTTTCCAATGCACTATGTGAAATAAGGCCTTCACTATGGTCAAGAGTCGACCAGTCCCTCTTTATTGTCTGTCCTATGCGTGTGAGAATCTTGCAGACCTTTCTTAGGGTATCCCTCATACCGTTCCAAACTCATTTTAGTCCATTTCCCTTTTGTTGATTTTTGCCACACTCATCTGTCAGGTTCTTTGAGAAGTAATGACTCGCTCAAAATGCCTTGGTTGGCTGCTACCATCTCAGGCCTGAGGACTGGAAAAAGCTTGGACTAATCCAAGTGATCCCTGCACACTGCTTGCAACTTTCCCAATCAACGGTGAAAAGACAGTAAATCCCAAAATATACGAGGAAAAGGAAAATATATTGTAAAGAAAAGTGAATATATGTAAATATAGATAACAGAAAGTGCTCAAAAATATGCAGTGAAACAATAAAGAAAAACAATCAAATATTTATATACAAAAAAAAATGCCTTCCCATTTTCCTTCAGCTAATGAACAGTATAGTCAGTTCTTCCAAAAAATATTCCCCCTAAATAACTGTTGCACACAATACATACAAACAATATCATACACCAAACACATACAAAGTCTGGATTGAAAGAGTGACTGGGAAAATGGTGGAAAATGATGAAGCTGTCTTAAATCCTTGAACTAAAATGGGTGCAAAATGATTGCTGGTAATGATGGCGCTAACCCAAAGTAAATAGTCTCACCCATCTGAGTTCCATTGGATGCAAATTCATTTCCAAGTTGAATCCAGAGAAAGTGTCCAACTTGCGGTGAGGTGGATTCTGGAATTTCCTTGGTCCTGGTTGCAGCAATCTAAAACTGTTTTTGCACAATCAAAATGGCAGAAGCTGTTGAATAAAAACAAGATGGAGAGGCAACCAAGCTCTAAAGATAGATAGATAGATAGATAGATAGATAGATAGATAGATAGATAGATAGATAGATAGATAGATAGATAGATAGATAGATAGATAGATAGATAGATAGATAGATAGATAGATAGATAGATAGATAGATAGATAGATAGATAGATAGATAGATAGATAGATAGATAGATAGATAGATAGATAGATAGATAGATAGATAGATAGATAGATAGATACTTTATTAATCCCAAGGGGAAATTCACATACTCCTGCAGCAGCATACTGATAAAGAACAATATTAAATTAAAGAGTGATAACAATGCAGGTATAACAGACAGACAATAACTTTGTATAATTTTAATGTTTACTCCCTCGGGTGGAATTGAAGTTTGTCAGTGGAACAGGACAGTGACAGCAGTCTGTCGCTGAAGTTGCTCCTCTGTCTGGAGATAACACTGTTTAGTGGATGCAGTGGATTTTCCATTATTGACAGGAGCCTGCTCAGTGCCTGTCGCTCTGCCACGGATGTCAAACTGTCCGGCTCCGTGCCTACAATAGAGCCTGCCTTCCTCACCAGTTTGTCCAGGCGTGAGGTGTCCTTCTTCTTTATGCTGCCTCCCCAGCACACCACTGCGTGGGAGTTGGAGGCCTTGTAAGGGTCCCTGGTGGATGATAGAGGGTCACTGCTGGGAAAAGGCCTCCCTCGCTTCCTTATGACCCAGAAGTGGTTCCATCGGGCCCCATCATGCCACCGGAAGTACTCTCAGGTCCGCAATAAAAGACACTGTGCTGCCTTGTCTAGAAAGGAAGGCAACACTCGAATGGAGAAGAGCAATGCTGTGGGAAAAGAGAAAGTGTTAGAGTGATAGAGAAAGAGAAGGAAATTATCTGTCTATTGTGCATAAGATATTCTAGTAGTAAACAACCCTTTATGTGAACCGGACACTGTATTGTGTCTTTGTGTTTTGGGTTTGGAGCTCTCTGGCACCTCCTAGTCTTCACACAGGTTATGCTATATACCTCTATATAGGCTGTGATAACGTCCAACATGTTCTGGATCTGTTTTAAACGTCTAAAGTCTGAGAAGTATAGTCAGTGCTCATGTGCTGGGGTCTGTCGGCCACTTTGTATAGTACTTGTGGCGAGCAGCTGGGGGCAGTACCCACCCGGGACGCCTGGAAGGACCGAAGGAGGGATTACGCCTCCTCCAGACCATGAGGGGGTGACCACCCTGATGGCTATGGGGACCATGGGAAAGGAGCATGGAAGCTCAACCCTACAGGGGCCCGTGGTCACCACCAGGGGGCGCCCAGATGGCTAGAGTCGGGTGGAAGAGGATGGAGCTCGGAGGAGAGGAGTGAAGGTGGACCAGAAGAATAAAGGCATTTTGAGAGGCCAGGACCTGACGGGTGATTGGTGCAGGGGCTCCGGGTTGTGTGTGCGCACTTTGTAAATAATTATGTATAATAAGCATGTGTTGGTGCTTGAACCTTCAGTGTTCGCCTGTCTGTGTCTGGGCCAGTCTCCATACACTCCTTACTGATATCAGTAGTCAGCCAAGCAATATACTCTGCATTTGTACACCTTGATTTGATTTGATTTCTCATAAGCTTTTCTTGTAAACTTCGCTCCTTATTTCAAAACCTTTTGCATGTTCTATTAATGTAATATCCAACAAGCTGAAGCATCAGAAATCTTTGTGTGGCATTTTTATTGTTTAACCATTGCCATTTGGCTCTGAAATTAGCCACTGTTTTTTTTTTTTTTTTTTTTTGCCAAATTGCTCTCTTGGGTGGTATTACTGCAACGATTATTTGTTTGCTTCAATTACTTAATTCACTACTATTCACATTCTTTGCCACATGTATCTCAGACAGGATCAAAGGAAGACTGAACCAAAGCCAGTAACGAATGCTGCAGGAAAGAATCTCACCCTAAATTTAATGCCAGTTTCTCATGGCCCATATGCAGGAACATTAAGCTCTGAACTAGCATAATTAAGTATATGTGAGGAAACGTATACAAATATGATAAAACTAACAAATGAATAGAAATGAATTAAGACAGAGTTGTCTTCTTCTCTCGATGGTTTTTGTTTTAATTTTCCTTCTTAAGCCAAGTGCTGAATGGCAAAAATTTCTATTTAGTTTCTTGTTCACTTATTAGAAGCAGCTAGCCTTCCTGCTTTGCTTGTGTTTGCTTGTGTTTGCTTGTGTTTGCTTTTTCCATACAGTCTTCTGCAAGAAAAGATTATTTGTGAAGATCTAAAGGTGAACCGATATTGTTGTTGACCATTGCTGTGATAGACCCATCTGAACTGCGTGAGACCGGCCATCCTAAGAGGTCACTATAGCATCTTGGTGGTGATAAGTTCTAACCGTTTTATTTACCTTTTCTGTGGCTTTTATTCTACTCTTAATTTTTAATTCCTTGTTGGCAATCTTTAATGGTGTATACTTCCAGCTTCTTCAATATTCGTGTGTCCCATTTCATCAATTTATATTACACTCTTCACAGACTACAGGCTCAGAGCACTTCTACAAGTTACAACAATAATACAGTAACCGTAAAGTTCTACCATCTTTCTAATTGTAGATTATAATGTCTAGCCTATGCTGAACAATTTCTTAAACTCAGACATCTTACACTACATCAATGCACTTGTTACTCCATACTGCAGAAGATAAAACTTAATCAAACATATAAAGCATACAAAGGTTTCAAAAAGGCTTTCAGAGGAAAAATATTTCAACTACAGGCTTGTTGCCTGCAAAACCTTTAGGGCTTAAACCAACTATTGAAGACACATTCATTGGTATGGATAAAATATACAGAGCAGAAACCAACCAAACCACATAATTTCATAAGTGGTAGAAGAAACCTTCAGAAAAAAAAAACTATTAAAATAAAAACAACCCGATTTAATGTGGTTCTAACTGCATGGAAAGCAACATTAGTGGCTTTTTGTAAATCCCCATGGTCTTTGCTGCCCTGTGTTTGGGTGCTGTGAAAGAGTGACACTCAGTGGTGGAGCCCTATGAAAGCATCCATTCAGTACAGGCTAACCCAGAAGTGGGTAAGTTTGGTCATAACGGTTCACAAGGCCAGTTCAGACACTTTATTGAACTAGACTTTCCTAAATGTTAGATACAAATGTGGCAGGCTATACACAGTAAATATTTATTTGGAAATATGTATACGTACAGTATCTAATTTCATGGGCTGTATTTGCTATGCTGTTTTTAACACTGAACGTGAGTTCAATATTTTTTAAACACAACTAACTGTTCAGTTAGTTTCTTTGTGAGGATGAAGAACTGCCAAAAATAACACATTTTTGGAGGTTCTAAGAACCCCAAATCTGTATGCTACTCTCAGTCTGTTCTTAGGTCTTCTCCCACATCCTAAAGACATGCATGTTAGGGTAGACAGTTGACTCTAAATTGTCCCTGTATGCATGTGAGTGTGTGCAATGAACTGGCTCTCCATCCAGGGTTGGTGTATTCATTGTTGCTGGAATTGCCAACATGGACTGCATCATATAATCCCTTGGCCCAGAACTGGGTCACGTGGGTGTATAATAAATGTAAGGCTGGATAATCTTTTTATAGATATATTAAAAAAGGATTTCCTTTGTGAACACTAGAGGGTACTGCAGTTCCTCAAACCCAGAGAACAAGTGCAGTCACACAGACAAAAGGCTTCAATAAAAGCAGTTTATTTAAATCAAGTTTGTTATACAGATTTCAATTCCCCTTCAACAGACTTTCTTTCACAATAAATCCTCCATCTCTCCTCCAGGCAAGCTCTTGTCCACCCTCCACCTGAGTCTAGCTCACCTGGATGAGGCCGGATATCTCCTTTTATCTTAGGACCCTGGAGTGCTTCCAGTGTCAAATGACTACAGCCTGGCAGCACTTCCGGATCAGGTGGAACCTCCTTCAAGGTCTTTCTTTCTTATAACTTCCTCTACTGGCACCCACACACCCCAACAGGGTTGATCTCTGACAGTACATGTCCCAAGATGGCCTGCGGGAGTATGAATGGGATCTCTACCAGAGGGTGGCTGCCACCTAGCATATTGGGGGAATAATCAGCCCCCAGAGCCAGTCCTTCCAAGTCCTGCCATTTTATCCCTCCCAGGAAAGGTACTGAAAACACATCCAGCCGGGACACTTGTCATATTTCTTGGTCGGGATGCCCATCCATCCCATATGACACTTACACCTTACTGTGTATAAAATAAATATTGTTTTCCATCCACTTTTCCTGGTGAAAGTCATGGTAGCAATATGTTGAGCTTGGCTGATCAGACCTTTCTACCCCAGCAATTTTCTCCTAAATTACCTTGGGGATTACCCAGATGCTTGCATGACAATACATTAACATAACCCCCATACAGTGTCCTGGGTCTGCCCCTCAGTCTTCTCCAAATGGGTTATAGTTTTCACAGTTTCATTAGGAAGTAGTGGGGCATCTGAACTACATGTCCAAACTACCAACATCAGTTCCTTTCAATCCAGAGAAGCAGCAGTTCTACTAAAAAGTCTCGCTGTATTGCCAGGCTCCTCAATCTGTCACAGAAAGTGAGCCCAGCAGTTTAATACAGAGACCTTATTTTGCCAGCTTGCAGTTACAATTTCATTATTTTATTATTCCAGATAAAGAGTGGGATGACCAATATACTGATAGCTTTGTCTGAGGACTTTTTAGCTTGTACTAAATCGTAAAATTTTTGCCCCTGCAATGATTCACAATTTACCTTTTATTCACTCATGATTAAGACCCTGATGGTCTGATCTCCTTCACTTGCATCAGCTGCTCACCTCTTACTTACAAGGGTACATGCCATTCTTTCGGGGAGAGGAACTTGACCTCAGATTTGTGGTGCTAATTCTCATTCCATCCATATCACACTCAGCTGCTAACTGTTCCAGTGCACACCAGAGGTCAGTCTGAAGAAACCATATTAGCTGTCAATAGTAGAAATGTAACCACTAGGTTCCAAAGAAGAACGTACTGCACACCTCAGACTGCCCCTTCTAAAACTGGGGACCACCTTCATAGAAAGCAGATCTGAAGCAGTATCGTTGCTATCCATGCAACATTAAACATAGGAAGTAGAAATGTTAGAGCTGAATACGCAATGGAAGGTCTGAAACTTGAAAGTACAGTGGAACCTCTGTTCACGAACGTCTCTGAACACATACAAATCGGGTTATGACCAAAAAGTTCGCCAAACTTTTGCATCTGTTCACAACCACACACTCGGTATACGAACAAGCCAGTTTCCCTTTCGGTTTGTGCGCGCAGATTATTTCCGCACGTGTTCAGTCTCTCCCTGTGCATTCCCTGTGCAGCGAGCGAGCAAGAGAGAGAGTGCGAGAGAGCGTGCGCGCGCGTGTGTGTCTCTCTCTCTCTCGCGCACACGTGTACCTCTCTCGCGCTCTCTCGCGCTCTCTCTCGCTCGCTCTCTCGCGCTCTTTCTCTCGCTCGCTCGCTGAGAGAGAGACACACACACACGTGAGAAAGAGAGACACACACGTGTGCGAAAGAGAGGGCTGGCCACATAAGGCCATGAAGGCAGTTAAAGAATGCACCAGGCTTGTTTTTAAAGAGACTGAATCGAGCATTGTTTTAACCTCATTGTATTTAATGAACACTTTTTTCTGTTGGATTTTAACCTACACTTCACTTCTGTTTACAGCGATCGGTTCGTAGCGTGCATTGTTGCAATGTTACTTTTCTTGGTTGTTTATTAAATTACGGATTTTTCAAATGTTCATTTTTTTCCCTGTGCTTAAAACTCATTAAAAAAAGTGGTTTAACGAGCAGTTTGTAGCGCTATAGCGCGAACTCTTGCAATGTTAGTTTTTTCTGTTGTTCAAGGTTTTCTCAGTGTTATTCAATGTTTTTACATTTAGTTTACTATTACGCTGCACATTCTATGGTGTAATTAACTATATTTGTGCTTAAAAATCTTTAAAAATGTATATTTACATACAGATCGTACGGTCTGGAACGGATTAATTATATTTATATACACTCCTATGGGAGAAATTACTTCAGGTCACGACCAAATCAGGTTATGACCAGAGTTTTGGAACGAATTACGGTCGTGACCCGAGATTCCACTTGTTGTATCCAGACACAAAACACGTCACACACGGGTTTTGCCCAAACGTTTTCTTACTTTTTTATTTCAACCTTCTTTTTCCCACAAACCACCAGTTCACCACACCCTCTTTATATCCATCCTGCCTTGTCTTTTAGTAAATCAACTATGTACAAACTCTTGAAGAAACACAGGGTTCAATTCTGGACATAACACCACTGTACCCCTTTATGAGTAGGAACTAGAAGTCATAATGGACTTATCACTATTTACATCAAAAGAAGCATACATAACCGATCAGAATGTTAGTTTATATAGCACAAAGTGTAAAGAACAAATCAAAGGAGGTTAAGTTTAATCTTTATAATGCACTGATGAGGCTTCACCTGGAGCATTATGTGCAGTTTTGCTGTCTGGGCTATAAAAATGACATAACTGTGCTCCAGTGAAGAGTGACTAGACTGATTTTGGGTCTGAAAGGTATGCTCTATGATGGAAAATCAAATGAGCTGAAACTTTTCAGTGTAATGATTTGTGATTTTTTTTTCTATCTTGGCATTTAAGCATCACGTGATAGCAGAATTAACTGATTCGCAACTTTTTTGTCATGTGATCTATTTTTGTCTTGCAGTTACAGCTGCACCTCGGTGCTTTGCCCTTTTCGATTGGTGGATTCTTTTATATGATTGCACGTCAACCCAGGGGTCAAGCCAATTGACTTCAGATTACATTCTGCCCTGGTATCCCTCAGTGGATTAAAACAAGTTTTTCTTTGTTAGTAGTGGTACATTTGGGGTGAAAACTAGGTAGTTTGGTGGCAATTTGTTCTTTTGGTTTATTGACTCTCATTTTGTTTTTCGGTTTACATTTCTTGATTTTTCCTTTTTTGCTTGTCGCTTGGTATTTGTCTGTCTTTCTAGCTTCTGACTTCTTGTTCATTCCTTTTGATTTCTTTCCAGGCAATCCTTAAACTCACACTAATCCAGTGGGACGTTGTCTTTTATATTAAGCAATAGAGATTAAGAGGCGACATGACTGAAGTTTTTATAACTATTAAAGAAGTTAGTACAGTGGATTGAGATTGTGACTTCAAAACAAGTTTAAAGGGGACACAGTTGGAAACTTTTTAAGAGTAAATTTCACCCAAATGTTAGAAAGTTTTTCTTCACAGAGAAATCCACAGACACATGGAATAAATTGCTGAGTATAGTGGTAAAGAGTAGGACTTTAGGAACCTTCATCTCTTGATTTAATGTTATTTTGGATAAAATAAGTGTATAGGATTGGTGAGTTTTGTTGGAGTGAATAGCCTGTTCTTGTGAAATTTTTTTCTCATGTTCTAAATTAAACAGACATGTTAGGTAAATAGACGATTCACCTTAAACATACCTATAATGTTCATCTTTCAACTCTTCTGACCAGATATCACCACTAGCTTTTTAATTATTGTAAAATCCTCAGCCACAGTTATGGGGCCATCTCCAATCCAATGTTTGCACTGTCCTTTAAAAGGGGTATATATTAACAAGGTGTATGGATTTCTAAAAGTGCTCCTTTCACTAATCGCTCAGTTGAGCTCAATGTTTCCCTATTGTTAATGAAACAGTCTGTGTGACTTTTGAGTTAGCGTATGGTATGTATGCCAGTCTTTGAGGATGTCAAAGATCATTCCCAAGGGCCATGTTAAACTCCACCCACGCATGGGTCTTCACTATGGTCAGTCCTACAGTTACTTTCTCTTTGGCTTGTCATTACCTCTCAGTCATATTTTGAGGCATTCCTGCAAAATGATGCAAGAATAGGCTTCTTTCTTCCTTTTCCCAGCTTCCCTTACTGCTGGTCCTTTTCTTTTGTCCACAATTCCCTGAAGTTACACCCACTATTGAGGTCTTCAGAAGGTTCCATTGGACCCAAACATATGGCCTCAGATCAGACAATCATGACCATTGAACTGGTATCAGGTCCACTTATGAGCAATGTAAAGGATCAGGAGAAAATTATAAATCAGAGATATGAGAAGATCGAAAACCAGGAACCAAAACAATCTCTCATCACAAGAAGGGGAAAAACAAGAATCAAAGTCAAGAGTTCAGAACTAAAAATCTTTAATCAGAAATGCACTAAATGTATGATCATAAATATTTTAACAAGGCTTACCTAACATCAGATACAATATACCATATATACTTGCGGATAAGTTCTCCCGCGGATAAGTCGAGAGTTGATTTTAATATAGAATTTCTGGTATTTTTTAATGTCAGTCGTATACGTCGAATGCGGAAAGCTCACGCTATTGGTCTAAGAGGTTATGATATGCTGACGCCCACCTGAGAGAGTAACCACAGAGCACACTGCCTTTTTTTTCTATGTATTGTGCCTACGTGACCACACGGTAATACCCAAACTATTCCGAAGTGACGTTTGCACTGTTTTGTGTTTTTTGTATCTCAAACCCTCATACACCTTTATCGTAAGAGCATCCCTTATCTATGATGAAGTGTTAGATCAGAAGAAAATAAGAAGCTGGTTTAAAATTAAACGTCATTGAAGTAGTGAAAGAAATTGGTAACTGCGCTGCTGCAGCAAACTTTGATGCGCCTGAGAAACTGATGCGAGATTGAAGGAGGCAAGAAAATGTAAAAAAAAAAAAAAAGAATATATTAAGTGTCACATTTTTAAATGGGCACATAAGTCAAGGTCAAGATTTTATGATCGATTTTTCAGGTTTCAAAACTCGACTTATATGTGAGTATATACAGTAATGAATGTACAATGTTGGACTCACACGTAGCACAATCCCAGATAATTCTGGGATACATCACCATATCAGCAGCAGCCATAATTAACACACAATGGTGTTTTGGCATAACGGTAAAAATAAGTATCTTTCTCAAGTTTGTTACCAGGTTCGTCTACTGTTGCACTTTTACGCATACACACAGACCCTAACCACAAAAGTACCATATAAAAGACATATACACATGCACGTTATTCCCTAGCACTTTAACCCACACAAGTACCATATGAATGACACATGCACAGTCCACTTTTCCTAGTACATGTACTCCAAGAGACTTGCTTATCATAGCTCACTGCTCCAGGTGCTCAAAGAAATTTACCTTATTATTTCAATCACTCAAAATATGAAGACAACGTTTAGAAAGTTAAAAGCAGCATGGTATTTATTACATGAGTAATAATAGCAGTAAAGAAAAGCATAAAAGAAAATGTGGATAGCAAAGTCTGGACATAAATAGTCTTTAGAAAAAGCTTACGAAAAGTTAAAAGATGACAAGGATGAATGTCACAGGTGGCTTGAGATCTAGTACTCGTACTTGTTCATTAGATGCTTTTCTGATGATCAGATGGAAACAGCCGCATGTTGCTGGCGTCCTCTTCTGATGTCGTTCTGTTCCATTCTTCTGACATCTTCGACCCCAATAACACTCTTCAGACGAGGCATATTTATTATAAAATTTCATGCCAGGGGTTTCACAACACATGATTGTTACATACACCTGATTGGCTGGCTGTCAATATGATGGATGAATTTTGCTCAGATTCTTTAATCTTGAGCATGTTCCGTTTTTCCTAAACAATAAAACTTTAGATGTTGCTTAGTACTACTGGCATGTCTTCCTTTCCCAGGCTGTAAACCAATTTAGCAACTTGTTGTCTCAGATGCCCAGGTTATGAATTAATTGATAGCCTTAGGCACCAGCATGTCTTCCTTTCTTTATTGGAACAGCTGTTTTAAAAGTGAGGTACAATTGGGAAGAGGATATGCTTTGATGTGTCCTGAATTTAGTTCATCTGTTGTTGTCTTGAGCAAAATATAATGAAAATACAGAATAAAATTTACAGATTTTGCACCCCACAACACTTGGATTATAAAATAAGTGTCAGAAATGAATTCTATGGTTATCAAAATATCATAAATAATATATAAATTGTCCCGGACATTTCAAGGAGGAGGAGGGAATATTAAATAAAGAAGCCAGTCATGACACATGCATAATGTTAATGACAGTCCATTAATTGCAAAGAAACCTGGTAACAATTCACAACTTGGATACAGACCAGATAGGCCATTCCTCCCAGTCATGCCCATCCAAGTATCTCTTACAGAGCCAGCATATGGTGCCCTTTCAAGCACTGAATTTGTGGCTGGTGGTGCATACAGGAGTGTTTGATGGAGAAAGCTGCTGTGCAGGAAGAGAATGCATCACAGGCTAAGGTAGCATCAGTAGAGCTGACAATTTGTAATCCAAAAAGTGTGCGTTTATGTCCTACCTCAGTTGTGTCAGGGTGGATGGCTTTCAAAAGAGGGAGGAGTAAATCTTTAGCAATTCTTCATCAGTTACAATTGGGGTTAACCCAGGATTCATTTCAAAGAAGGGGCAAATGTGGCTAGCAGCACACAAAGGGCAGAGAGCAATTTTACAGGACAAAGCCATATCACAAGCTAAGTAGCCATTTCTGTTGCTTTCTAGTAGAGATTTCCCCTTTAGTCCCCAGGTAGTTTGGGTAGCAAGAAATCCCAACTTTGTGAGGTTACACCGCACCACACAAAAGAGAGAATGAGGCATCAACTCAGAGTGATTCTTCACCAGGGACAGAGAGTCCAATGTGTTTGGTATGTGTGACATTTTTACTCTGTCTATCTCAGTCTTTATTCAGGGACTGTTTCTAATTAGAAAGTGTTGATATCCAACAACAATTAATGAAAGCTCCTCACACACACACTTAATTAGCTCTAATCTGCCATTCAAAGCCACGCACCCACTCTGCTGGCAGTGATAAGACATAGAGTCCTCTGCCGGCCGCTGTTGTTCACATGATGTGATATCCAATGGCAGAGGAGCAAGAGGTAAGAAGGTATAGCCTGGACCTCTAGGATGTGATTGAAAGTTTTTCAGGTAGTGTTTAAGACTTTGGATATTAAATCCTGTGTGACCACGAGCAAGTCACATCACCTGCCTGTGCTTCATTTAGAAAAACAAAAGAAATGTAGCCAACTATATCTCAGATGCTGTAAGTCACCTTGGATAAAGGTGTCACTCAAGTAATAAAAATATGTGTTAACAGGCTCCTTAGTTGCTACACATTTTAACCATCACTTATAATAATTATAGGCATATTTCATGCCTCTAGACTTAACAATGATGTAAGGGACAAAGGTGCAATTAACTCTGTAACTGTCTCAATTTAAATTGCTATTTCACTTTCCAAGCTCACCCAATCCCAGGCTGGATCCTGCATTGTGTGTAGTGCTGCCAGGACAGGTCCTGACTTTGTGTCTTTAAAGCAGATAAAGAGGGTTTGATAATGAATCAATGAAATCTAGAAGCATCTGCTGAAAAGTCTAAGTAGAGTGTTAACAACTTACTGGATTACAAATTTCTTCATGCAGCGCACCCTCTACTTATACATTAAGGAAAAGATTCTGCAACATCAGATCATCTAATTCCAAAACTGAGACTGAAAACTAACACTCTGTGTTTTACAAAGCACCTTTAAATGCAAGCTCCATTCCAAAGAACTTTTACAAGTACAGATATCACATGTATGGGACAGTTGAAACACGTGAGGGTTGAAAAACGTATTATGAGATATCCAATGAACTGGAGGTGAAGACCAGCCCTGTAGTTGACTCCCTGAAGTTTATTGCCTGCAATTAAAAATCCTGCTGTGGGCTTCACATACTTAGAGTAAATTAGATTTTTAAAGCACCCAAAAATGACTAGTAAGGCTACATTACATCTCTTTCCAAAGCAAAAACGTTATAGACCATTAAAACCTTGCAGTCTCAACATGCCTTTATCTGTGCCAGCCAATCAAATATTTATTTCTTGTTTCCATTTAAATTTCAGAACCCACATTGCTCCCACTAAAAATGAACTACTAGGGCTGCTGGCACATGCTATGTGACTGGCCCCTGCTGTTGATTTGTTATATCCATCTTGTATTTCTGGTGTGACACATGAAATCCTGTTAGCTCAATGCCAAAAAATATAAGGACTGTCCCCTGTTCAAAAAAAGATTGCCAAGTACGCCACTTGGTGGATATACCACAAGCATCAGAACTCATTATTACAAGAAAAGTGAATTTGTACCCCCTGTGGGACATGGCCGGCCTTTTATCCCGGCCAATACCCCCAGGCCGCCAGGTGGAGCCCTGCCTGCAACTTACAGGTGCCCAGAGTTCCAGCAGGGCATCATGGACAGTGGAGTTTTTCATCACAGCCCTGCTGGATACCATGGGAACCTCCAGGGGATGCTGCAGGAAGGCCCAGAGACTGTTATGTGCCCTATAACCCGGAAGTACTTCGTAGTCATAGCGACAGGAAAGATGACATGCTTCCGGGGTGAAGAAGAAGAGTTTTTATCTGACCTGGAAGTGTTCCAGGTCACGTGGACAGAGAGGGCGAAACACTTCCGGGTCAGGGAATATAAAAGGACTGTGGGAAATCCCAGACGTTGAGCTGAGCTGGGTGGAAGGGTGGCAACGCATCTGGGAGTGTGGAGGATTGTATTAATTGATTATTGGTGATTTATGAGTATTGTGGAGTGGAGGGTGCTTTGTGCAAGTTATTGTTCAAATAAAAACAATATTTGGACTTTTACCTGGTGTCTGGAGTCAAGTCAGAGGGTTCAAGAGGACGACAGGGACCTCTATCTGTCACACGCCACAGACCTACATCTTGGGTTCATACTTTCAAGACAGAAAGAGAACTGAATAAGAGGGATTTTTAAATTAAAACATAAAAATCTTAAAAATGAAATCAAACTACACGTCTCACTGCCACTTGTATTAAGCTGGCATTCTACAACAAAAGGGAAAGAAAGTGTCAAAAATAAACATGAGTTCATCATGTTTTCACTGAAAATGAATCCCTGAAATTCTTCTCTAAGACAACTCATCTTCAGATGAACATATACTTGACTTTGCCTTTTACTCCTTGTTCCTTTCAGTTTTATCTAGCAGCCATTAAAACCTAACTTACTGTTTTAGATTGTGCGGGGCTGGAGTCTGTCCCATGAATATCAGGCACAAGGCAGGAGCCTGCCATGGAAGGGGAGCCTGTCCAACACAATGCCAACTCACATACCCACCCACACTCACACAGTCTGTAATTGCTGAATTCCTGATTCAAATGTCATTGGGGACATTGGAGAAAATCCCACAAAGACATCAGGAGGACATGCAAACTCCAAGAGACATTGTCGTGTACAGGATTCAAATCCAGGATGCATAATCTGTGAGGCAGTAGTGCTAACCACTGTACTGCCATACATCCCCTATACAACATTGATGTAAAATAAATTAAAAAGCTCTCTTGGCAGTTTAGTTTCCTTCCATTACCAATGCCCTCTGTTCATAATACAATTTTTGCTATTTCTCCATCTTTAATACATTCAGGCCCTACACACACACCTCAATGCCTTTTTGCTATTCATTACTGTTTCCTTTCCAGGTCCTCTCCCCTCTATAAACCCTGATCCTTGCAGCTGTTCTGATCTCCTAGACAGCTTAGAAACCGGATTAACACTTGAGAAGTGATACCCAAGGGCTCTGAATCATCTCAAACAAAAAAGTAAAAAAAAGAAAGAAGCACGTAAATAAAAATATGCCCAGTGAGTAGAAAAACAAAGGATAGTACAAAGAACTAAAAGTAAACAAGTTAGAAAATGTAAGCATTTGTGTGCGTTCGAGAGCTGTGCATGCACTGAGCTCTCAATGAACTGAGTTCAGTTGATAGGTTCTAGAACTTTCTCAAACCATTTCAGTATTTCGTGGTCCAAAGGCTATCTCACTAGGTTGAAAACAGGCCTGGACAGGCTAGTCCATCACAGGGACCACTTTTGCTCACATACCGCACACACACACACCACATTTCACAAATGCCAATTAACATAAACTATATTTGAAAAAGCCGACTTTTATACTTTTTTTGTTCTTTGCTTGATCATGCCTGGCCATTGTAATTTTTATGGAATGAAACTTGCAAAGCTGGTCAGTTATGACAAATATTAGGGAATAAGAGAAGTCAAAGCAAACTTTATTACAGCAAGCACCCATTACGGATACCAGGTGAATGTGGCAATCTGATGGTAAGATATGGAGGTGACCAGATTTTCAAAGTTCCAAACCAAGGCTCTTTCATAGCACGTATGCTTACACATAAAGCTCATCCTCATTTTTTTTATTGGCTGCCTTATCTCATCGTCATCAGAGAGCGATCAGGGCATGAAAAAAAAAAACACTTTCACAAAT
Organism: Erpetoichthys calabaricus; assembly: GCF_900747795.2. Classification (NCBI taxonomy): domain Eukaryota; kingdom Metazoa; phylum Chordata; class Cladistia; order Polypteriformes; family Polypteridae; genus Erpetoichthys; species Erpetoichthys calabaricus. The sequence continues at coordinate 126,967,767 of NC_041401.2, forward strand.
GAACACGTAGGATTCCATACAGTGGTTGATTTGGAAACAAATAAATTGCAGCACTCTGTATTTGTCTGCTTGTTGGTCCTTATCATGATGCCGTTCAAATTTAAAACAAGTTCTTAATCAACTTTTTCCCTTTGGGTGTTTTAACCACACCATTATTCATATATTACTTCAAAACATGCAAGTTTGTGTAACCACTGTCGAAGTAAAATTGAAACAGTAAACTAATTCAAGTCGCACAGAATGTTTTTTTTTGTTTTGTTTTAAAATAAATGAGTTTGCAAACTCGGCAGTGTGGTCTGAGTTCCATGAAGGAACGTTTGATCAACGTTCTTGGGTTGGATCTGTTCCCGCTGACCAGTGATGGGGTAAGCAAGGAACGATTGGAGGTCTCTTAGTGATCTGACAGGCACCAGTTTTTGTGAGAGGAAGACAGGAGAAGATGGCTTGGAGAGACACAGCAGACATGCCGAAGGAGGCATTCATGACTGGTACTTGCCTGGGCAACATTTGACCAAAGATAGAAAGCAGCTCTAGATAGGGTGACAATCTGTCACAGAGCACTCTTACTCAAATTGGAATAATTCTGAGTAGTTATTTTACTTAATTTGCATGTCTTATGGATGTGGAGTACCATGAGCGAAATCTGCATGAACATGTGGAGGACATGAGAATTCCAGACAGACTGTGGTCTGACTAGGATTTAAACACTCCACCATCTTTGGTGGCAAAGGTTGAAGCAACACTCCTTAAATGCCATGTAAGAACCCGCATTGGTACACCCTAAAAGATGGGGTGAATAGTAGTCTTGACTTAAACTGGAATAGATGAGGCCAAAGAAAGACAGAAGAAAGAGCAATAGAAACTTAAGGACTCATATGTGGTGACAGTAAAATATTGCTTACTAGACATTAAATCATACCTAGAAAAGCTGATAGCCACACCTCAGCAACAATTGGGAAATTAATCAAACAACATACTGTATGAGGAAAATTGAATAAAGCATAGGTTTTACAAGAAATGTTGCAAATTAATAAAATTAAATCTTTTGTTATAGAATATTATTATGAAATGATCTTTCAATCAAGAGAAATCTTTTGGTAGACTTTATTTTTTTAACTGCATGTTTTTATTGTGCATCCTAGCATTTAGCAAGCTTGAATGACATGCCAGAGACCCTACAATAAATAGATGTGTGAGTTTCAGTAAAAGGCATAAAATTAATGAAAACAAATTAAAAACATTCTTCAGTCTTTATTATCATAAGCAGTCATATTAGAGGATGTGTGAGCTGACATGTGCGATGATTTTGCTGAGGATGACATACCTGATGTTAATGTAAATAAAATCAAAATGGGAGCAGAACATGGAGCATATTAATTAGGTTGTTTCTGTCAGTTTTTCAGCCAAAGATACTCAACCACCCGATCCCATTGACCACAGTAAGCTAAAAGACAGTAGACCACTAACAAAGAAGGTAGGCTATCATAGTTACCCTTGCAACAAAATAAAACAACAAAGGAATTATCTTATCACAAAACATTCAGTGAGTGCTATTTCTTATTAAGTTTGTCATAAATGTGCTCTTGAGAATCACCTTCCTGGCTCTGATGAGGTACCACAATTGGGTGACAGGACGCACTCAACCCCACAGAAGCCAGTAGGAGAGGGTAACTGACCTGTTTACAGCACCCAGAGCTGGCCCAGCAATTCTGGTTGGGGCTCTATGAAAACCCAACAATTCCCAGAGGAGGTCATCTGCTTTTTGGACCTGAACTTGGCCTCTTCTTCAGCAAGATGTCCATCCATCCATCCATTTTCCAACCCGCTGAATCCAAACACAGGGTCACGGGGGTCTGCTGGAGCCAATCCCAGCCAACACAGGGCACAAGGCAGGAAACAATCCTGGGCAGGGTGCCAACCCACCGCAGGACACACACAAACACACCCACACACCAAGCACACACTAGGGCCAATTTAGAATCGCCAATCCACCTAACCTGCATGTCTTTGGAATGTGGGAGGAAACCGGAGCGCCCGGAGGAAACCCACGCAGACACGGGGAGAACATGCAAACTCCACGCAGGGAGGACCCGGGAATCGAACCCAGGTCCCCAGATCTCCCAACTGCGAGGCAGCAGCGCTACCCACTGCGCCACCGTGCCATCCTCAGCAAGATGTAATTAATGTAAATTAATTGATTATGTCTTGCCTGAACAGGGAGCCTTAGCTGCCTCGAAACCTTGCATATTATAATCTATTCAGTTAGCCAATAAAAGGAGTCATTTTGTTTGACTTCTCATTGCCTCCATAATGGTGAACACTGTACAACACCTTACTACTATAAACACAGCAAAGAAAGATAATGATAGAAATACAAAACTAATGGCGTGATCAAAACCGACGATATTTACAGTCCTGAGAAAGTCTTTACAGTAAGTGATGATTGTGTATCCAGAAATGCAATCAACAGTTCAAGTTCAAGCACTTTATTGTCATTGTGTAACACAATGAAATTACTTTTTGTGACAGTTACCAAAAGGAAAGATATGATGGAATAATCCCCTGTAAAAAACTGCTTCCTAGAAACTTGGATAAAAAACACAGCCCGACCACCAGTGTCCAGAAAGAGAATGATATTCTGGGGCTCACATCTTCACAAAGAGCAACAATAGACAGGATTTGTAGAAAAACTGCCAACTGTCATCTCTGTAACCGATGGTTGTGCAAAATCTTGCTCTGCTGCAAACTTGCAGTTAATAAATGGTTTTAGGTGCTGTTGATGATGTTCTGTAGTCGATGGAAAATGGAGAAGTCAAGAAGTCCAGAAACAACATTCTCTTCCAGTTTTATATGTACAGTGTCTACAACTACAAACTACAAATCACACAAACCTGTTTAATGACCCAGACCCCATATTTACAAAACAGGTATCTGAGCTACCATTCTTGTTACTAACTTTTAACAATCACTAAACAGGACATAATATACAAAAATGAAAAACCCCTATGTGGCAACATTACAAGTGCTACAGTGGTTTTCCTGTTCCTTCTTGCACAAAGGAGCAGATACCGGTCCTGCTGCTGGGTTGATGCCCTTCTATGGCCTTGTCCAGCATTCCTTTTGTAACAGCCCATCCCCTGGTATCTCCTAAATGCTCTTGACACTGTGCTAGAAGCAAACCTTCTTATGACAGCACATATGGATGTGCCATCCTGGAGGAGCTGGAGTACCTGTGCAACCTGAATCGGCTGCATGTACCACCTCATGCTAAAAGTAGTGGCAAGGGGCCTCATGTATAATGCCTTGCATAGAATGCACACTAAAACATGGCATACAGACAAAACTAGAAATGTGCACAGGCACAAAAAAATTCAGATGCATAAAACTGTGGTTAAGCAAAGTTCTATGCACTTTTCCTTTACAAATCCCAATCAACGTGAATTTTAAGGCACATGCACATGCTGAAGCGAGCAAATCTTCCCCTTTCCATCCTCACCATGTTCTACAGAGGCACCATTGAGAGTGTTCTGACCAGCTGCATCACTGTCTGGTATGGCAACTGCAACATATCTGACCGCAAGCGCCTGCAAAGGATAGTGAAGACAGCAGAGAACATTATTGGGGTGCCTCTCCCTTCACTACAGGACATATTTTATAAACGCAGTGTCTGCAAGGCCTGCAGCATTGTGCAGGACCCCTTACACCCCTCACATGGACTTTTCACACTTCTGCCATCCAAGAGCATCAAAAAGATCAAAGCCAGATCTGCCAGGATGCAGGAGAGTTTTCACCCCCAAGCTGTTAGACTCCTTAAAACCAGGCTGCCCCCTAGGACCTTCCACACTGCCTCAACCACCTCTAAAAACAGAACTTTTATACATGCGAGCCACTGACCTGCAAAGACGAGTGTGCAGGTAGAGAAGAACTGGAAATCTAATACTGACCTTTAAGGATTTTGACATTCTTGTTATCCTTCTGCTGTGAAGCATTCTGACCTGTCATTGTTTACACATATCTTAAACAACTATTATCATACACTGATAATTTCTGTATCATCTATATCTATTATTTATTATTTATTTATTATATTACATATCTTACACATCAATATTGCTGCTACTTCTTTGTCCTATCTTTGCACCATGTCTTGTCTTGTTTGTGTTTTAATTTTTCATTTTAAAATTTTTAAATTTTAAATTTTAATTTTTTTTTTTATTTATTTATTGCACGTCATGTTGTTACACTGTGGACCCTGAGCTTCGCAATTTTGTCTATCTGTATACTTGTATATGGTTGAGATGACAATAAAGTTCACTTTGACTTTGACTTTGACTACAGCCCCACCTCGACTCCCAGAATATGCATATTTGAATATGCAAATCAATATAAATAACCCCTTCCATTCAGTGTTTTTTTAAATGCAAAAGCATGTGTAAAAAAGAAAAATTTCAGCGAAAACGAAATGGAGACCCTACTCAGTGAAGTGGAGGCAAGGATAAACATAATATTTGGTGGCTTAGGCAGTGGTATGAACAACAAAAGGAAATGGATGGAGTGGCACAGCTTGGTGAAGGCATTCAAAAGTTCAAATTCAGAAAGTCACACAATTCCCAAAATAAAGAATTGGTCAGATATCAAAGTTGATGTGAAAAGATGAGTCACAGCCCACTACCTGAGTGTCATACGGAAGGGTATTAGGGCCACAGGGAAGAAAAATTAATAGGGACACAGTGAAAAAAAAGGTCTATGTCAAGATTAAAGTCGAAATGTCAACTTTAATCTCAAAATTTCCACATTAACCTTGTACTTTATTTTGTCATTAAAGTAGAATATCATAAACTCTTAAAATCAATGTTTACTTTGCTAGAGTTTCTCAAATCTCATAACTAAAGTAGCACATTAAATGCTTTGAATTCTATGAGTTTCCCAACCCAGTCATTAATCGCTACATGCTTCTTAAATGGGCTTTCTCTTACGCCAACAGGAGCATGCAGGCAATGATTGCCACACAGAATACGTTACATTAATGCTATTACAGCTCTCTAAACATTTTAGAATACTAAGATGTCCATCCATCCATCCATTTTCCAACCTGCTGAATCCGAACACAGGGTCACGGGGGTCTGCTGGAGCCAATCCCAGCCAACACAGGGCACAAGGCAGGAACCAATCCTGGGCAGGGTGCCAACCCACTGCAGGACACACACAAACACACCCACACACCAAGCACACACTAGGCCCAATTTAGAATCGCCAATCCACCTAACCTGCATGTCTTTGGACTGTGGGAGGAAACCAGAGCGCCCGGAGGAAACCCACGCAGACACGGGGAGAACATGCAAACTCCACGCAGGGACGACCCGGGAAGCGAACCCAGGTCCCCAGGTCTCCCAACTGCGAGGCAGCAGCGCTACCCACTGCGCCACCGTTTCGCCTACTAAGATGTATACGTGAAATCATTTTCATGGTGAAATGCATTAAAGCATGTATTTCACATGTGGGGGCACAGTGACGCAGCAGCAGTATTGCTGCTTCACAGTAGGGGGGTCAAGTCCCAGGTGTTTCATGCCTGGAGTTTGTATGTTTTCCTGGTGGGTTTCCTCAACGTGCTTCATTTTCCTTCCAAAGGTAGGTAGGTTAGGGGATTTGGTGATGCTAAATTGACACTACTAGTGTATGTGTGTGCTCATGTTCACCTTGCGATGATCTAGCGCCCATCCAGGGACTTTTCGTGCCTCGTGCACGATGCTTGCTAGGACATCTGGGGCTGCCATGAAAATATGCATAGCTTTACGCCAAGTTTAGTTTTTATACATCTCAATGTTATTGTGGAAACAGGCATACACAACATGCTTGTGCATACACACATTTATACATGAAGCCCAGGAACACAAAACTACAGAAGAATCAGTCAGGAAGGATAAGGAGAGAACAATTGCCTGTGGCCATTACCTGAAAAACCATTCCCTTTTTGGGGATCTCTTGCTACTGCCTGTCCAGTGCACCTGTTGTCACTTTCATTTGCACCAAAACAGGTGAAGTTGATTCACAGTCGCTTATGCTTCCTAACTGGACACACTGATATTGCTGAAGGTTAATTGGCTTGGTGTTAGTGTGTGATCATTATGTGTTCCCTTAATTTTTTTGAGTAGTGTAAAACCTGATAATCTTACATATGCTCTAAAGTGAGGATACAAGTAAATGGTAACACTTTAGTTTAGGTACTGCAAAAATGCATCTATTACTCCTTTATTCTTATATAACAGGACCTTAACAAAGGGTTCTTTTGGTTTTAATGACACAAGCATCAGTGAAGTAGTTATTTATCTGTGCAATGTGGCCTACTAAAATAACTTCAATTTGGAACAGTCCAAAGTGACTTAAGTGAGACAGATGTACAGTTCAATATATGGCCTGTGAATCTTTTATATTCATAAGTAATTTTACCGGCATATCAAATGCCACAGTGCACAGTTACAAATAAACACTTCACTTCTGATTTGTAAGTATTATGAAGACCCAAAGAAGTGTATGTTAAAATCTTGTTACATAAGAGTAAATGAGTAATAGATGCATTTCTGCAGTACCTAAACTAAAGTGTTATAAAGTAAATTGTGGAAGATAAAGACAGGTTGAGAAAAAATGTCCAAAGGATACATTCAAATTCAGCTTTAAGCTTAACTGGAAGCCAATGGAGTGATACTTCATGCTTCATGTCAAAATCATTACAGCCATTATTTAAGCTGCCTGTAAAAGTAGTAAATAGAATATTTGAACAGTTGGTATCAATGAAGAAACTGACACCAACTGTCAGTTCTTCTATAAATTGATCTATGAACTAGCAATTCAAGATCCTACTTGAATCCCCTTCTATATCTAAAGCAGATACTTACATGTGATAGTGTGAATGACTAATTTTGAAATCAAAATATCACTTGTATTCCGTTAAAGTTCATGTCTTGCTTTGTTAAGTTTGCTTTGTTAAATTTGACTTGATTGTATAGAATGTTATCATGTTTTAATTAAAATCAATAAAAAAAATAATGTTCACATCTTATGACATAGAATTTGGTCAATATTATCTTGCTATTCAAAGAATTTTGACCTTACCAAATAAAGACTGTATTATCGTGTTATTACTCTTGAACTATCCAAGTTCGTTACCAGATCGGCCTACATGCGCACCTTAAGATTAACACACACATACATAAATATACAAACCTTAACCACATAAATGGAGTATGAATGACGCATGCATGGCCCATCACTCCCTAGCACTTGTAAGAGACTTATTTATCATTGGCACTAACAACATACAATGTCATATATATCTCAGACCTAAATATTGCTTTGCTCTCCAAGAATATATGTAAACTTAAAAAGGCTCAACATCCTTGGCTATTGGTCATTTACCAACCAATATTGTCTTACTTTTACTCTACTGTTCCTTCTATTGGATTGCGCTCCTCACCTCAACCTGATAAACCTCGCAGATCGGAGCATATGGCAACTTCTGACTGCTGCAGGTGCTCTTAGTATTTACATTATTACTTCAGTCACTCTAGATATAAAGATAAACTATAGAAATTTAAAAGCAATGTGGTATTTATTAAAGAATAATAATAGCAGTTAGAAGAAATTATAAAAGCAAATATAGATAGCAAAGTCTGGATAAATACAGTTTTTAAAAAAAGCTTACAAAGAATGTTAAAGATTGGAAGATGTCCTGTAGTGGCTTTTGAGTTAGCAATTGATGCTATTCATGAGATGCTTTAGCTGACGATCAGATGAAATGGTTACACGTCTCTCAGTCTCCTTTTCTGACGTCACTTCGCCCTCTCCTATTTTGTTGTTGCTGTTTCTTGTCTCCTCTCTTTCTCTCTCTTGGTCCGTCAAACAAGCCATATTTATATTAAAATTCCATGACTTTGTGATGTGTGATATGTGGCTTCTTCATGATTTGTGCTTCGTGACATGGCTTTATGATATGGCTTTGTGACAGTATTACTATTACACAACTTTAATTGACTGGATATTAAAGTTCTGTTTCCAAGTGATAAGATAATCAACACAGCCTGAGGCAAACCGTCAAAACAGTTGTTTTAAGGTGATAGATTATTGGTACTGTCAATTAAGTTGTTTGTCTGAGCAAAATATAATGAAAATATAGGCATCTATGATTTAAAAAATTGCAGATCTGGCACGCCAGGACAACGCCTAACAAGATTTAACACAATTTATTTTCTCTCATTGACTGTTTGACTTAACTGAGCTGAGAATATTGTACTCCTATTATTGTTATGCTTGCCAAACAGAAGGAAGACTTTTCATAATGTAGGTAGTCAGGAAAATAGACATCAGTAAATCAAGCCAAGAGAATCGCTATTGAAGGTCCATTCTGTCTTTCGTCAAAATGAAAATGCTAACCAGAAATCAATCTCAAAGCCAAATAAAGAGGCTGAGAGCACTAATCTCAAACACTAACACCAAAAACACTAAGAATTATTTAGAACTGTCCACAAACTTGGATCACCGGCTAGAAGAAGGCACCTATCTTCTATCCCATTGTCCACATAGCATCAGCACAGCACAACTCCGAGTGATTTTGTATAGCAACGTCATACCAACAGTACTCAAAATGGCAGCATTCATGAAAATGAGGATGGCACAGAAAAAGACACACAAAATTTGTAACCATCTGAAAACAAAACTTAGCGTAAGAACTGAATACTGCAGCACACAAAAACAGAATTCTGTTTATGGTAAAGTAAGTACAAATAGGCTCAGAATAGTATGTAAAAAATTAAGAATGAGTATCAACCATAACATTTACAGAGAGTGCTGAGACTTTTCATATTTCATTTACATAGTTATGTCAACTTCTTCGACTACTTCCCAATCTCCATCCTTTCTCTAATCCTGCTGTGGGGTTTGGTATTCCTTTTGTCTGAGCTACCTCTGAAGGCCTTGCAATGGAGCATCACAGTTAATGAGAGCAGTTAGTCTTTAAAAAAGTGAAAAGCCAAGTGTCAGACCTTCTTCGTGACATGCTCAATAGCACTGCAGAGTGTCAATGCAGGACCTCAATGCCCAGTTATCCTTGACTTTTTCTTATCAATGTTGGTCCAGAGGTTTGTTTTTACACAAATCTGTGTACACAGGAGTCTTGTTTTCCTCTTTTCTGCTGCAAAATTGGCTTTAGCTTTACTTTACATTACCACTTATCATTTATAGGAGTTTTAAGAACCTAATAAAACAGTATGTGTGTCTTGACATATGAATCTGGCGATTTTACCTAATGTTATGCTGTGTTTTATTTTAACTACAGTATATCTGAAAGAATTTACAGCACTCTGAGCTTGTTAATGTGCAATGCGCTATATAAATATGATATGAATTGACATGAGTTCCAGTCACAGACCTCAGCTCCCACAAAATTGCCTAGCTCAGCTATGAAATGTAACAGAGGATCTGAACATGTGCTTTTCGTTAAGGAATGTTTTACTGCTGAACAATGTCTTTGCCTTGGAGCGATGGCCACATAAAGACTACTTTGTCTTTGCTGCGCCCACACAGGAGCCGCACAGTTTCTTGAAGCAGCACAGTCCAATCTGGATGACATCAACCGCACTGGGCCCCCACAATAGTGATCATCTCTTTGGGCTCCATGCTCTGCTTAGTGAAGCCTAGGGCTTCACCATAAACAGTTTTAAAACACAGGGTCTCACATAGACATCTTCTTCACCAAATAATTTTTATACACATGACATCACAGAGCATTCACCTCTCTAAATAGTCATGAACTCAGCAGCTAAAGGTCTCTCTGTCATAACTAAAGGCACAAGTATGTTTTGTCTTCAAAACGTCTAAAAGCCTCCTAGATATGAATGTCAAGGAAACTGATACTCGTTGCCCTGTCACCACAAAAAAGTTGGTGGAAGGGGATATGACAGAGCCAAAGGCTCCACAACTAGAATGAAAATGTGCTGTGATCTAGAAGGGTCTGGTTCAAGCCTGACTTTACCTGCCACTATAAATGATGTTTACCTCCATCTGAAGTAGCTGTAACATGTCAGGTTTGTGCAGGGTTTTGTTAATCTATCTGTTTCACATATTATAAAGGGTGGGCTTGTGGTAGGCTAGTCTGCATTCAGAGAGCTGCAGTAATGGACATATAGTCTGTAAAACTATGATGAGTCATTACCTAGAGAATTGCTCCAAGTATTCAGGCACAAATGCTCAAGTGTGCTTGCAAATGCCCCACCCCAGCTTTTTCTCACATTCTCCGACTTCACATCCACACCATGTTCCTGTGCTCCATACAGATGTAGCAGATCCTACACAAATGGAATTGGTTTTATTACCATTACAGCGTTTTATCCAGTGACAAGTGAACACATGCAGCTGGTACTGTAAACTTCAAAGCGGCCGGCTCTCTGAAATCCTGTCTCAAACGCTCTCTAAATCCCACTCTGTGCTGCTTGTATCCTTCTTCAGCTATTATGTGTGCTGTGACTGGAACTACTGGTGAAGTAAACACATTTAGGGTGTTAATGGTAATACCTGAGAGTGGCTGAAAATGCCAGACCTCTTTCCGAATGGAATTTTCTGCAGCTTTGTTTCCTTCTGAGGCGGCATCATCTTTCAGACTTGATTTTGCACACCATCCAATTGGTATTTGTGCTAGAATCAAAGCACACTTGGGGAATAGATCCATGATGTGTGAGTTTTTATTCCAATTACAGTCTCTGGAGATGCATAACACTTTAAAATAAGTATGCAATGTATGTGTTAATCACTTACTGTTATGGAACACAAACAAAGTCTTTGCAGTTAGTGATTAATAGATGCACAATAGATGGCCCTGCTCTGTACCATTATCAGTGCTTTGTAAGCCTTATTAAGTACAAACAATGTGTTTGTTAAGATCTGTTTACAGAGCAATAGCTGTCTAATGCAATGTTTATTATACTTTTAGGGACTGCGGAGCCCCTTTCAAAAAATTTAGGAAAAAAAAAGAAAATTACAGTCAGTTATGTGAAAAATATTTTTTAAAACGGTATCGTGTGTATGATGCCATTGTATTAGACAAATCATCAATATTTGGTTTAAGGTTAAATACACTATAGGTGTCCTACTAAGCCTATTTTAATGATTGGTTTTTGTTTCAGTGATAATCAAAAATCTACTTTCAAATAAGCATGTAGAAGCAAACCAGATTAGGAACATACAGTAAATGCTTGCTCACAATCCACATTTACTAAGCTTTTTCACCCAAAATGTATTTAGAAGAGTACTAGTCTTTACATTTTTAAAGTAATGTATAATAATAATAATAATAATACATTTTATTTCTATAGCACATTTCCCATGCTCAGTAAACATCTTCTTTAGTCACAGATAGATCCATCTTTACAGATCCAGAACGCACCAAAACCTTCTCCTGAGTTCCAACTTTTAGTTAAACAGCCTTTAAACTTAACTAATGATATTGCTCACAATAAGATTTCATTGATTAAAACTGCAGTCTTCATTTCTTTTTTCTGCCTTATTCTTTTGGTCATTTAGGTTTTGAATTTGTCAAAGAAGTTGTTTCAATTCTGTGTATCCAAAGTTTAATTTTCTTCTGTGGGCCTTATTTTTTATTATAAACGTCAAATATTGGTTAAATGGTATGTGAAATGAGAAGTTAAACTTTTTTAAAAGCTTAAGTATGCCTGCAGGGTAACATAACTTCACATTCCAACCTGTACCTTTAAGAACTGCACAAGGTTATACAGTTTTGACAGAAATATAATTATTTTTGCTTTTAGATTGTTTTTTTAAAAAATGTGACTTCACAAAAAACAGCAAATATCCTGTCACACATTTGCTAAAGAGTTGACTTCCAGGGTCACCTAAGGTATGAGGTACAATCCTGGGATGAGAGAGGGTGCTGTCGCTAACAGTCCTGGTAAAACCGCCGCTTGAGTGCAATGGTGCAAGAGAAGCCCCTCCCCTTCCAATTCAGCCAATATACGTAAAAGAGAGACATCACCAGAAGGGTGCATCTTAATTGGACCTGAGAGCCTGACTGTCAGGAAGGACTCCATACTGTAATTACCAGAAAATGCTGCTAGGGGGGCGATAAGAAGCCATTGCCTGTACTGTATACAAGCACCCTTGTGTGACTGTTAAGTTTTAGTTTGAAATTAAATGGGGTTTGCCTAGTTGGCACCCCAACTATTTTTGGACTCTGTCTTGTCACTCTCCACCAAACAATCCATGTGCAGTAATAAAGAAAAAAAATAACTTCAGTTATTTACTTATGTTCATAAAAAGTTAAATAAAATCAGTGTAATATTAACACATTCAGTTTAGTTAATAGTCACAACTAGCTACACAGTAAGAAATGCAACACTGCATTGCAACAAACAACAGAGATACTTCGTAACCATCATGACAGTCAGTGGATTCTCTGTTTTCTTTGTTAGGGTGAGCTCAGATCAGGGTGGCTAGAGAGTTGTATCAAATTGAGGCTGTTTGTTGATCGCTGCTCATTTTTCTAGTAACTACAAGGCATTATGACTGATGGCTCACAGAACTGCTATAAGTTTTCCTGCAACCCAAGGGTTCCATAGAACACAATTTAAGAAACACTGGTCTAATAGTTGCAGGCAGGTATGCCCTATTCCACCTAGAAATGCTTCTGTGAGGGTATCTTACCTGAGACAGATTCTTGCTCTTTCAATTCTAGCAGAACCTCATTGACAGTAAACTCCTTAAAAGTAACACGTTAGGGTATATCATTCACTTCTGTCACATTCAGTTGTAGCGGGACTACATAGTAGTAATAGTGTTGTCAATGTTTGTGCTGAGTGCGTTTTGTTTCCATCGTCCCGTTTGCTGTTTATGTGTGCGTCAGTGAATGTCATCCCCGTAAATACAGGGGGGACGGATGATGAGAAGAGACCGCAGCCCCAAGATGGAAAGCACCTGTTTTCAATCACAATCAGTTACATCCAGCTCTCAACTATTTAAACAATCAGGAGGGAACAGAGAAGGAGAAGAGGAAAAAGACGGAGATTTCACTTTACAACTACGAACCAAGTTTACCTGCTGTTTTCCACATCGCGCTTTGTACCCAGTTTGTTTTCATTCCGCCGGACTTACTTCAATTCCCTCATCACCAGAGACCCCGGGGACAATATCATCCACCACACGCCGAGGATTCACGGTGAGGTTGTTCCATTTGTTCCAGGAAATACAAACACATCACATATCTGTTGACCAGTCATCCCCATTCAGGACAGTTGTATACTCGGACTCAAGTTCACGATCATTCATTCCGTATTCATTCATTGTTGTTGTTTGTGTTGTTTATTATATGTTACAGGGGCAAGGGAGGCTTTGTTATTGTGTGTGTATATATATATATGTATTGTCACGTTGCTGCTTTGGTGGAGGGATATACATATATATTTTTTCTATGTTGGGAATGTGCAGTAGTGTTTTGTTTTCCATTTAATATATTCACTTATTTGACATACCTGTTTTTGTGTGCTTGTGTAAACCGTCAATTGAGGGGCCTCCTCCCGGTTGGACGTGCCCGGAACACCTCACCAGGGAGGCGTACAGGAGGCATCTTGATCAGATGTCCGAGCCACCTCATCTGACTCCTCTCGATGTGGAGGAGCAGCGGCTCTACTCTGAGCCCCTCCCGGATGATTGAGCTTCTCACTCTATCTTTAATGGAGAGCCCAGACACCCTGCGGAGGAAACTCATTTCAGCCGCTTGTATTAGCGATCTCGTTCTTTCGGTCACTACCCATAGCTCATGACCATAGGTGAGGGTAGGAACATAGATCGACTGGTAAATTGAGAGCTTCGCCTTACGGCTCAGCTCCTTTTTCACCATGACAGACCGATGCAGAGCCGGCATCACTGTGGACACCGCACCGTTCCGCCTGTCGATCTCATGCTCCATTCTTCCCTCACTCATGAACAAGACCCCAAGATACTTGAACTCTTCCACTTGAGGCAGGATCTCGCTCCCAACCCTGAGAGGGCACTCCACCCTTTTCCGGCTAAGGACCATGGTCTCGGATTTGGAGGTGCTGATTCCCATCTCAGCCGCTTCAAACTCAGCTGTGAACCGATCCAGAGAGAGCTGAAGATCACGGCCTGATGAAGCAAACAGGACAACATCATCTGCAAAAAGCAGTGACCCAATCCTGAGTCCACCAAACCGGACCCCCTCAACACCCTGGCTGCACCTAGAAATTCTGTTCATAAAAGTTATGAACAGAATCGGTGACAAGGGGCAGCCCTGACAGAGTCCAACTCTCACTGAAAACGGGTTTGACTTACTGCCGGCAATGCGGACTAAGCTCTGACACCGGTTGTACAGGGACCGAACAGCCCTTATCAGGGGGTTCGGTACCCCATACTCCCGGAGCACCCCCCACAGGATTCTCCAAGGGACATGGTCGAACGCCTTTTCCAAGTCCACAAAACACATGTAGACTGGTTGAGCGAACTCCCATGCACCCTCCAGGACTCTGCTAAGGGTGTAGAGCTGGTCCACTGTTCCGTGACCAGGATGAAAACCACACTATTCCTCCTGAATCCAAGGTTCGACTATTCGACGGACCCTCCTCTCCAGAACCCCCAAATAGACTGTTCCAGGGAGGCTGAGGAGTGTGATCCCTCTGTAGTTGAAACACACCCTCCGTTCCCCCTTCTTAAAGAGGGGGACCACCACCCCGGTCTGCCAATCCAGAGGCACTGTCCCTGATGTCCATGCGATGTTGCAGAGACATGTCAACCAAGACAGCCCTACAACATCCAGAGCCTTGAGGAACTCCGGGCATATATCATCCACCCCCAGGGCCCTGCCACCAAGGAGTTTTTTGACCACCTCGGTGACCTCAGTCCCAGAGATGGAGAAGCGCACCTCCGAGTCCCCAGGCTCTGCTTCCTCATTGGAAGGCATGTTAGTGGGATTGAGGAGGTCTTCAAAGTACTCCCCCTCCGACCCACAACGTCCTGAGTCGAGGTCAGCAGCGCACCATCCCCACCATATACAGTGTTGACACTGCACTGCTTCGCCCTCCTGAGACGCCGGATGGTGGACCAGAATCTCCTCGAAGGTATCCGAAAGTCGTTCTCCATGGCCTCCCCAGTTTTTGCCTCAGCAACCACTGAAGCCGCATTCAGCTTGGCCTGCCGGTACCTATTAGCTGCCTCCAGAGTCCCACAGGACAAAAGGGACCGGTAGGACTCCTTCTTCAGCTTGACAGCATCCCTCATCGCCGGTGTCCACCAACGGGTTCGGGGATTGCTGCCACGACAGGCACCGACCACCTTATGGCCACAGCTCCGGTCAGCCGCCTCAACAATAGAAGCATGGAACATGGCCCATTCGGACTCAATGTCCCCCCACCTCCCTCGGGACGTGGCTGAAGTTCTGCTGGAGGTGGGAGTTGAAGCTACTTCTGACAGGGGACTCTGCCAGACGTTCCCAGCAGACCCTCACAACACGTATGGGCCTACCAGGTCTGACCGGCATCCTCCCCCACCATCGAAGCCAACTCACCACCAGGTGGTGATCACTTGACAGCTCCGCCCCTCTCTTCACCCGAGTGTCCAAGACATATGGCCACAAGTCCGACGACACGACCACAAAGTTGATCATCGAACTGAGGCCTAGGGTGTCCTGGTGCTAAGTGCACATATGAACACCCCTTTGCTTGAACATGGTGTTCGTTATGGACAATCCATGATGAGCACAGAAGTCCAATAACAAAACGCCACTCGGGTTCAGATCGGGGGGGCCATTCCTCCCAATCACGCCCTTCCAGGTCTCACTGTCATTGCCCATGTGAGCATTGAAGTCTCCCAGCAGTACGAGGGAGTCCCCAGAAGGTATGCCCTCTAGCCCCCCCTCCAGGGACTCCAAAAAGGGTGGGTACTCCAAACTGCTGTTCGGTGCATACGCACAAACAACAGTTAGGACCCGTCCCCCCACCCGAAGGCGGAGGGAGGCTACCCTCTCGTCCACCGGGGTAAACTCCAATGAACAGGCTCCAAGTCAGGGGGCAATAAGTCTGCCCACACCCGCTCGGCGCCTCTCACCGGGGACAACTCCACAGTGGTAGAGAGTCCAGCCCCTCTCAAGGAGATTGGTTCCAGAGTCCAAGCTGTGCGTCGAGGTGAGCCGACTATATCTAGCTGGAACTTCTCAACCTCGCGCACTAGCTCAGGCTCCTTCCCCTTCAGAGAGGTGACATTCCATATCCCAAGAGCCAGCTTCTGTAGCCAAGGATCGGACCGCCAAGGTCCCCGCCTTCAGCCACCACCCAACTCACACTGCACCCAACCTCCTTGGCCCCTCCCATAGGCAGTGAGCTCATGGGAAGGGGGACCCACGTTGCCTCTTCGGGCTGTGCCCGGCCAAGCCCCATGGGTGCAAGCCCAGCCACCAGGTGCTCGCAATCGAGCCCCACCTCCAGGCCTGGCTCCAGAGGGGGGCCCCGGTGACCCGCATCTGGGCAAGGGAAAACACCGTCCAAATTTTTTATTCATCATAGAAGGTCTTTTGAACCGCACTTTGTCTCATCCCTCACCTAGGACCAGTTTGCCTTGGGAGACTCTACCAGGGGCATAAAGCCCCGGACAACAGAGCTCCTAGGATCACTGAGACATGCAAACCCCTCCACCACGATAAGGTGATGGTTCGGGGAGGGGATCCATCAAAAAATATCTGAAAATAAAGAAAGTTTAAAGTCTCAAGAATGTTGATCTGCTCAGGTACCCTAAACATTTTAACAGTGCTCTTAGAAGACAAAATCAAGTTTCATAAATGTATGCTATTGCAAAATGAGAGCAGCCATGGAATTAAAGAATGGGTTTTATTAATGACAAGACTTACCGCCTAATTAAGTAGCTGGTTGTAGTGAAATTGGTTGGAGTTTGAGGCACTGACTTAGTTAGTCTTCTGTTGGCTCACTCATTTCACATTTCATTTCTGTTTGGGTGCCATTTAAGGAAAGAAATGAAGCAATTCAAAGGAGTGATGAAGAAATCCAGGGGAACAAATCCTAAAAAACAAGTCAGTTATAAACAACTGCATAGAATTTTAAATAGCAGCAAATACAGGTCACTGATTAAGATAAGGGTTAGAATGAAAACCTACAGCCACTGTGGCCCTCCAGGACCAGAGTTGGAGACCCTTGGAGTACAGTTTGTGTTAGAGTTATAGCCTATCCCAGCAAGTCTTGAGTGCATGGCAGGAACAATCCTTGAAGAAGGCACCAGTCCATCAGAGGATGAGCACACACACACACAGGACCAATTAAGCATTGCCAATAAACCTAACCTGCATGTCATTGGACTGTGGAAAGAAACCAGGGCACTTGGAGGAAACCCAAGTGGACACAGGGAGGACACACAAACTCCATGCATGGAGGTCCAGGGCTATGAACCCTGGTCTCCTTACTGTGAGACAGTAGCACTACCAATGTGCCTTCCATCATTATCCCTCCTCCACTATACAGTACAGTACTATTCCATCTGGAAAGTGGTGTTCTCAAGGCACCCACCACACCCAGATTTGGCCATTAGGCTGCCAGATAGTGAAGAATGATTCATCACTCCAGAGAACAGAGTCTAAATGGTGGGATGCTTTACAACCCTATAGCCAACGCTTGGCATTGCACATAGTGATCTTAGGCTTGTGTGCAGATGGAAACCCATTTCATGAAGCACACAACACACAATTTTTGTGCTGGTGTTGCTTCCAGAGGCACTTTTGAACTCTGTTATGAGTGACCAACAGCGGATTGACGATTTTTACACACTATATGCTTCAGTACTCAGCAGCCCTACTCTGTGAGTTTGCATGGTCTACCACTTCATGTTCGAACTGTTGTTACTCATACACATTTCCACTTCACAATAATAGCACTTATAGTTGACCCTGGCAGACCTAGGGGAGCAGAAATTTCATGGACTGACTTGAGGCAAAGGTGACATTCTATGACAGTGCCACATTTAAAGTCAATGAGTCCTTTAGTATGACCCATTCTACTGCTAATGATTGTCAAAGGGGATTACATGGCTACTGATTTTATGCCCATGTTAACAATGGGTGCAGCTGAAACACCACCACAACTCAATAAGTACGAGGGTTGTCCACATACTTTTGGCCATACAGTGTAGGTTAATGGGGTTATTATTGCCACCTGTATAGAGCAAAGTGAAAATTCTTACCTGCATGTGTTGATCAAAATGCACCCTGTCACTGCTCTCCAGCACTGTGATTAATGAGTATATCTACCATACCTCAAAACCTCAGTCTCCCTTATGTGAAAAATCTCAGAACATATTTGTTATTACCAGACACAAAAAAATGAGAAAATTTATATTGTGCATTTTAATAGTGCTAACAGTTAAATCAGACTTCTTAATTACTTTATACATTTTATTTAGTATTTGTTTTTGTACTGCAGTCTTGGAATTCATAGTGAATGCTGTGTGACTTTTAAAAAAAATGTGTGATTATTGTATATTTTAGCACACAAGAATTACTGTATTTAGTATATGAATGTTCATATCGGGGTAGCACGGTAATGCAGTTGTAGTGCTGCTGACTCACAATAAGGAGACTAAACTTCCTGAGTGTAGTCTGCATGTTCTCCCTGTGTTAATGTTATTCTCCCCCCCACAGTCCAAAGACATGCAGGTTAGGTGGACTAGGGATGACCCTAGTGTGTGTTTGCATGTGTCTGTGTGTGTGTTCACCTTGCGATGCACTGCCACCCTACCTGGGGATTGTTCATGTCTTATGCCCAATGATTGCTGGCATATTCTCCAGCTTTCCCACAGTCCTGCCCTGGATAAGCAGGTCTGGATGGATGGATAGATGGATGTGCATATAGTCATTATTCTTACTTGCATGTGCTAACATTGATGACATAATAGTTCTTGAGAGTGACTAAACATATTCCAGGACTAAACATTATGGATTGTGAGGAAAAAAGTTGACAATGCTGAGCTTTTTCAGTTTAAGCAAATGGAAACTAAGAAGTAAAAGCAAAGAATTATTGGAAATGACAATGAAGCCAATTATAGAGAATCGCACACGATTACATTTTCAATTGGAAAATTTAGATAAACTGGGTTTCTTCACTATAAAAATATATGAAAATAAAAATAAGAAATATGTTCTCAGGCACATTCTTGAAAAGTAAACGCCATCTACAGAACCGTTTACTTAGCAGAGTGGCACACAGCAGCACCCCGGGGCCTCTTATGATTTGAAGTGGGTTACAGTTGTGTTCCTTTTCTAATACAAGTGAACATTTACCTTTTAGCACATTCTATTGATCGATTTACAGTAAGCAGGCACATGTAGGTCATTCACAGCAGTTTCATGTGAAACAAGGCTTAAAATTTGAACCCTGGCTCATACACAGCAGACATGCTTCAAGCTGCTGAGTACCACTAAGACCAGTAAAAGGTGTCAAGCATGGGACACAATTTATGTAGAAGGAAAAATCTTGATCTTTCAAACTCTGTTCCTCACTAAAGATTGCCAAATGCTAATCCATAAACATTGAAAAAACAAATTAAGAAGAAATGGTTTCCTTTCAATTAGGCTCCCAGTAGCTTTAAGTAACAGTCTATAATTCTATTTAATGATAAAATAAAATCATTACTCACCCCCTCTTTCGTCTAATGGGAGTAGATGGCAGTGGCCGCGTGTCGCCTTGGCTTTAATTAGAAAAAAAAAAGGCTTGTTTTCAGCAGCACTTCAGAAATCCTCAGGACAGGAATTAATCAATCCTGCACGCCTGGCTGTTGATGTTCAGCAAAGTGTATGAATTCATCAAGTCGTTAGACTGGCAGGGTGCCGGGAAGAGTTTGCACTGGAATATCATCCTAGTGATCAGCCGCAGCTTTGGTCTCTGAATGCAGTTCTGATGTTTGGGCACTTTGTAGGTTTCAGGCCTATTTCTGTTTATTGGTTATCACCAAGTTTCTGTGAATTTCAGCTTTATTGTTGTTTTATCTCTGATTCAGACATTTTGTTCATTTCAAAGTTACCTGGTGTTATGGTATTGTGGTGCTTCTGAGGAATTAAGGTGCACTTCTCTTTTGCATTTGGGATTCTGTTGTAGTGTATATCAGTTTCAGTTCTGTGGTTCTCTTTCTGTGAACATCTGGTTCATCAGACTTTGATGCTTGTTGTATTTTTGTATATTTCATGCTCTTGATCTGCTCTTCAGTTATCATTGCATTTCCCTGGAGTTCATTTCTAATATGTGACCACGCTTCTCTATCTGTGGATTTTGGGTGCTCTTCTGTTTTGTAATGAAAGTCTTGTTGTCTGGACTTCAGACTCACTTCTGTTTTGTAACTGTGCTTCTGATTTATACATTTTAGGCTCACGTCTCTGCTGTCACTGTGACTCCTTTCTGCGGATTCCATGTTCACTTCTGTTTTGTAATTCACATTCTTTTTGGTAGGTTTTGGATTCACACCTGTTTTGTAATTGTGCCATTTTTTCTGTAGATTTCAGGTTTCTCAGGAAACTTGTCCTAATTCATTTTGTTAAAAATGTTATTTGCTGTTATTTGGGTTGATATTGTTATCATGCAAGAATATTATTCAATGCTTTTTCAAATGGCAGAATCCTGTTATACACTTTTTTTGGCACTGCCATATATACTTGACAGTAACAATGTCCATTAGCATTATAGAACAGATGGTGACATGATGTGTGACATCATCATGCTGTCATTATAAAAGCAACTTTGCATCATCAAAGAAAAGACCTGCAGCAGCATAGCATTAAAGCAAATCAAAAAAACAAGAAGAAAAGAAATAAGAAAAGTACATTTTGTGAGTGTCATGGGGGATAGACTGGCTTCCCGGCCAAAATGGCGGTTGGCTTTCTGCCAGAAAAGGAAGCCATGACAGAAGGACAAGAGGCATCTGCTGCCCAAAGTTATATTCTATCCACCCCCCGTACACAAGGTGGCACTATCCCACTGGTGCGTAACACATAGGAATTCTAGTCCTATGGGACAGCCCTGTTGCAGTGCTTGGGTGCGGCCATGGGGAGCAATATGCGATCGGTATGACTTCTTTACTAGACTTCTGCCTGACCCGGAATGGCTTCTAGTGTGCAATGCTGTGGCATCAGAAATACTCCTGGATCTGGAATAAAAGAAGCCGTGTTTCCTGTAAGAACAGTCAGAATCAGGAGGAGTATGGACAAGGCTTCAAGAGAGGTGTGGAAGGAGGAAAGAGATTCATTGTTGTGTTATATTATTGTCGGAGAGAATTGGAAGAATGGTGTATGTAAACAATGAAGAAAATACTGTATTTGAGCCCAGGACTGTGTTGTGTAGTTGTCTCTTGAGGTGCTGTTACACCCCCTACTGGTCACAACTGGCATAGCCAGCAGGATTCTTAGCCATTTATATGGCAGGTACCGGTTTTCAAAAAATTTTTGTTGTGATCAAAAGCCCAGACACAAGCATGCTATACTTATTAAAGACTGTGACACTCTGTTGGTACTATGGGGAAAAAATCCAGCAGAGCAGAGGGGAGGATACACGAGGAGTCAGACTCAGGATAATTTTGCCTATCAACATGTCTGTCTGAAGGGAGAAGAAAATGTCCAGTCTGCGTGTCTCCCTACTATGGGCCTCTCTATAAAAGAAAGGAGAAACTACCGAGACAAGCACATTCAGGATGATGAACCCGACACAGTGGTATGTGCTGACCCTGATATTAACAGGTCATGAGATTGTGTTAATTAAACCTCCTGTTCTTATCTTGTCAGTGGTGGAATCATGACAGATAATACAGCACCACACTACATCCCTGGGCAAGATGGCGACAAAAGGTATTCAACGTATTTGAGCTGCAAAAACCTCACCCCTCTATTTGCAGATTTGAGTCACATGCTCAACCCTAAAGAACCCAGAGAGAATCAAGATGACAGCTTTAGCACAACTTCCCAATTGCCCAGTCCAACCACAGGAACAACGCAGAGAAAAAAATGTGCGGTAAGTGACTCTTTTTTATTTCTTTTAGGGAAACTAAGAAGTCCTGGTTACAATGTTTGAAGCCTACCAGGAAAGCAGTAAAAATGGGACTGCCTGGTCACATAATTGACCAACCAGAACATGCGTTGGCTGACTCATTGGGGCTGGATGGAAACGCCCAAAGTTCCAACACATAGAGGTTGGATTGACACAATCTACAGGAAGAGTTTCACAAACTGAACGAACTATTGCAGTCAATATGAGCTCTCCTGTCAGTCTTAAATACCCAGGGCACAACCATAAGAGTTCTGGGGGAAACAGCCAGAGCACCAATAGAACTGGTACAAATATGGTTATGGCGTTGGAGGTTAGATCAACTGCTAAGTGTAGATTCAGCTATAAAGAAGAGTGATCTCTGAACAGTACAGCATATAGGAACACAGTGTGAAGGGGTTCCTAACAAAGGTAAAGAGAACTAAGACATTGATAGCCAAGGTCACTGAACAACTTCCCAAGCGTGGACCTTGCATTTTTGAAAACACTACTCAGACAGTTGAGGTCAGGATAGATAAAGAGAAGGTAACACTGAGGGAAGGTACATCTGTATGGGAACCGAGTACCCAATGTTTCTTAATGTTACAGGTAATTCATTTTTTGCCTTTTGGGCTCCTATGGAACTTCATATTTGTTACAAGCAGTTTTATGAAGAAAAATTCTTTTCATTTTAAAGACTCTGTGTTTGCCCTTATTACTTGATGGTAATATCCCCCTGAAGTAGGCATTTTTGGAAGTGCTTTTAGATTAAATACTTTGGGATTCCTAGTTCATGACAAATGCTACACAGGAATGGCTTACACACAACAATATTAATATCTTGGAATGGCTGAGTCGTAGTCCAGACTTCAAACCAATTGAGAATTTGTGGCCGGACTTGAAAAAAGCTGTTCAGTCCTGATCCCCATCTAACATGGCAGAGCTTAAGCTTTTTAACAAAGAAGAATGGGGAAAAATGGCAGGGTCTAAATGTGTAAAGCTGACAATAACCTGCCCACACAGACACAAAGTTGGAATTGCTACAAAAGATATGTCTACTAACTACTGACTTGATGGTGGTGAACGCTTATGTGATTAATTATTTTGTTTTATATTTATAATTTATTTAGACCACTTTGGAGAGATCTGTTTTCAATTTTATATTAAACCAGCTTTTTCTGTTGATCAATATCACAAAAGCCAACATATTGTATGTTGCAAGTAAGAATTTTACTTTACTCTGTATACGTGACAATAATGACACTATGAACCTATGAATTGGCAAATTTAATACATAAACCACCAACGTTGCCAAGATGACCAGGGTCTAGGTGCTGTAAAGTGACAGTGCTATCCATTGTGTCACTGGCTTTGCCATCCACACTTACAATAGTAGTTATGAAAAGACTGGGGTCTGTTTATTCATTATTGTAATCATTACAGAAAGAGATCTGCAGTTACAAAACAAAAACAAACTTTCGGAACTGGATCCTTTCAAAAAGAAGTGAGGACCTCATATTGGCAACACTTGATTTTATTATTTTAGACTCAACACACTTGACAGACTATAAAGTAGAGGAGTTTAAAATCCAGTCCTCACCGATATCAAAATTTCACTTCTTGCTGATGTATGAAGTGCTTATATAAGTTAAGGTACTTGCAGTTTCCTTATCATTATGGAGTGAACTGTATTTTAGAAACATGAAAGGACGTAGAAGCCTCGAGCTTTATAAGTCAGCCTTTAAAATACCCAGCACCCCCATATCACACTTCTTCTTCTTTATTGACAGTTATCTTGACAAGTCGCTATATCACAATGCTGTCTCACTTCCATTGAAACCACTCCTAAATCCGTTTCAAAAGAATTCAATAAGCCTTGCTTCCCCCTCTTGCAGTTTTCTGCTTGTGGATTTTTTTCTGTTTGTTTCTTCTTTGTAATTCAAATCTCTTTAGTAATTTCTGTAGATTTCTCCCTGACTTTTTGTAACTGCCAGTTTGTGGATTTCAGGCTTGTTTCTTCTTTTTAACCAGCTGCCCTGTTTTTGTAGTTCATGTCTCATTTGTACTCTAATTGTTTGTAATTGACATTCGCTTTCTCTGGATTACAAGCTCATATTCAATTTATGTTTCTGTAGATTTCAAGTTCTCTGTTTTGAAATCAACACTGACGTTTTGTCTTTTGAACGTAATGTTCTGTAATCGCAGTTCTCCTTGTTGCGGACTTCACTTTCTGATTTGCTTTTCAGTTGCCACTTTGTGTTTCTCTGGGTGTCTGCCTCACACGTCCTTTGCAACTAAATTTCTCCTTCAGAGGATTTCATTGTTGCCAATTTGGTTCTCTTTTCGCGGACACGTTTACTTTTGGTTCCTATGTGCAGACCCCTTGCTGTGGGTTTCAAGATTTGTTTTGAAACCGTCCCTGCTTTTGGTTGATTTCATGTTCACTTCTTTTTTGCACAGAATTGACACTTACTTCTACTTTATAGCTCACATTTCATTCTGGTTTCTTCAGAATTTAGCCTCACTTTTTTTGGCTGCATTTTTGCCCGACCTCTTTATACCCCCTGCTGAGTTTTTACAGCTCATGAAAAAATAAACAAACATTTATAATATTTCTCCTCTTAACTGATGTGTACGACTGCCATTGCCGTGTACGAAGCTACCTGGGCAGCACAATAATATTGATGTGTCAGCAGTACGTTTGTTTTATGGTGCCAAGCAGAAATAATTATATTAGTTTATGGGTATGACTGAAATTTTGCACAGGAGGCGCATTTCCCAATTTAGTGAAGAAAATCTTTTGGGAATATGAAAATTTTACTCCGATGTATGGTAGCAAAGTGCCCAACCGACCGCTGGCACCCTAATACAGTTTCTATCCACCAGCCTTTACCATTCAGTCGTCTGTCATCTTGTGAGATGAGTGGTGGCAGAGCAGGCATTTTCACAGTGCGACTCTGCAACTGCGCTTTCTTAAAACTTCTACACTGTCAGGACAAAAAAAAAAAGCACAGCATTTACTTCAAAAGACTAATAACACTGGTCAACAAGCATTTTGCTACTGGGATTCATTCATCTGTACTTTGACAAATTTCACTTGCTGACTCCAAATCTGAAAACCGTTTTCGTCCAGCATGTCCCATTTTTTAGTTATGATGTTCCAGGTCTTGGACAACTAAGGTGACTGGACAGTAAAGGCGATGCGTTTTAGCATTTAATAAATTTAGTCTCGAGAAAAGTGAAGCCAAAATTTAAGGAAGGTCTTTTTGTTGGCCCTGAAATCTGTGAACTGATGTTTGACGATGAGTTAGAAAGGAATCTGAAGCCCACTGAATCAGCGCCCTCATTCATGCAGGTTGTCCAGAACAGAGCAGAGAATTATGCTGAGCTTGCTGAAAGTATATACAGTATAGCTTACGAGAGCTAGAATGTCACTGAAGACGCATTTTGTACATTCTCATCTCGACTTTTTTCCACCAAATCTAAGCGATGTCAGAGATGAGTATGGGGAAAGATTTCATCAAGATACAAAGGTGATGGAAAACTGATATCAGGGAAAATTTACTCGGGCATGATGGGTGACTACTGTTGGTTCATGCAAAGAGAGACGGATGTGCAGTACAAGCGCAAAAGCGAGTGCCTCAGACAATTTTGAGCACACTGACATCACTTTTATATTGAGGTACATTGACATAAACATGTTTTAAAGTGTCTCTGGTATCTTCTGGTTTGTTTTCAGAAAAAAAACACATTCAACCAATGTTGGTGTGACAGAGTTCAAACTCTAGATATTGTGTTGATATATTATATTGATATTCAAAAGTGTCAAAACGGCAATGATGTGTATCTCAAAACTCTGACGTGCTAGCTTAATTCCGATTTAATTTATGACATCAGTGTAAAAAAAATAATAGAGAGCTGGTCTGAAGTTCCCAGTAGCAAACAAAAAATATTTTTTGTAGACCAGTGTAATAAAAAGAGGAGGCTAATCCATATCGGAACTTCGCTGGACCATCGAGTGAGTGCTCAGCTCCTAAATTTAGCCTGGCTCAAGGTGGGCGCTGGGGTAAGTGTCAAAGAACTGAAACTTTACACACAGTTCCGAGGAACCTGAGTGAGCCAATTAGCCCCGTTAATAAATGCAAGTTTGCTTTACGGGGTTTTGAGACTGGTAACTTGTGTTCTTTTCTAAGCTTTACGATGGTGTAACACTCGCAGAGCCTTTCCTACACAGCCGCAAATGGCAATGCAGATGCACAAATTATTACCTTTACACGAATCCGCCGTAGTGCAAATGAAAGGCAACCCGGTGCGTTTGTGGAGAAAAGAAAGAAGAATCTGAGCGAACACGTTTGCAGAGCTCTGCTGCCCTCTTGTGACCAGTTTCGAGTCTCTCAGTATTAGGTTGACTCATAAAGCTCGAGACTTCTGCCTCCTTTCATGTTTCTAAAATATTTAGCTTCAATGTTTTAAGCTAATCTCTCCAAAATGATAAAGAAACAGCAAGTACCTTAATTTAAATAAGCACTTCATTTATCAGCAACGAACGAAAATTTGATATCAGTGAGGGCTGGATTTTAAACTCCTCTTCTTTTTGGTACCTACAGGGTGTCAAGTCTAAAATATTAGTGACTTCCAGTCAGGTGTTGCCAATATGAGGTTCTCACTTCTTTTTGAAAGATCCAATCTGAAAGCTCATTTTTGTTTCGTAACTGTAGATCTTTCTGTAATCAGTCAGTCATTGTCCAACCCGCTATATCCTAACACAGGGTCACGGGGTCTGTTGGAGCCAATCCCAGCCAGCACAGGCTGCAAGGCAGGAACAAACAAACTGGGGCAGGGCGCCAGCCCACCGCAGTCATTCTGTAATTATTAAAGTAATGAATAAGCAAGCCCCAGTGTATTTATAATTACCATTGTAACTGCGAGAGGCAAAGTCAGTGACACAGTGGATAGCACTGTCACGTTATAGCACCTAGACCCTGGTCATATTGGCAGATCGAGTGCTTTCTGTGTTTAATTTGCTAGTTCATAGGTTTATAGTGTCATTATTGTCACATTTTTGTCACAATTCTTACTGGCAACATGCAATATGTTCACACTCTCCTGCACCATGATAAATGAGTAGAACTATGTTACCTCAAAACTTTTGTCTTCCATGTGTTCGTCATATGGCTTTCCTGTTCCAATGGCAGAAACAAATATATTATTATTATCCATCCATCCATCCATTTTCCAACCCGCTGAATCCGAACACAGGGTCACGGGGGTCTGCTGGAGCCAATCCCAGCCAACACAGGGCAGGAACCAATCCTGGGCAGGGTGCCAACCCATCGCAGGACACACACAAACACACCAAGCACACACTAGGGCCAATTTAGAATCGCCAATCCACCTAACCTGCATGTCTTTGGACTGTGGGAGGAAACCCATGCAGACACGGGGAGAACATGCAAACTCCAAGCAGGGAGGACCCGGGAATCGAACCCAGATCCCCAGGTGTCCCTACTGCGAGGCAGCAGCGCTTCCCACTGCGCCACCGTGCCGCCCTATTATTATTATTATCATTATTATTAATATTATTATGATGGTTGTTGTTGTTACTGTTAAGTAGAGAGACATATTGCTTAAAGAAGCAGATGGCACCTTACTCATCTCTGTAATAATGATAGCCATCAAAAGCAGACCTCTTTCCTAATTACATTTTATTTATTTACCTTTTTTATACTACATCTTAGAAGCCTTAGCTGTTTACTAGCTGTCATAAACCTCCCACAGACCAGTCATAACTATCAAGTCAAGTCAGTTAATCTGACTGCATGAGTGTCTTCATTTGGACATTTTCGAACAAACATTATTAATATTATAATATTAACAACACACTGCACATGTGCAAGCATCATTTTCGTGAGGCATTTCTTACGGGACGCCATTATAAGGCTAAGAGAAGACAATTCTACACTATTGTCCATGTAATGCTCACACAAGACATGGCTATACCATTGCCCAAGTAACACTCGACAGTAACGCTGTTTTCACTTTTACAGCCTGAGTAATCCTCGGTTCTTACATAAGATGTGTTTATACCGTTGCCTGAGTGACAGGTGCGACTAACACTTTTAGCACTGTTTTTACAGTCCGAGTGATGCTCGGGTCTAACAGTAAGGAACAGACCCATTATACACAATATGGTGTTTATTTAAGGATCACAAAATCTTGTTCTCAAACTATAACTGCTTGATCTCTGGATCATCATAGTTGAGATGGCTGCTGTGTAAGGGGTGACCTCTTCAGGATTGCTTCATGTCTAGACTCTGGACCTCCATGACCAGGAAATTGGAATGAGCTGGTACAAAAAAACATGCTTAGATTGATGGATGACTGGATAGATGGAATGAAAAAAACAATGTTCATAATGAAAGGTAACTTACAAGCAAAGACTGATTCCAAACTTTCTAATAGTTGTCAACATTCTTAGCCAGGTGTCCTTCAATGCCTCAAGTTTCATCATCTCTTGGGTTCAGGACATCTTTGAGGACCCTTTGAGAAATGAGTGCTAGTTATGGAGTAGTGTTGGGGGAAAGAGTTGGTGGGCTGTCATTTTATGTTTATTTGGAACTTGTGGATGACTAAAAGAGAGACTTTTAATTTCTCTGCAGTTCCTCATAAATGGCAAATAATTCAATTACCAAAGCTTCCACACTGGTTGTCAGAGCTGTCAGCGATCGCTGTCTGTTTGCAGTCTGCATGTTCTCTCAGTCTGAATCATCTTGTCTGTAGATAGTCCTGTTATTTTCCTACATTCCAATATTGTGTTGATTGGGTTAATTTGTGCTGTTAAACTGATTCCTGCCTTACACTAATGCTGCCATGTTTGGTTTGGCTCCTGGACCTTTGCAGTTGGTTTGAGTGGGTGCATTTGGTTGGGTGAATGAATGCAACGAGATAAGTTACTGTACTGATGACAGCTTTGTATGAACACCGCATTGCATGATCTGACTCCATTTTTGTTTCTCAGTGTTGGCAGTTTTGTGCATTAAAGAGGTTTTTGAATCACATCAAAGAAACACAAAGCACCTCATTTCCACAACAAAACCCATGACAGTAGACCTCTTCAGTGATTCTTGCTTCATTTTATTTATCCTTCGCAGCAAAAGCTGCAAGCCAAAGCAGCACAAGCACGAATTACAAGAAAGGCACCCCGAGATAATCTGACTTAATAAATTACAGCAGCCACTAATGTATTAAAGCAGAAAGAAATTTCTTGTAAAAAATGATTTAGCTGCTAATTAAGCTGTTTAGGACTTGTTTCCCCGACCGCTAATGATAATTAACATGCAAATGAGCTTGGGGAGTGGAGGAAAGCTCAGCGGTCCCCAGTTCGTTACCGACTTAATTACTGTTTGAATAGTAAAACATCACGGTTATAAATGGCAACGTTTCAGGTAATGGGCAGGAAGATAATTAGGGTTATGACTTACTGGAAAACTCGTTTTTATTCTCAGTGTTTTTCTCCTCGGGTGATAAATGGGGGGCTGCAAAACACGGCTGGCATATTAAAAGAATAACGGAGGAGGCAAAACAGGTGTAAAAAGCCCCTCAAGCTCTCTGTCTGCAGTGATCATTTAAGAAGTTGACCGTCCAAGTCTTGTCACACCCTTTAGATCACACTCAAGTTTAGGGTAACTTGCATTGAGCCACAGTTTTCTTTATTATATCATACTTGATTGATATCTAGAGCCTGAAGGAAGTTTTTCAGCATCATGATCAAAACATTCCCAACTCATCCAGAAAAATCATTTGGAGCCAGTGATGTGCAGGAAATCCCCAGAAACAGCCACTTTTAAAACCGCTTTTGTAACCCCAATATTAAACTCTGGTCTTGATGCTGGTAATCTTAACAATTTTCGGGCCTATCTCTCACTTACCTTTTCTGTCAAAAGTTCTTGAGCATGTTTGTAGCTTCCCAATTCACCAATTACTTAACTTCTAATTATTTGATGGAACCGTTTCAGTCTGGTTTCTGAATGCAGCACAGCTGTAGACTTATGGCAGTAGACTCTGGTCAAACCAGTATATTAATTCTGTTTGACCTCAGTGGAGCATTTGACACTGTCAGACATGACATTCTACTGTCCAGCATGGAGAACATGCTGGATATCTCTGGCACTGCCCTCCAGTGGCTTAAGTCCTATCTGACTGATAGGCAAGAGTTTGTTAGTCTTGGCAGCAGCAGATCCAGCTCAGTGCCAGTCACACAAGGAGTTCCTCAGGGCTCTGTCCTCAGTCCTCTGCTCTTCTTTATCTATATGGTTCCCCTTGGAGAAAATATTCATAGATTTGGACTGGGTGGTCATTTTTATGCAGATGATGCTTGACTCTATTTCAATGTTAAAAGTGAAACTTTATCGGGGCTTTCTCAGGTAACAGCTAAAATTAATAAAATTAAAACCTGGATAGAGTAAAACTCTTTAAAATTAAATTGCAACAAAACCGAACTCCTGAAAATTGGCACTACTTAAGAAAATGAGCTCCTTCTCAGTCACTCTTGATGGTGATCTCATCAGACCTTCTTCTAATGCAAGGAATGTTGGTGTCATTTCTGATTCCTACCTTTCTTATTCCACCCACATAAACCACATTAAGAGACTTTCTTACTTCCACCTTTGTAACATATTTCGTGTTCGCTCTTTCCTCTGTTTT
Source organism: Erpetoichthys calabaricus (assembly GCF_900747795.2). Lineage (NCBI taxonomy): Eukaryota > Metazoa > Chordata > Cladistia > Polypteriformes > Polypteridae > Erpetoichthys > Erpetoichthys calabaricus. The sequence continues at coordinate 126,998,543 of NC_041401.2, forward strand.
TCTAATGCTGAGAAACTTTTCCATGCTTTTATTACATTCCGCATCAATCATTTCAACTCCCTTCTAATCTTCTATCACACCTCCAGTTGATTCAAAACTCTACTGCAAGAGTCCTTACATGGACAACCAACAACGAGTACATCACACCCATCTTGCTTCGCATTCACTGGCTCCCCATGTCTTACAGGATCAAGTGTAAAATTCTATTATTAACCTACAAAGCTTTAAATGGCCTCACACTGGACTATATCAGTGACCTTCTCGATCACTATGCTCCTGTTCAGTAATGTCCTCTGATTCTGGCAATCATGCTGTGCCTCACACTAACCTGCACTCTATGGGTGGCAGGGCCTTCAGCTGTATAGAGTCCAGACTTTAGAATGACCTCCCTAAAGTAATTATATCAGCAGACTCAATTTATTCTTTAAAAAAACAATGTAAAACTCATCTGTTCAGGAAGGCTTTTAGCTTAACCTAGCATTCTACCCCTTCTTTCAGTTTACGTCTCTGTCCAGATGCTTAGGATAATTTGTGTCTGTGTTATATCACAAATTATGTGATTTGTTCAGGCATTTCTTTTAATATTGAATTTAGTATTTTACTTTGGCTTATTGTCTTTTATTCTTTGTAATGCTTTGTATATCTTGTATCTGTCAGTTTTAGTGTTCTATTCAGGAAACATCTGTATCCAGTGTTACATATTCCTGCTGTTTCTTTCTGAGACTCTGTGAAATGCCTTGAGCATGGGAAACTCACTATATAAATAAAATGTATTATTATTAACATGTTATTAACATTAAGAGATACATAGTTTTCTGTTCAAGTATTGGCTGCGATGACTTAAGCAGAGCAAACTGGCTATTCTGCCCCGTCACCTGGACTTTACCATATAAACTTCCAATCAGTTCTACCTTCAGGCATATTCACGAGCTCTATTTGAGAAGTAAGGCTTTATATAGTTGAATAAAATGTACTCAATGTCCTCACTTAACTCAAAGCTATGCCCTTTATGGCTCTTAAAACAACACCTTCCAGTTAGTATTCACTGAAGATGTTCAATGCTTTCAATCTTAGCTCATAGCCCACAGCCCACAGCCCTGGAATCAGTCAAGTCCCTCTTTTCTGCACTTCCTTTAGTACTGTTAAGCCATTTTTGTCATACAAATACCCAAACTGCATACTGAAATGGCTGAATAGGTTGACTTTATTTAAAAATCAGACTGGAAAGTATACATGAAACTAGACACACCACAGATCTTTTTTCAAACAAAGCCAAGGATGTGAATAATCAGAGTAATGAAGAGCAGAGCAAAGGAGCTGAAAGCCAGAATAAAGCACATGACCACATCAGAAAAGGATCAGAAAGGTTTTGTTACAAGAAATCCAGAACTGAAATTCTTGAACTTTGGAAAGAGTATCCACAAACTCGGACAACCAGGAAAGATGTGGCAGTAACCTTTATACTGTTGTGGTATCGATGTCACAAGTCGCACAACTCTCAGTTTTCCTGCCTATACATTAAGGCACAAGATGGCAGCATCCATATCAAAACTAAATTGGTGTTGAAGGATAGGGAATTTCACTTTTAAAAATGCATCTGAACAAAAAATAAATATGACCAATGAAATTCCTGTCCTCTGAAACCCCCAAATTACAATCTGAATTATTTTCAAAATGTAAAAAATACCATGAAAAATGCGAAGCTCACTGAAAAGAGAAACATTGCTCCTTAAAGACTCGTGTTTACCTGTGCTTTTTTCCACAGCTGCATAATGCTTACTTGTGGGCTAATGCACGAATTGCACTTATGAAATCAAGACTTGAATAAGTTTTGTATTTCAATCAAGGCTTAATTGGTTCTAGCCAAAAGAGAATTAATGGTAGAGTTGTAGAAAAGGTACAAATTCAAAATTACTCAAAAAGGAAATACACCTGCAATTAAAAAAGCAAGAGAGGCAGCATGGCAATCAATGGCAGGCTCATCAAGTAGAGTACTGTGCTCAATCTGAGCATTAAGTTCATGTATAAGTTTACTACGATGTATACAGTGTACTTAGTAAAATGTGACTCTTACTTGAATATTTCCTCAGAGCAGTTATGCTGTATATATAAAAAATTATTAGAAATATCATTGCCATCTGTCTTTTTTTTTTTTGTTCCTTTTTACTGTGGCCTTATTAGTTTGTGAAAGTCGAATTAAAAGCATTTTTGGACATTATATATTCAATAGCAAAATGAGTGGGGTGAAACGCACTTGGCAACAAGTAAAAATCAAACAAAAGAACATACTTCCAAATGGTATGTCCACATTAATTAATTTATTATTTAATTGAGATATACTGTAAATGTATAAGTGAATGCTATTCTATTAGCAACCAAAAAGAAACCCACAGCTATGTCATTGGTGGCCCCCCCTGACTTTAAGTATCATACCTACCAAATTAGCTTGCCCTGGATCAAAACTGGTCAACCATTGGTTATTGGTATTGGCATCTTCAGAGATGATTCCTCCCCATGTACAAAAACCCTACATGAAAGGTTTTTTTTTTCTTTCCCTCCTTGTCAATGATGTGAAAAAACCCTTCTAACTTAACAAATGTGTTACAGTGATAGGAAACCAAGCAATCTTTCTGGATCCCCTAAAGATCCTGAGATATACATCTGTGTAACTATCTTGTTCATGCTTCATATAAGATTCTTGGTGATGGTAACAGGAGTATTACAATACAGTACAATACAATTTATTTTTATATAGCCCAAAATCACACAAGAAGTGCCACAATGCTCTTTAACAGGCCCTGCCTCTTGACAGCCCCCCAGCCTTCTCTCTAAAAAGACAAGGAAAAACTCCCAAAAAAAAACCCTAGTAGGGAAAAAAATGGAAGAAACCTTGGGAAAGGCAGTTCAAAGAGAGACCCCTTTCCAGGTAGGTTGGGCGTGCAGTGGGTGTCAAAAGAAGGGGGTCAATACAATACAATACACAGAACACAACACAAATAATTCTCAATACAGTTTAACAGTAAAATAAAGATATTACAAATACAGAGCAGAATTTAACAGTAGATGATATCATATAATATGATTTGGATTTGTTTAGAATCCTGGAGACCTCAGCCATCAAGCTGCCTCCCCCCATTCCATTCCACAGCTGGGATAGCGCTGGGCCAGCCAATCCGATGAAAGGACCCCTCAATCCCATGATTCCTGTGATCCTCCATCAGAGATGACTTTACCTTAGGCAGGCAAAACCACTTGGCAGGTGGGCCGTGGCACCAATTGCCACATTTGAGTACCGAGAAGAGAAATAGAATAGGTGAGGGTTAGTAACAAATTATAACTATCATATTACTTATGTTTTAGTGCTAATGACCAACAACAGAGATGCAGTCTGTACAGTTAATCAGCAGCTCTAGTCAGGATATGCTAAACTGAAGTAGTGAATCTTCAGCTGGTGAGTCTTCAGCAGTACTCTGTTCCAAGGTGTGGTAGCAGGGCCACAACAGGATAACGAGGAAATGCTTTCTGCCTACTCGAAAATGATGGCGGTGAGGACTACTGTCAATGTGCTCTTTGTGTGTGTTCATAATGTGAACTAATGAAATACTCATTCAGTAACCAGGAGAATGGGGAGCACCAGCCTGTTTCTGTGCTCCCAGAAGAACAAGGGAACAAGTAAGTAAAGTCAATGTATCTTGCAACATGCGTTTGATAACAGTTCAGGGACTATTCCTTTGTCTTTAAAGGAGGTAGAGTAGATGTCAGAATAGTATATAAGCACTACCTGTTCCTGGAAATAGGAACAAAAAGCTTGACATCAAGTAGAAATAAGATAAAAAATGAAGATTGTAATTGAAAACATAAGAAAGGATTTAAATACATTTTACACAGGTGATTCCAATATTTTAAGTGAATTTGTAACAGAATTATTTTTTGTTTCCTCATTCCATCTAATCCCAGGCTGGAAAGGATGAATTCAATTTTAAAACAAGTGTGTCCAATTTTGAAATTTTACTTAAAAAGGTTAAAGTATACTTTCAAGTAAGAAGGCAAAGGTCAAAATCAATCAAAATATGTGGTTACGTAAATGTTCCTCACAGTTTTGCCATCTACGTTGTCTTGAGGTTTTGGCAAAAGCTCAACCCAGTCCTCTACCTCCAAAGGTACTGGTGTTTGTTTTGTTCTTCAGGACAGCCACATTGTGCAGAACTGTACAACTGAGTATAATGTCATATGCCCTTGCTGGATGCACTCTGAGATGGCATGAGCAGTTAACTCATGATTGTGTGTGACCAAATGCAATCTCAATATATGATCATGTTTTTAAGTGAAGAACACTTGTAACCTCCATTCTGGTATTGTTGAAGGCTCTGGGTAGGGTTTCAGAAGATAAGGCTGTCAGACAGTAACCTTTGTCACCAAGCAGAATACCAAAAATGTCCTAGAAGGTAAAATATGTGGTCATCAATGTGTACAGTCCACTGTGTCTTTCATCCTTGCAAAATTAATCTTGGGAATCCTTACCTTGAGAAAAGACTCAGTGTCCAGAAACAATGTTCAAAAGATGAACTGAGCCAGACCATTTAACTTTAGTGTTTGAGATGACACAGTCCTTATTACATTCCATCTAATGCAGTCAAGCATACAGTAATTGTAACTAATGGCTCAATACAACTGGGCATTTCAAAGGGAATTACCTGTACATTGGTGCCATGTTATGATTTCCTGTTTATATAGTGAGCCTCTACTAGACATGGCCATCTGTTATTGTCACGAGTGCAGTCTACTAAGGTTATGATTGGGAATTCTAAAGAACATAATCTACCTTCAGTGATAACACTCTTGAAATACATTAATTTTACTTGGTTTCACTTACCAGCATTTTCAAAAAAGGCCTGCTTGATTACATGAATGTCATGATGGCCAGAAAACAACACAACAATGTTAGGGAACCACTTTAGTGCAAGGAATACTTTGTGAACCTCTCAACACACCAATGCCTTACCAACATTTTTGGCATCAGCAGTACTGTGCAGAAATGCACCGGACACAAAGCAGGGCAAGCTGACGTAGAGTGTGTGCACAATGGTCAGGCATTGACAGCGTTGAGTTGATTTGCAGATTTGTAGCTTCAGCAAATTGCATATGAGTACAATGTTGGTCCTTGTGAACCTACAGCTCTCACAGAGATAGCTATCATGAAATGGCATGGGATCTGTCCTGCCTTTTAAAAATCTTCATTATTGTGGTGTAAATGCCCAGTGTATCATCTGTGCTCCCTCATCCAGTCCGTTTTCAAGGAATGGGCATGCCATCGCTGATCTTAAGGGGATGTTGAGTACAAACTGACTTTTTACTCATTGACTGTTACCACAAATATCTGCAGGCAATTCATCAGTATGAGTACCAGGATGTAACTGCCATTTATTTTAATTTGTGTCTCTAATTCACTGACAAGTACTAAAGCACAAAATAGTTAGCTTTTTAATGTCTCACTAGTGAATATATGACCTATTTATGAGAATGATGATGAGGTTAAATACAATTAATTATTGAGCTGCACAATGGAATCTACTAAATACACATGGTTATGTTCTAGAAGTATTTTTCACTGAATTAGTAGACATTACACATTACCATGAACATCTTTGTGCTTATTATTAGAATATTATTAACTTGGTGCTTTCAATAACAGTTTTATCTCAAGGACACACCCCTTTACATAATTTTAATGCTAATTTATATTGTTTTTCTCTTGTCTCTTAATTAAATCAAACATGATGGCGTTGGTGATATTATAGTGGTGCCTGCAAGTTGTACCACCCTGGAGTTGAGTTACTGCCACTATGAGCTGGCATTCCATCAAGTAAATGAGCAGCTTCAGAGGCAGCTTCATGGAAGCTTATAAAAAAAGGAAAGCTTGCAAATTAATTCCATCTTGTGTAGCAAAAGCAAGCAGACCGTTTTAAGGATAGCAAGCTACCCAAAAGAGCAATGTAAAGCGCAAAGAATCGATTTAGCACTCTGTGCTATAATTTTTAAATGCTCATATATTTGTAATGAATACTGTGGTTTCTAATGTTTGACTATGTTGCAATGAACATATAAGATTACATTAAACGACATTACACAAGCAAAGAGAAAAAGATCCTTCTGAGGCTTTCTCTAAAGTTTTGCTTCTCAACGAGCGGGAATTTCATGACCTCTCAATCCACAACACCCTGCTATATTTTATCCTTAGCCTGATATGGAGCAGGCTAAGAGCTGATGCTTAGTTGCCTTGGTCACCAAGTGTGACCTCACCTGATCCTCTTTGGTAGAACCAAAACCAGCCCAGTGTGGCACGCGGCTGGGGTTGGCACCCAGCTGGGACACCCAGAAAGACAGGAGGAGGGCTTATGCCTCCTCCAGACCATGAGGGGGCGACCGCCCTGGTTTCTTTGGGGGCCACGGGTGGAGGGCTTGGAAGCCCAACCCTGTAGGGGCCCGTGGTCTCCGCTAGGGGGCACCCCCATGCCTGAAGGACCCGGAACCCCAACACTTCCGCCACACCAGGAAGTGCTGGGGGGAAGAAGACTGGGAACACCCAGAGGGCTTCTGGGAACACAGCTGGCACTTCCGCCACACAGGGGAGTGTCTAGGGAGTGTCGGGGATCACCTGGAGCCCATCTGGGTACTTATAAAAGGGGCCGCCTCCCTGCAAAGGAGGACCGGAGTTGGGTGAGGAGTGGACAAGGTTTGTGTGCAGGAGAGTGGAGGCGGCCTGAAGAGCAGGCAGAGACTGAGAGAGGCCTGGACTTTGGGGGAGTTTGGTGCTTGAGGCACTGGGTTGTGCAATTTATTGGACTGTGATTATATATAATAAACGTGTGGTGGACTTTAACATGGTGTCCGTCTGTTTGTGACCGGGCAGCTTATCACACCATATAAGCCCAATGTTTCAATTTAGGTGAGGTTTACAAGCTAAGTGTAATACCTCTTTGTACACCAGCCAGATCAATTCTATTTATGCCTCTCCTTCAAATCACCATGGAAGTGTAGTGCATTTTAAAATAACACGACATGCCACCAATTTTCTACATGGCGACACACCATCTTGCATATTACTGTGTTTTCTCCACAGGAAAACTCACTTTATTAAAAGCTACTTGCTTAGCCACTCTTGCTTGTTTCTTGATTGCTGCAGATGAGGAATCGCATGCTCCATGCACTGTGGTGCTTTGAGTTTCATTTTTGTCTCCTATGTGGCTCTTATCTTGTGAAAGACTGTCCTCATAATTGGCAAAGTGAATGTCCTCTTAAGAGTATAAACACACCAATCACCTGATATTTCAACAACATGCCTACACATGATGGGAAATGAGACCCTGAGGGTTTTGTTTTTTGTTTCACTAAAGATCTTTCTTTAAATACCAAATGACAGGCAGACACATGTGAAATTAATACATGAAAATGCTTCTTTTTTGTGTCAATGACACGAATTGTGCTGGAAATGAAATGGCAATTTGTTTTGTGAAACAAAACACCAAGTTTCACTGCAAATTCAATTTTATATGAATTGTTTCACTCATCACTAACTTTTGGCTCATATTATACAGAAAGCAAAATATGAAAACGAAAAAATAATTGTGTCTATACCAGGGGAGAGCCACAGTGGCTACAGGTTTTCATTCTAACCATTTTTTAAATGAATGACTAGTTTTTGCTACTAATTAACTTCATCTAATGTATTTGCTATTTAAGCCTCAGACCCTTTAAATCAGGGCTGAGCAACGTCGGTCCTGGAGAGCCACAGGTTTTTGTTCCAACCCAATTGCTTCATGAGAAACCATTCATTGCTGATGAAGCACATACAGTGGTGTGAAAAACTATTTGCCCCCTTCCTGATTTCTTATTCTTTTGCATGTTTGTCACACAAAATGTTTCTGATCATCAAACACATTTAACCATTAGTAAACACAAAATGCAGTTTTTAAATGATGGTTTTTATTATTTAGGGAGAAAAAAAATCCAAACCTACATGGCCCTGTGTGAAAAAGTAATTGCCCCCTTGTTAAAAAATAACCTAACTGTGGTGTATCACACCTGAGTTCAATTTCCGTAGCCACCCCCAGGCCTGATTACTGCCACACCTGTTTCAATCAAGAAATCACTTAAATAGGAGCTGCCTGACACAGAGAAGTAGACCAAAAGCACCTCAAAAGCTAGACATCATGCCAAGATCCAAAGAAATTCAGGAACAAATGAGAACAGAAGTAATTGAGATCGATCAGTCTGGTAAAGGTTATAAAGCCATTTCTAAAGCTTTGGGACTCCAGCGAACCACAGTGAGAGCCATTATCCACAAATGGCAAAAACATGGAACAGTGGTGAACCTTCCCAGGAGTGGCCAGCCGACCAAAATTACCCCAAGAGCGCAGAGACGACTCATCCGAGAGGTCACAAAAGACCCCAGGACAACGTCTAAAGAACTGCAGGCCTCACTTGCCTCAATTAAGGTCAGTGTTCACGACTCCACCATAAGAAAGAGACTGGGCAAAAACGGCCTGCATGGCAGATTTCCAAGACGCAAACCACTGTTAAGCAAAAAGAACATTAGGGCTCGTCTCAATTTTGCTAAGAAACATCTCAATGATTGCCAAGACTTTTGGGAAAATACCTTGTGGACTGATGAGACAAAAGTTGAACTTTTTGGAAGGCAAATGTCCCGTTACATCTGGCGTAAAAGGAACACAGCATTTCAGAAAAAGAACATCATACCAACAGTAAAATATGGTGGTGGTAGTGTGATGGTCTGGGGTTGTTTTGCTGCTTCAGGACCTGGAAGGCTTGCTGTGATAGATGGAACCATGAATTCTACTGTCTACCAAAAAATCCTGAAGGAGAATGTCCGGCCATCTGTTCGTCAACTCAAGCTGAAGCGATCTTGAGTGCTGCAACAGGACAATGACCCAAAACACACCAGCAAATCCACCTCTGAATGGCTGAAGAAAAACAAAATGAAGACTTTGGAGTGGCCTAGTCAAAGTCCTGACCTGAATCCAATTGAGATGCTATGGCATGACCATAAAAAGGCGGTTCATGCTAGAAAACCCTCAAATAAAGCTGAATTACAACAATTTTGCAAAGATGAGTGGGCCAAAATTCCTCCAGAGCGCTGTCAAAGACTCATTGCAAGTTATCGCAAACGCTTGATTGCAGTTATTGCTGCTAAGGGTGGCCCAACCAGTTATTAGGTTCAGGGGGCAATTACTTTTTCACACAGGGCCATGTAGGTTTGGATTTTTTTTTCTCCCTAAATAATAAAAACCACCATTTACAAACTGCATTTTGTGTTTACTTGTGTTATATTTGACTAATGGTTAAATGTGTTTGATGATCAGAAACATTTTGTGTGACAAACATGCAAAAGAATAAGAAATCAGGAAGGGGGCAAATAGTTTTTCACACCACTGTATTGCTCAAGCGACATTATTCTGCTTCATTCTAGTTGTCTTGTTTGTTAAGATTTTGAACCCTTAATTGTTTATTTTAGTCTTAAACAGCTGTTTTCATTGTTTTAACAGGTCCTTATTGGCAATAAGATGCAAATGTCAAAGGAACCAGCAGTTCTCCATCCGGCTTGTCTCGATTTCCAATTGTGTGTATTCATTATTCACTATTAGGTTTAAATACTCTGAAGGAAACTGAAGAGAAAGTGAAGAACTGAAAATAACTCATCTGTTCTAGACCTCAAATCATTTGGATGATACATTTATCATTAGAAAGGAACAGAAAATCTATGATTTAAGAATGAACTGACATGGTAGAGTTAAAACACTCACAAGCCTTGAAATTAAATAAGATCTGTTACTGCTGAGAATTGACTTCTAATTGAGCACCTGGGTTGGAACAAAAACCTGCAGCCACTGCGGCTCTCCAGGATCAGAGTTGGCCACTCAGGTCTGTACTTTCCATAAGTCTTCATAACATTAGAACAATTATGGTGAGAACTGGCCATTCAGCCCAAAAAGCTCAGCCAATTCTTTTTACCCTCATTTCTTCAAAATACCATCAACTCGAGCTTTGATGTTTCCTAAAGTCCTACTGTCTACCACACTCTTTGGTTATTTATTCCAAGTTTCAATGGTACTTCATGTGAAAAAAAACTTCTAACATGTGTGCGAAATTTAGGCTTAACAAGTTTCCAGCTGTGTCGCTATGTTCCTATTGAATATTTTCTTTTGCTATCATCAATACTTTGGTGCTGTAGCTTGAAGTGGTTATGTTAGATGCACACACTTCATTTAAAGAATTTTTGGAAGGGGATCTACTGGTTTTGTGACACCCAGTTTTGCAAGAATAATTTTTAATGCTTAAGAAGGAAAGAAAGGATGTTCCAGATTGGCCTAATCTGCTGCAGATCCAAACTTCCTCCAAACAGCTTATTTGTCTGTATCAGAAATACACCTGTATGGTTACTTAATTGGCAGAGCTTTTAGCTAGCAAAGTAAATGGAGACAAGCAGCTGGAATGTAGCTGTTGTGACCAAGAATGAAATATGGAGAACCTATCCATCCATCCATTTTCCAACCCGCTGAATCCGAACACAGGGTCACGGGGGTCAGCTGGGGCCAAACCCAGCCAACACAGGGCGCAAGGCAGGAACCAATCCCGGGCAGGGTGCCAACCCACCGCAGGACACACACAAACACACCCACACACCAAGCACACACTAGGGCCAATTTAGAAACGCCAATCCACCTAACCTGCATGCCTTTGGACTGTGGGAGGAAACCAGAGCCCCCGGAGGAAACCCACGCAGACACGGGGAGAACATGCAAACTCCACGCAGGGAGGACCCGGGAAGCGAACCCAGGTCTCCAGATCTCCCAACTGCGAGGCAGCAGCGCTACCCACTGCGTCACCGTGCCACCCAGTATGGAGAACCTTGATATAAAATTGCAAGGCAATTGCGTCTAGTGGAAAACATTGTAGTACAAAACAAAACTGTCCGTGTTTAATGAACTTTAATAAAGTTAAAAGTAACTCTATATTTTCAAATATTTCATGTAAAGTGTTAATATACAGTAACACTGGTAATTTAACAGTGTAGCAAGTAACAGTAACTGTAGTTGTTGTGTTAGATTCTGCTAATTATAGTGGAGAAGATGTACCTTACTTTAATGCTTTCGATCATTTTGAAACTAATGAATCAGTCAAAAGATTTGATGCTGCATATTTTGTATAAGCTAGAAGCTGGTGAAAGTATAGGAGATTAGGTTTTACAGTACAGCACTTGAGTTGGCAAGTGTAACATAGTGGACTCCAACCAAAAGCCAGATGGAGCTACACAAAAATACATTATATTTTTATAAAATATTATAAAACTATTTGTATACTCTGTAAAGGGTGTGACTATCCACAAAACTTACACATGACAAAAGAAAAGCAAAGAAAGTGTTGCTAAGATGACCTGGGGAGTTACCTACCTGTCTGTTTGTTCCCAATTCTGATGCCACTTTCAAAGGAACCCAGAAGAGCAGCACATCAGGTCTCCTGACCTCATCTTCAATAAGGAGACTAATAAAAAGGTTTGTGCACCCTTGCTAACATCCTCATTATTACGTAAAGTTTTTTCTCTGCCAAATTTTTTCTCTGTCATTTTGGGCAGCTTTTAGTCAGGCTGATGTTGGAACAGCATCTTTGACATCCAGAGGTAATGGACTCTCATTCTCTCTCTTGCTCCTGGACAGGTTGCATGTTCAAAACGCTTTATCTTGTCAAGGACACTTATTTGTTGTATCTCTAGTTCACTTGGGAAAAGTCCTACGTTTGAATTCTAGTCCAGCGTTTCTCAACCTTTAAGTATTTGTGACCCGAGTTTTCATAACAGTTTTAATCGCGCCCCCCTAACGTTTTTTTAAAAGGAGCCCACTAATACCAATTTGTTCTTTTTTAATTAATGATATATCATAGATGCATATATTATTATACCTACTTAACTTTTATCGACATTTATCTAACTCTTTATTTATTTTTCTAGTATCAGAATGTAGTTTAAGTTCATTTGTTTTGGTTTCAATAGATGTATTTTTCATATTATTCTTGTTTTCTTTTTTTTCACATCTTCGCGCCCCACAGTTTAAGAACTGCTAAGCTACATTATGTGTATGAAAATGTGCTATATAAATAAATGTTGGTGTTGTTAAAGAAAGAGCAGTTTCAAATTTGCCACTTTCAACAATTATGAACTCTTATAAGCAAGTTTAGTCAGGCTTTGATCCCAATCACAGTATAGAAGCAAATGGCCTTAACATTGTAAACTACAGACAAATAAAATCCAATTTAGGAAATGTCACCATCATAATGCTTTTAGATTTAAGTACAGCTTTGACACTGCAATGTCTGAGTGTGGCAGGCATACTCCATGGTGCTCCTTTCTTCTCCAGCAAGCTTTCCTTTCTTCCACTGCCCCTTGATAACAATAATCTGCCTGTTGTTAGGTGGAGGCCTAAAGAAGTGAGAAGAGTGAAGAGTAGAGCGATTAGAGTTGTTCAGGCAGGGCTAGGGACACTCACTGAGGAGTGTCGCAAATACTTGAAGGTTGAGAAATGCTGATGTAGCTCATCATTGCTACATTACTTTACTGGGCACCTTGAAGGAATCAAGGTATATAATGGCCAGTTTACTTTCATCCATTTATTTTTTTTTTCTGAACCTGTTTGGCATGAATTTATCTCGTCAGCACTGGTAGCAAGGTAAGGCCTAACCCTGGACAGGTGCCAGTGTATTGCAGGAAACACTCATTCACTGACTCATCCAGGCCATTTTAAGGCCAGTTTCTTCCCTCATGCATTTTAGTCAACCATAATGTAATCTGAGTTTAATCCAAATTCTCCTTTGTTGTGCCCTCACACCGTCCGTCTCCTCACTGTTACTCATGTAGGTTCTTGTAATCCTTATAGTTATTTGTGCAATGTATTTTATTTTGTATTTTGTCTTGTTACTTGTGTTTTATGTGCTTGTGATGGTATGCTTTGTGAAGGCACTACAGCAAATAAAGATTGACTGATATATTGAAATGCACTGTGTCAACAACATAAATCATGGACCACACAAGTATAAAAGCACATTCTCATGACCAAATTCAGCTGGCTGTTCAGACCTATTCATGCAAAAATGGAAGTCCATTTTTGTCCATTTTTAATTTTTTGTATCGTGTCAGATTGCTGTCGTGTCCCATGACAGCCTTTTGTACCAAGAAGCATGTACTCAGCCATTGCAGACTTTATGACTTGCTGAAGCAATATTTTTCCAATTATGGCAAACAGTTTTCGAATTTTGGTGAAGTGAGGACAAATGTTTGACCTGTTTGCAAAGTCAGTTGAATAAAGCCTCGACCATGGGAACTGAATAAAATATGCTTAAGACTAGTGTTGATCTGCAAAGCTTTCCAGGGTGTTTTTCATAGCAAATTTTCTGGGTTTACCAGTGACCTTGTTTGAGAAATTCTTCTTCAAAAATACCGTAGGCAGCCAGCTTAGTTGAACTTTATTTTTTTTTCTCTACTCTTCCCCTGCTACCTCTCCATATGTCTGTCAGAGGGCTGTCAGTAGCAGCGGCACCTGTAGTGGTGGTGGCGGCACTCTGATGATCATCAACCCAGTCTGATGCTGAGTAGCAAGAGCAGCAGTCACCTCCAGCAAAACTGGACCACATGGTGAGTGGTGCATCTATGCAGACTGATGACCCCATGGAGATCTGGGTCACGAGGCTGGTTTTAAGTTGCAGGCTCTTTCAGAATATATTGGAAGTGCTGTGTTTTCCAGCTCTTAGCTTACTATCTGAGTGGGCTTTCAGTGTTGCAGGTGGGGTCAGTCTCTGACACTAATAAAAATGAGTAAGTCCTGGAATTGTGGAAATTTCCAGCCCCCTACTGCTGATTTCAGGGACTAGATGGGTTCCTTGTATGTCCCTCTCTATTGCACTCCCTTTATTTTTTTTTATAATTGTTATGTGCACAGGGCTTGCAGGGGCAAAGCCTCATTGACTTCTTGCTTCCTGCTCCTGGTGTTTCCAATAAACTTTAATGTTCTGATATTAGTTTCTATCACTGTTATTTCAGATGTATCTGTAGGTTCCAAGCCTCAGTGAATTCATTGCTCCTGCTCCTGTTGTAACTGTCTGCAAAACTGTTCTGATATTTAATTCTATTAATTTTATCTCAGTGAGGCACAATGGTTAACATTTTGGCCATAATACTCAGACCAGCAGAGTTGGCAAGTGCTTCTCTAGCACATAGGAGCACTTAAAATATCATTTCACCATTATAATCCATTCAAAACTATTTCCATTTCTCCTTCCCCTTTGTATTTTGCAAAGACTGGTGAAATTTCCAAACCTTTCTGCAATTTTTCCGAACGCAGGGCTAAGTTCATTCAGTGGGTTTAGCTCATCACTACTTAAAACATTAAATAGACTGTTTTTACATGTAGATGCAGGACATAAAAAGCTCTGGCATTCTGGCAGCACACTCTCAAACTTTGATGACATCACTGCACCATATCTTTGTGTCTCTCAAAGAGTCAATTATCATGTCCTTACATAAAGGGGAGACATGTTCTGTCACATTTTTTCTCCAACAAGGAAAAATATTCTAGAAGTTGTGTACACCGAGACTCAACAATAAAGATTTATATTTACTGTATTTCAAGATGACAACCACAATGAGTGAACATCAGATTTTGCTTGGAGTTACAGGGAGGTCCATCTATCCATCCATTTTCTGAACACTTATTTTCTAATTCATGGTCCTCTGAGACTACATTATCACCAGAAAGTGCAGGTAGACATGAACACTGGACAAAGTACCACTTCATCATGTTAGGGATGTTCATTAACATTCCCACACTTATTTGTAGAGGGAAATACGGAAACAACACACAGTCAGAGGGAGAATCTGCCAGCTCCACATGGACAATAAGCAGGCTGAGATCTTAACCCCAGATCCTAATGAGACAGCCCTGTGCCCACACTGGCAGGCATGGATAATTTGAAAATGACGCTTGAACAGCTCACAGTCCTAAGCAGTTCTGAGTATTTAAAAGCATGAAGGCTATTTTATGAACCAGTTCATGCCTCAGTCTTCAGGCCTGTGCAAAGAGCGTAGCAGCTCTTAATTTAAGACTTAGAAGTCTTGGAAAAAAAAAGCTTTTTTATTATAATTTTGGTTGACTTTGGCACACTGTTCTTGTTTAATTACTGGGCTTTAATTAGTTTTATTTTAATTAACTATTAAATTATAATTTAGAGTACCTGATGGGTGTCATATGTTATGCTTCATTATCATAAAGATGAAGAGGGAATATTAATGTATGGACTATACATTTTAAACAAAGAAAATACTGCTTCACTTGGCAGACCGTACATTAAATTTCATTATCCATTAAATTTAATTAGCCACCCCGAAGCAGGGCACACAAAATGAAACAATTATAAATGACTGCAGTGTGTTTTGGATGTGGAAAGGGAATTGGCGAGGAGACCCGCCGTGTCTGCAACGGAGACCCCCAGGAGTTTGAAGTCTCTTCAAAGAGACTTGGGAGTCGCGCTTTACTGAGGTTGATGGGCTGCATACTTTATTCAAGTTGGTCTCTGCCAATGTTACATTTATGGTGGCATCCATCCATTCATTTTCTCTCCTGCTTTTTCTGGTTAGGACTGACTTTTGACGACTGTGTGGGTTTTTTTTTTTATTTTTACCTGTTGTCTCCTGTCATTTTAAACTCTCAGCCACATAACATTTACAATTTTGCCATAAACAAAAGATAACCTAACACTTTATGTTAGGGATGGAAAAACATGTGTTACTAGCTATTCAGCCTTTAAGAGACAAAATTATTTAATTGGATTTTGGACTCTTGTAAGCTGCTCTCTGACAGTAATAATCAATGTAGAACAAAAAAAAGCAAAAACAATTTGCCAGGAGTTGTTTTAAAAAGAATAAAGCAACTGCATAGTGCAATTAAAAAAAATTACAGAGGGAATAAGAAAAAAGCAGCAGGACTAGATGGTGGGTTGTGCTTAGGGGGCTCAGATATTTCAGAAGCAAATGCCAATGAATTAAAGGTACAGTTGCCTATGGGTTGCAAATTTACTTGTAAGACGTTAGGAGGTTGGAGGCTGCAGACCTGACAGGACATCTGGACATACAAAGAATACACGGATAATGCGGACAAGCTGGAGTGTTGGCAGTCATCTTAATTTCATTTAATTTTATGTGGGTGGAGTGGTGGCTCTGAGGCTAAGGATCTGCGCTGGTATCCAGAAGGTTGCCGGTTCGAATCCCCGTCACTGCCAAAAGAGATCCTACTCTGCTGGGCCCTTGAGCAAGACCCTTAACCTGTAATTGCTCCAGGGGCGCTGTACAATGGCTGACCCTGCGCTCTAACCCCAAGGGGTATGCGAAAACTAACAAATTTCTAATACGAGAAATTGTATAAGACGAAATAAAGAACAAAAAAAAAAAAAAAAAAAACCTGGTAAGAGAATAACAGAACAAGGACAGAAGCACACATTTTCATAAGAACACATGCAGTGTCATTTTACACAAAGTTTACAGACATTCCTCGGTCACCAAATTTGTGGATTTTCTTCTTTCTTATTTTACCTGTCATGTTGCAATAAACATTTCTTTCACTTGACATTCCCATTACTTGGAGTGCAATGGCTATAATTAATCACGGACAGCATACTAATTTTAAAGCCATCTAAAGTAGAGATTAATAAAATTAACTATAAATATAATAACTTACAAAGATATTCAGATGCTGAACTGAAAGTAACATATGTTCAGAAGCACAATAAACAAGAGATTGTAATAAAATAATAAAACTACAGAAATGTTGGCTAATACCAGGGATTTAGATGGACCTCAAATTCGGGGGAACTCACCTTCAGTATTACAGTGGCAACATGAGACAACAATGTGGGCCAATTCAAAAGGCTTCAATGACAGCGTACAATGTCCTTTTATTATACAGTAACTTCACGTGAAGTGAACAGAGGCCTCCCAACTAACCAGTTCTGATTTGCTTTATACTTTATGGAAATAATGTGGTTGTACCAAAAAAACTAGTGTGCCAAATGTTAGGCTTGCAGGTTTGTTTGTTTTTGAGATATGGAGTCTTTAAAAAGGGCAAGTGGCTCTAATTTACTACAAAAAATCAATGCTACTAAAAATGGCAATGTTTCATACATTATAATGTTTGACCTGTTAATGTTAGATGTGTGAAATTTCCAGGAATTGTTATATAGTATAAGATGTCTTTAACCTTTGTAATAGTTGATTCATAGATACATATTTTCCAATTTAGGGCTTTGTAAAAATTGAATAAAAAGTTTATTTGATGTCATTGAGTGTAAAGGGTTTGCCCAAATAAACACTTTAAGCATTGATTAGTCCGAGGAAAAGGTTTCTTGCTACACACACACAAATAACCTATGCCATGCTGCAGCTCCTGTGATGTGTGTGTCTAGCAATAAACCATTACCTCACACTGTTATTTGGATGAAGCCTTCACAATTTGGTGTCAGAAGTGGGATTCATGATTGCTAGTCTTGGACCTGGACCCAAGCTGATTGTGAGAAAACAATTCAAAGTATATCGGTGTATACAAGTATGGTCTGGGAAAACCTGCTAGCCAGAATTTCCCACTTTCCCTTTGTATTGCTACTGACTTTGGCCTTCTATGTCTTTACAATAAACCCCATCAGATCTTTTAAAGTTTAATAAGTATTACTTGTGTTTCAGTTCTTCTTGCCCAGTTAGCTGACTGTGTGAAAGAAATCAAACATTTTGCTTTATGAGGCATTAAATATCAAAAAAATAATTTCATGTGTATATTTCAAACACTTATGACCCATGCATGACAAAGACTGACATAAAAAGCATTATAATAACTGGAAAGAGCTTGGTTCAATTAAGAAATGCATAAAATATGAAGTTGGTACCTTAAACCAAATTAGATTTACTAAGATATCAAATATGCCTCGTTTTACTACAAAGAGAAATGCAAAGTACAGAGGCATACTACTTATAGTCACACACCTACCTACGTAATATAATTATAAATGATTCAATGAATTTACTGTATATATGTATTTTATGTTGTCACACAAGCACATGGGAGGCAGCCAAAGGGCTCGAAAGAAGGTAATTTCAGGGGGTGGCAGAGTGCACTGACCCTATGTCTTTTTTCCCAGCAGACCAAATGCGGGAAATTCCACCTGGGCCCTTAAACGTCACTTCCTCCTTACGCCATTAAAAACCACCCTGTCTGTACCAAACATCAGTTCTGTTCTGGACTCTTGTCTGTAAAGACCACTATTTTGCAACCTCTTTCTTCAATTTTGCAGCCATTTCCAAGTATACGGGAGACTGCCCCAAACCTCTTTTTGTGTCAAGGCTTGGTTATTTATCACATTGTCTACATAGCGGATGATTTTATTCTGCTATACCTACTTCTACAATTTAAACAAACTGCAAAGAAATTGTTTAAACTCTTAAAGTAGGCACTAACTTAAAAAAATAAGTCCTTTTCCACATCATTTAATTGTTTACACTGCCTGTCGATGTTAAGTGGTAAATCAATGATCTTCGGGATATGTACAAGAGGACTCCAATAGATATCCTCTCTCTCTTGGGCCAAGTGTAAACCTCAAAGGGATTATGAGGACACATAAACACTCCTTGTGCATCTTGCTCCTTCCTGTGATGTCGCATGAATGTTGCCCATCTACCACCATTGGTATAATTTCTAGAAATTGTACCGGTGAGACAGACTCATGATTTCACAGCAGTTTGATCCATTGCATTAGGATTATTCCCATTCAAATCCACAGTGTAACTAGGACTACCTGGCACCCTGCTCACCTGCAGATGGTTTGGAACAAATGACTGGTTACATCTTGTTCCAGAAATGGTGGCTGACCTAAAAAAATATCTGCAGTTTTTTTCCACCCTGTGACAATTCCTCTTTACTAACTGATGAGATAGATGTTTTTGATAGTTTGGTTCAGGGTACCATCTTCATATTTTGTGCCTTTACTAATTAAACCAATGCTTTTTCCAGTGGTATAATTCCTCTTAAGGTAGACTTTGCAATACATGGCCAATATGCATTTGAAATGTAGACATGAAAAGATTTTCACCATTTTTAATGCCTCATAAATCAAGTTAGATTTCTTCTAAAGAAGAACTGTAACATGAGTAATACCTACTTGCACACTAGTCAGTGGGTACAATGACATTATTTTCTGCAAGTACAAAGCAAATCAGAGATGGTCAGTTGAGAACATTTTCTAAAATCAATTGGCTTGACACAGATTGACTCAAATATAAGGGAACCAGATATTCCATATTTCCCAGGACAGCGCTGAATACCAGCCTTAATTTAGGTGTCACAGCACATCTTTCAAAAACCTTTATCTCCCATCTTTCAGACATGTCTAAGTTTCTCAGTGTAGTAAATTGATACAGGCACTTCACTGACCAAATTATTGCACACAGCTCTTGACTACAGTAGGGACGTCAGTACACTAGTTTTATAAGCAACGACATCAGCTTTATTCAAAACACACAAGTCCTTAGATAAGGCTTTCATTATAAATATTTCTGGCTGCAAACAGTGCTGGTCCAATGTCTATGTACTCACTGACTCAGTTTAGTCAGGTATGCACCTTGGAAATCTGACTAAGTAATGGCTAAATAATTTAAACAACTTTTTTAAATGCAGTTTTGTAAATTGAAGTGCCATTGTTAGTGACACTACCAGTATTAGCTCTGACTACATTTCACATAAGACTTAAGAAAGTGTGGTTAGAGGGTGGCATTCTATCAAGTGGGTTGTTTCCTTTTTTGCTTTATGGTTACTGTTGGTTTGACAGGTGTAATCTCTATAATCAGAAGGATTGTGAAGGGTCTCCTAGTTCTCTGTATCTTTCTCGTGTATGAACAGTGTTAATGTGAGTTTCCAATTTGGAAAATAAACTTGCATCCCTGTTTGCAAAGTTTGAATTTTGCCACTCTACCTTTATAAACTTGACAATCCAGAATTTGCAATATTGTCCCCAGATGGCTACTTAGCAGCTGTTCCTCTTCACCACTTTCCTATACATTGTGACACATCCAAACCACCAGGTCCATCACTGATGTGCACAGAAGCAGTTACTAGGCCGCTCCCAGCACTTCAATTGATTAATACACCATGCTACCTATCAGTTAAAATGCCTGTCGCATCTAGTACTCTGACCAGCTTTGCAGAAACAGTTTACACACTGGCTCTCTACAACCAGGAACTTGATAATCAGATGAAAAATGCATGGAGTTTTACACACAGAAAGCACTTTCTTTGTATGTCCACTGCAGCTGGGCCATGGTATTTGTTGGTCTTTTCTTCCAGCCTAACATAAGCAGTGGCTCACATTACTGCTTGGTGCAAGTATCTTTCGCAATAATTAATATTTTAATAATAATAATAATGAATTAATAATGAATGAATAATGAATGTTTTTAGTTTAGCATCCCCAAAACTACACACCAATTACAGCCAATTTGTCTCACTCCTTATTTGTGGCTTGCACAGTTCAAGCCATGCTATGTATTTTCTGTAGGGGTGATATCAAACATTGACTGGGCCATTCAAGAATGTCAACATTTTTGAGTCATTTTACTTCTGAAAGGTGATTTTTCATGTCAGCTTTAAAGAAATACATTTTGACAAGATTTTCAATCCCACCTAAATAGATGCATGCCTGTGGTATAATATTGCAAACATCATGCTTCATCTTGGTGCTGGAGTAACACAAGACATAGCTTGCACCATACATGACAACTTGCATTTTAGCCAAAAGCTCTGCTAATTTTGACCTCAAAACTTTTCCTGAGATCTTAATGAGGTGACGCTTGTTGTCTAGCCAACCTGTGGTAGCCATCAGGAGAGTTTTTTTCTTTTGTTGGTAATTAGCAACTTTCATTCTCACTATCAAGAGTAAATGTGCACTGTGATGGAGTAGTATCCCCAGCTAAGGTCAGGTCCTGCATTTTGCCCAATTGTGCTATCGACAGACTGAAGTTGACTGACAAAGTGGATGGATGGATTTTTTTTCTCTACAGTGATTAAAAAAATAAACTTGGGGAAATGCAGCTTTCCTCTTGCATGACAAACAGATTAGATTAACTGAGGATTCTAAAATGACCCAGAGTGATTGAGTGTGCCTTGTGATGAAATCATGCATTGTGCCCAGTATGGACAGATCGACTCTGCCCCCAGTTTTCAGTGAACCTGAATTGGATTAAATGGCTCTAAAATTGAATGGATGAATTGGCTAAGCATTTGTTTTTCAGTACTATAAATATTCAAAGTACAAAAATAAAAATACATTGGAGTGCTTTCAGAATTAAAAAAAAAAAAAGTGAATGGCATTGAGTGCAAACCTCAACCCAATTTAAATCATTTACCCCCATCAGATATTAACTGTGCAAGCTAAAAATGGTTTTCTTCCCACACATCAAAGACAAATAAAGATTGGCAACTCTAACTTTGCTTCACATGAGTGGGTGTAGGTTTGTCCAAGAATGTACCCTGTGATGGCTGGACTATATGGGTTATAAATATACTGTAGAGTGAACAAATACCTTTAAACCACTGTTTTTTTTACATTTTACTTTGCGTGTATTTTAATATTGTTATACTTTCAGCCAGTTGTTTATACAATATATTCAGTAGATTAAGTAAATTATTAGCCAGTATATATAAATGTGATTTTATTACAGTATGCTTTGGTGCATCTAAACTTCACAGCACGAACATAAAGTTGCTGCCCTATTAATAAGTAACCAAACACGTTAAAGAGAACAACTCACATTAAAATTAAATCCCACCAAAAAATGTGCTAATAGTTACACGTTGTGGCAGATGGCCAGGGCCCATGCCCAGCCGGGACAAACCTTCAACACTTAGTCCGGGGGTACAGCCATGGGCTACACACTACTTCCCCCGGAATGCTTGGTGGTAGCCCCCCGGGTTGCATCGGGACCACAGGCATGAGACTTCGGAGCTCAGCCTTGTTGGGCTCCGTGGCCACCGCCAGGGGGAGTGGCACGGCTTCCTGAGCCCGTCTGGGTTGCAACACAGCCACACCCGGAAGTGCAGCCAGATGCAGGTTATCAAACACCTGCAGCACTTCCAGGTGGACTATAAAAGGAACCAGCAGCCACCACTCAAGGAGTCCAAGTTGGGAGGAGAAGGAGGAGGACAATGCTTGCCGGGAGGAGTGGTGGTGAAGAGAGTAGTGTGCCTTTAGTTTTGGTTTGTGCTTATGGGACTGTGCTGTGGCTGAGGGGCATGGGGAAGAGGTGTCCCCCAGCTGAAGAAAAATAAATATTTGTGTTATTTTTACACGTGCCTCCCTGTCTCTTTGTGCAGGGTCGGGCGCCTATAAAGCGCCATTTCACAATGTGGTACACTTCTCAATCTGCAGTGGCACAAGGATTAACGGTGCACAAGGTTGCTAGTACCGTACTCGGCCATTCTGCCTTAGGATTTGTCTTTTTGTAATTCCCCTTCACAGAGACCATCCAAAGTCCTCAATTATGTACCTGTTTTGCCACTCTTACAGTTTTGCATGGCTATTTCTCAATTGATATTTAAAAACAATGCAACAGCCAGTAGCTTTTTAAATTTTGGCTTTATTAATCTATTAAAAAGACACTGGGCGTGTATTGTTATCAATTCATGCAGAGACTTGCATTTTGAAAGAACTGGAAAAGTTTTTTTTTATTGGGAAAACCATAAAAAAGTTTGAGGAATAATAAATTAAACAGCAAAGATACATAAAGTGCATTGTTTCTGAGGGTTTTCTTTAATGTTCATTAAACATACTTTTAGCAGCATGGAAAAGACATACCTCTAGAGTCTCATAAGGGTATGGCAACTTGATTAGGAACTTTATATTTTAGCACAAATGCAATACTTTGAGAGTTACTAACCTTATAAAAATATCTTCAGTGGTTTGTTATTTAGCTCTTTTCTCCCTTCCTACACGCACTGCACTTCTCCCAGTTTGAGAGTTTCTCTGCATGCAGAGGCATTCATCAGAAAAAGCAGCACAATATATGAAACAAAATTCACTATATGAAGGTGTGCCAAGTGAATCACAGCAGAACTGCAAGAAAAACATTATAGAAATGTAGTGCAGAAAATGCCTTACAGCTGCTTCATATTAGTTAATGTGTGCAATATTAAAAAAAAAAAAGCAAACAAGTAGAGGTCTGCGAGGCAGTCTCAAAAAGGGAAACAGAGTCAAGAGTTTTACTGCAACTCTCACAAATTAATGTCATGTAGTGTTTTTCTAGATCATACAACCAGTGTCATTTCTTGAGTGACTAGCGGCCCTGATGCAGATACTGCTGGGTAAACATATTGAGCTCGCTATCCAGCCAACCAGCTTTGTTCCTATGAAAGAAAAAAAAAATTGCATTAGTATAAAAAAATGATTCAGTGGACGTGTTGAACTCTGGAACATGCTAATTCTATAAATACTTTTTAGATCTAAAAATGTACTTACTTGACTGACGCCTTTATCCCAGGTGACTTACATTTCAGATACAACTGGTTACATTTCTTTTGGATTTGAAGTGTAAAGCTTTAACCACTATGCCATACTGCTAAAAACAACTCCATCATTGGTCTCTAAAGCAAGACTACCTTTGTTATGCTAGTTAAAGAAATGCCAGACTTCCTTAGGAACACTATTTTAAGCAAATCATTTGAAAACAACAGCAAGGGAAAGTTTACATGCCAAGCAAACACTGGCATCAAAGGGGTTTAAACAAGATAGAACAATCAAGCTGGCTATGTTAATTTACCCCCTCCCTCAGCAAAATGCCAAATATCCTTATCTCAGTCCTTTTTAACTTCAATTTGCAGTCCTCCTTCATTGGTTACTGTATGTCTCACAAATCACATTCACTATAGTTTTCCACTTGGAGGAGTTAACAGTGGCTCAACCTCTGAGAGGCTA
Source organism: Erpetoichthys calabaricus (assembly GCF_900747795.2). NCBI lineage: Eukaryota > Metazoa > Chordata > Cladistia > Polypteriformes > Polypteridae > Erpetoichthys > Erpetoichthys calabaricus. The sequence continues at coordinate 127,022,606 of NC_041401.2, forward strand.
CTGTAGAATAAGCACAAGGGGCTTCATGTATAAAACTTGCTCACACTTGTAAGCAATTTCTAACACAAAAGTCAGGAAATATAAAACACAAACCTGACATGGAAATTGACCTAAAGTTATAGCATGTTTTGTAAGCCCTACATAGACTTTTTTGACCTTGGCATTTTAGTGACTCCTGGTGGGAGGACAATAAACTGAATACAACATCTCATTTCGCTGTGCATATCAATGACATGTCCATCATATTATGATGTTCTTGAACTAATTATATTACAGGTAATTGACACATTCTCTCACTACAGCTGCCTTCAGTGTTGGCAATGATGCCTAATGAATATGCTTAATGTTGATTGCTTTTAGTGCGAAGCCTATTTTGTTTATTAAAAAGGGTGTGCTGTGTGTTGTAAAACATAACTGGAAATGGCAGCATTAGCTCTTTTGGAGAATATTGCTAATGACAAATTAAAGGAAGTTTTCCGAGATTGCAATGATTTTTTGGCTGCTGATGATGATGTCAGGCTAATAAGCTGATAAAGACGTCCTAGAGCCATCCTCTCAGAGTTGTGTGCTGAACTTGAGACTACATTACAGATGGCATCACACAGAAATTACGCAATCAGTGTTCCCTTTCAGGTTTCACCAACCAATATATTTGGCGATGAAAAATATTCAGCATTAACTGACTGACTGGTCAGGAATCTCGCAGTCATCCCTGAGCATGCCATCTGTATGATATACTTAAGATGCTACCCAGATACATGCAATATCCTTACACACAGTATGAGCAAGCCGACATCAAAAGGCAATCTGCAGTGACTGACAATTTTTCTTAAATAATCAGTGCAATTTACTGCACACATGCTGTGATAAAGGTACCATCACAGAATGAGTTTGCTTTTGCAAACAGAAAGCACTTTCATTCAATTAGTATACAATTAATACAAGATGCTCAAATGTGTCTAACTAATGTTGCTGTGCAGCTTAACCCATGATTCCTTTATTTTATCACATAGCAGTGTGGGAAACAGAGTTCAGGGTCATGCTGTGTGTGATGGTTGGTTTCTTGGAATGTAAGCCTAATTGATAGTATTATGATTGTTTTTTACATCACAGGCAAGGTATAACCTTTCTTTCAAGTGATAGTGAGTACATCATAGTAAAGGACACATAATGAAAGGCATTAATGCACACAATCTGTGATAAAATGGACCGTTAGCTCAATAAAAGTTAGATGATAGTGTTTGGACTCATTGGGTGGCATGCTGGGGTGAAGTCCCACAAAGGTTTGCTTCATTGTGATGACTTGTGCAATACTGTATAGCACAGCACAGAAACATGAATGGCCCTATGACATCAATGCAAAAGCATATCAAAGATGTCTGAATGTTTTACTTGACAAAACGATTCTTTTTTTTTTTTTAAATAAGTTCGATAAAAATGTTCTTAATATCTCACAGTTCTGCACCTACAACCTGTGACAATTCACACTGCGTATTCAGTGGCCTGGGTGCTGCATGATGGCACATTGCCATTGCTGTCTTTTTTTTTTTTTTTTTTTTAAATTGTGACTCCCATAGAGAGACCAGCAGTAAGAATGCTTTTGTGATTCTCACAAGTATCTTAGTAATAACTTAGGCTCACAGAAGTTAGTTTTGTTTTCTGCCTTTTTTTTCCTCTGTTCCTCAATGATTTCTAGCACATGGTATACATATGACTTTCTAAATCCAAATTTTTTTTTTAAGTGCTCTGCTTTTTATTTTTAGAGCATAAGCAAAATTTTAATATGAAATCTAATCATAGATAGATCCCCTGCTTTGAATTTTTCACTAAACATGTTAAACTACATTTATGTTGCTTTCAACATATGATTACTGCCACACACGGCTGAAAGTTAACTTTGTCAGCAACTGTGCAGATATGTAGTCTAAGCCATGGTTTGGTGAACAGAATAAATACAGCTAAGTATGAAGACAGAAAAATACTTCATGAAAGAATACCACCAAGTTGTTACTCTCATTACTTATTGTAGTGTTAAATTCCTCAGCTGGTAACAGTCTTTCCTCACCTGAGCAATTTGGCTTTGCTTTGCAAGGAGTCCAGCAATTCAATCTTCTTATTTAGATCCTTGATTTCATCATCCAGGTTCTGCCGGGTCACATCCACTTGCTGGCAGAGCTGACAGAAGGTTCCTGCAAGCTCTCTAAAGAAGGATTAAAAATAATCATATCTAAATTCTCAATTTTTCCTGTTTTCTTTAAAGCATTACACATTTTGAACGAGATCTTAGAATGCTGCAAGTTAATGCAGCATAGGACTTTTACTACCAAGCAATTTTTTTCCAAAAAACAAATCAGGCTAACATTTGTAAAGCTTTGACTTACTATGTTTTCAGAATGAACACTGAATATAAACCCATGAGACAACTTTTTTGCTATGGCTTTCAACATGCTCTAAAATTTTGCAAATACATTTATGGAGATTTTTTTTTGTTCTTGCATGGATACTAGCTCTCTATCTAAAAAAAAACAAACAAAAAAAAAAAAAACACCTCTGCTCTTGCTTTCTAAGTCTGCTCCTCCACCAGTAATTCAGTAAAGTGAACTATACCTGGCTTTGCACAGTTTCTTTATGTTCGGTTGATGCCCGTTTCCTATTCTGGCCCTTCTAGTGTCCAATATTATCTTCTTGTTTCAAGCTACATTTTTGTATGTGATTGCTGTAATTTTATTTGCTCTGTAGGCTATATATTGTATATATATAATACATGTTTTCACATAAGAAAAACACACATTCAGAAGAGATGAATAATAATAATTCTTTGCATTTTTATAGCACTTTTCTCACTACTCAAAGCGCTCAGCAATTGCAGGTTAAGGGCCTTGCTCAAGGGCCCAACAGAGCACAGTCCCTATTGGTATTTACGGGATTCGAACCGGCAACCTTCCGATTGCCAGTGCAGATCCCTGGCCTCAGAGCCACCACTCCACCACTCTGATCTTAAAGCCCAACCCTACAACCACTGGTTATTTTGTCTGACCCTAGTTTTTAAAATATACTATTTTCATGAAAGCTACATGTGAATAAGGAATGGCAAAGTGGCTCTGCTGGTAGTGCTTCAGCCACATATATAGGGCTCTCGCCTCAAAACCCTGCCCTAGTTATCTGTGTAGAACTTGCATGTTCTCTCCAAGTATGTAACATTTGTTTCTCCTCATGGCAATTCCACCACTATTTACTTAACATTTATTGAGATCATATCTTCAATATATCATGCAAGACTCCATAGTGATACTTAAATTAAGCTTAAAAGGATTCGTACACTATACTGTACCATAGTATTATTTCTGTGCACAAAGTGAAAATGCCTACTTGCTTCACCGTTTAGAAAGTCCAAACAGTGAAAATAAGTTAGTAAAGCAAATGGAAAAATACTTCACATTTATTTCTTTCATGAATTATTTTCTGGGATCTGTATATATACACTATTGGTTTAAAACAGATGATGTTAAAATATTTTAATGATTTTATTCCTACTTTATACATTTGTAACATATAACAATAGAGATGAAGTGGTGTTAAAAACAAAATCATTTGATCTCTAAAAGAACTCTGGCTAAAAAAAATTCTTAAAACAAAGGACATTCCCTTAGAAGAAGAAGAAAGAAAGAAAAGAAAAAAAAAAAAAACAAAAACATGCAGATACATACTGCTGGACCTGGTGGCTACAGTTTGAGCCAGTATAGCTAACAATAAGCTGCAGCTTCTCTGTTGCATAATCTACAAATTGGCGCTTGAAGGCTCGCTCCTTGGCTTTCGTAGTCCATGTGAGGCGCTCATAAACATAAAGGAGACCGTACAATCCAACAGATAGAGCAATTAGTCTCCAGCCCACTGCCTTCCAGATCTGAAGAGGAAGGAAAATTAATCACTGGGACTAACTTTTATCTATGGTACATGTACCCATGTCATATCCTTTTTACAAAATTCTTATATGTATTATTCATAATAAAACCCCTCATTAACAAAGCAATAATTGACCTTTCAAACCTTGAGGTTTAACTTTTCAAATAAATAACTTCTAAGTAAGAATGAAAGACTACTTACTACTCCTCCAACCACAATTATTCCCATAGATGTTCGGGAGGTTAGTGATGCCAGACCAGTTACCATGGACACCATCAGTTCCTCTTGTGTCATTGAACCTTGAGGGAATGGAGGCATGCTGGCACTAACAGGTGTGATAGCAAGAGAACGGGGTACCTATGGGTTCAACAAACAAAGAAGAGGGAGTGATAAAATGCACTTTAGACAATGAAAACAAGATATTAAACCAGCTGGTAACCCTATTCATTAGTGATTTATTGGCATCAGATCGGAACCAGATGGTTTTTCTTCTCAAAATCTGACCAATCACCTCCCCCCATAAAAACGGCTTGTGGGGGTAAAATAAGACATGTGCATTTGAACTACACTTCTAAATCTCTGTTTTTGCCAGTAAAGCAAATGAAGCAATGTCTGCAGTGCAAAAGTATTTTAAAGTGTTTAAAGATTAAAAATTTGCCCACTGTAAAGTATGCAAGGAAAAGTAAGTAGTGCAACTCAAGTTTCACACTACTAATTTTGTAAGACATTTAAGAGTACATAACGCAGCAGAATACGCAAATTATCAACAACTCAGACTGTCAGGCAAAGTGACTACACTACCATAGCTAAAACATAAAACTATTACAAAGATGGGGCTTGTATTACAAGTTCTAGTGTGAGTGTGTTGGCAGATAAAAAGAGAAATTGTCAATTCTGGATATGATAAAAGCAGAACATTCCATTGCGTCTGTGGGACATACAGTAAATATGGCATGAAAAAGTCCAAGGTTCACTACATAATTAGGGATGTCAAGTATACCGATACTGAAACTACCAAAAAAATTTTTTAAAAAGAATATAGTAGTTTTCAAACTCAGTCATTTATTAGCATACCCTCCCATACCTCAAGTGTATGAATTTGTGGGGTATGGGGCTGCAAATAGGTTGGTGGGATGGGGGAACGAGGCAGTTGTGAGGTTATAAGTTACATGCCAAAGTCAACTAGTTATTTACCGAAGTCACATTTTTTTGTACTGATACACCACCAGTAAATAACAAATAAAATGAAGGTTGTTAAAAATTTTCCACTGGAGCAACGAAAGCCGCAATGATGATATCTCTAGTGTGAGACCTGATAGCATTAAAGCCGATCAAGTGAACAATATGTATTGACTAAGATAATATCTTATTTTTGTTTTAACAATGTGCAAGCTGAAATAATTGAGTATGTCACTCACTTTGCAAAAACAATCAAAAACATGCCTTGAGAGTCCATTTTATTCACGGTCTCATGTAACCTAACAGGATAGACTACTGCGCGTGCATGGACAGCACACCACAAATTAAGTTAGCGTAACTGGCTAAAAATGAGTACATAAACAGCGGCAGGGGATAAAACAGCCTCATATTCTACATTGTTAAATTTAATTGCAACATGTGGACCATCCACACTCAGGGGGAGGTGGTTTGGCTTTGAAAAGACTGATGTTGCTAAAAAGATGACAATCTGCAAACTTTGGAGGTGTCTTGGTTGTGGGTCCTCAAATGCAAAGCACATTTTTTTTTCTTTCATTATTTAAAACACTCGCACAGATCCCCACCTCCTCACCCCACTCCACAAGGGAGGGAGCAAAAAAGGTAAGTCTTTTAGCTGTTATTTAAAAAAAAAAAAAAACACGAAATTTAGGGAAGGCTCGTCTCTGCATACATCCACTGAAAAAGAGATCAAGAGCTACATGATGATACCTCAGGTGGACAATGAAATAAACTGGAGTGGTGTAAAACACATTAAGCGTATTTCCCCAAATTGGCGAAACTTGCAAAAAATTACCTGTGCATCCCTGCCTCAAGCAGCCCTTCTGAGAAGGCTTTCAGCACTGGAGAAAATGTTGTAACAGGTAACCATGCTGCTATGAAAAGAGATGCTGTGGACAGACTGGTGTTTCTGTCATACAACTTGAAGTTTCCGCAGTAGATTTTTACAATTGTTCTATTTTTTTCAGATATCTTTGGGCAATTTTGGACAGAACTTTAGGTTAGCAATTTGGTTAAAAACATTACAGGTTTGTTTTTTTGTATCTTTGTGCAATATATGACAGAACTTGTTTACAAATCCTAATTTTTCTTCCTGTGCAGTATTTAACAGAACTTTGGATTTTTACTTTATAGGACAGTATGTTAGATTTTTGTTCTTGCTCGTATGCTGCACAATTCACCTTACAGCTGGGCAGTTTGTTTATCCAGACTCTAATGTTCATGCCCTGTAGTTAAATGATTAGTATTTTATTCTCTTTGGATTAAGGATAAGTGTTTGTTTAAAATATTCTCATTATAAATAGTTTTGCTGGTCTTTTTCTGCAATTTTTTTCATAAATCCTATAGGCCACTTTGAAATGGTTTACTCAAACTTGCACCATTTGATCTCAGTAATACTTTGACTGCTGATTTAAATGCCTATGTTATTTTACTACAGTTTTAAGTAAATAAAGTTTTCCTTAACTGTTATTTCCATTAACCTCATTAGTAATTTACAATGAATATCCTATTAACAAGACCAAGCTAGATCAATAAGACTTTTACAAAACACATTTTTAAAGGATGAAAAATATCATAGGGTGGCACGGTGGCGCAGTGGGTAGCGCTGCTGCCTCACAATAAGGAGACCTGGGTTTCCTTCGGGTACTCCGGTTTCCTCCCACTGTCCAAAGACATGCACGTTAGGTGCATTGGCGATTCTAAGATGTCCCTAGTGCGTGCTTGGTGTGTAGGTAGGTGTGTGTGTGTGTGTGTGTGCACGCATGCCCTGCCCGGGGTTTGTTTCCTGCCTTGCGCCCTGTGTTGGCTGGGATTGGCTCCAGCAGACCCCTAGTGACCATGTAGTTAGGATATAGCGGGTTGGATAATGGATGGAAAAATATCATCTAATCATTATCATGAAAGTCCTAGAGATATATTGAGATATGTTTTGCCAATATCGCACACCCTACAAAACATTCAAAACCACTGCAGATTTTGTTTCAAGAAAGGTGAATACTCCATATAAATGAGAATTTGACTTAGGAAAATCTACATAAAAAGGATATTAAACTGATAAACACCACATACACAACTCTGGGTGACATAATTAGGTATGTCAACCTCTTCATAACACCTGAAAATGAGTGGGTTGAAAAGCTGATTAAATGTAACTTAACACGGCAAACTATACCTGGTCATTGTACCCCAAGAGTGCTCTCCGACTGCTCTTTGGCCCTAGGAATCTATTCACCAGCATGGTCCAACCCAAGGAAAAATGGAAGCTGATATCCTCTTGGAAATCACTGCACAGTTTATCACAGTTTAGGTCATAGCTGAGGCTGAAACACTTCCGAGGAACTAGCATATCCACCTGAGTCCACACATTTGCTGGAAGAAGAGGTTTCATTCCATCTGCAAAGAAGAGTCAAATGGTTTCTTTATTAATTATTTAAACTAAACACCCATCAGCTTCAAAATGAAAGCCCCTTTCTTCAAGCAATACTGTTGTCATATTTTTTCTGCCACCTAACTGTAAGGATGTTTTGCTATTACAATGAACACTGTTAAAAAATATTAGTTGGTGAAGGTAAGCTTAAAGCATTAGCAGATTCTGTTGCCAGTGAAGCAATTTGATTCAAAGTTATTCAGGATCCCACTCAAGACTGACTTTTCTGGTAGTTCATGATATTTAAAAGCAAAGTCACTCACCTATCATGTCTTTCTGAGTGTTCTGCAAAGCTGAAGTGATAGCATTGGAACAGCGGTCAGACATATTACGACCTAAGCCTTCTTCAATGTGCTTATGTAACTCCTAAGAAAGACCAGACACATCTGCATAATTTACATGAAAAAGTAAAATGCTTGCTTACGTAAACAAAACTATTTCAAGCATAATCCTTACATTTTTGTACACTTTGAGAACCACTTGTGAAGAATGAAAATCCATATGGAATTCATCAACTAAAACATGAAGCCGTCTAATTTCTTCTGCCATTGCATTGGAGACCTGCACAATTAAAGCTCACAGTCATAAGGCAGTTAGATGAGCACACTGTACATCTTTTTTACATTTATTTGACTCACACTAAAAATTCAGAGGCTAATTGTTTCTCTTTTACCTGTTTCTCCACCTCCTCAGTGATTTGCTTAATTTTCCTCTTATAATCTTGGGCCAGCAAATCTAGCTGTTTATCTAGAAACTCTAAACGATCCTGACGCTCCTCTTTCATTTCAAGGCAGTGAGCACTAAAGGTGAAGAGTGTACATGAGCACCAAAGTTAAAAACAGTGTCAATTGTAAAGGTCCTCAAAATTAAATTTTTATATTGCTACAAACCTCTGATCTTGTGCAGCCACATGAACCGATTCCATTATCTGCCTCAAGGCTTCAGATATTTGCTTGGCCCTCACAGTATGCTGCTCAAACTTTGTCTTTACGGCCGATTGTGAAATGCATTCCTGAAAAATCAATTTAGAAGAGATGGCCGTGACTTTTCTTCTTAAGAATACATGATTTTTAAATATCAGTTAATAAAAATATTGAACATACAGAAAAAGTGTTTTAATATCATCATGTTTATGAGCAACTACTTAGCAAAGGTATTATTATTATTATTATTATAATATCTAATAATAATACATTTTATTTATATAGTGCCTTTCCCGTGCTGAAAGTGCTTCACAGAAATTCAGAGAAAACAAATCATAATATTTGGGTCCAAGTTATAGTAGTTCATAACAAAAAAAAAAAAGTTAGTATAAGGTAACTTTAGGATTTGTTACTTTTTAGGGGTGTTTGGGTGATCCAAAATATGGCCCCTTTCCCGTATTCTCAAATATGAAAGCCAATCACCTGCTCTTGCACTTTCAGTCTTTGTTGAAGCAAAATGGCCAATAATAAAGGCACAGGAGAATATCAGATTGCTGGTATGCTGGTATATTGGGGTAAAGAAGACATTAACAGAGTTTGCACACAGTAGTGACAGATAGAACGAGAGATAGAATCATGGAGGGAAGCACTGATGTTAGACATTTTGAGCAAGCTGCTTGCCTTAGCCGAGTGTACAAGAATTTGGATAACTCTCCAGAGCAATATGCATTGATATTGATGTTTCATGAAGGAACAGAGACGCCAATGAGTTCAAACTAAAGCAATGTATTGTTAAATACAAACAAGTAATACCAGAGTAAAAGGAACTGAGTTTTGGGTACTCTCTGGAGAAAACAATTAATGCAAATCAGCTGTATAACATGTAATGTATATTTAACAATAAGTGAAGCTGAAAAGGGGGCCTTTGTCAGGGGTTTTGCTGCTAGGGATTAGAGCAACACCTTGGCCGATACCATGAATTGTTAAGTGTATTCAAGTTTACAAAATAAAGAGGGCTATATATTAGAATTATCTCTGTACGTCTGAAATTACAAGCAACTGTTTACAGTCTTGTTGTAGGTGTGAAAACTTTGTTAGGTATATAGTTGTTTTTTGTGTATTTTCCCCAAGATACTTTACTCAGCATTTTAAAATACCAGTTTTTGATAAGTTATATCTACAATACTCAGAAGAGGCCTCATTTTTCATCTATATACAGAGTTTACAGGGGAGGTCGATTTTCATTAACATGTAACCTTGCACAAAGAAACTGGGTAATGACTAAGTTTGCATTGTTTTGCAGTTTCATATCTAAAAACAATACAAACTTACAAAGGTCTAATAAGCAGCACTAGTGATTCAGATCGAGATACTTACATCATTTGGTAAGTCCCATCTGCAGTTTCACTTAAACCTTACTTATTTGCTACTCTTCGGATGCAGTTTAATAGATGACGGTATGAACTACTTAAAAACTAGACCTGTACAGCTACTAGACTAGCTACAGCCTATATTTAAGTAAGCAGGTCTAAATCAAAAAGTTACCAAAATATATAAAGGTAAATTGATAAAATTGAGAAAAGGTGGTTTGGGCGTTCATATGTATGGCCTTTTTTGCATTTTACCATGAGACTTTTTTAAATGCTACATGTGCCTGCAAAGAACCCTATGAAACCCCACCTAATAAGTGAGTGTTAAAACACTCGATAAACTCTACGTGGCCTGCCCTATATAATTATAAGAGACAGCGATGAGGGGTTTAGTACAATATATCCTGAGACTAAAAGAAAGGCAATATTCCTTAGCCATGATAGTCCTGGAAAACAGTTAGCCACTAAATGCAATAATTAATACATTTTGCAGTGTAGATAATTCACTGACCTCAAATCTTCTTTCAAAGTTTTGAAATTCAAACATTCTTGCTTGAAAGCCTTCAGCTAATGCACCACCTATAAGCAGAGGAGCAACAATTACTGTAACGTAAACCAGAATTTAATCATGCAAACACCCTAAATGGCCAAAATGTTATTCACACCAATTGGTTTGTAGTTTTTTGAATTCTATTAAAGCATTTGCTTCTTTTGGACTACATGAACTATTTATTTTATCTTTTTGCTTACGCGAGTGCTTCTAAAAAAGATCCACTTCTTCTACATAAAACAAACTTACTTTTTGAAAAATAAATATTGAAGACTAAACTCTTTTTTATCATTTAAAAAGGTTGTTTTCTGATGTAAACCCCATGTATATCATATGCATGGTTTCATTAACAATTACCTAAAATGAAAAAAAAATGAATTGTGGTACCATTATTGGTGCACCAAAACCTTAATGCTGAATAACATGACTACAAACCACAAAACAAGGACTGTTATCTCAGATAAATACATTTATAATTCGAAGTTATACATCATAATATGAAAGGTCCAATTTCAATAATTCAACACAGGGGAAAAAAGCTTTCTACACCACATATTTTTTTCTTACTCATATTAAGTTTACTTTGCCATTTTAGCACTTTGTAGTTAACTACATTTTGGGGGAACTGTTTTATTCCAATACTTTTAAAATAATTTTATTTATTTTGTAATTGTTCAGACAATTACAAACTACAAGCCCAACCCCCACAGCAGCGATGGTGATGCCACCATACTGGATGAGAGGAACAACTTCTTCGCACGGTTTGAGGCGCAGAAGAGCCTGCAAGAAAAGCAAAACCTCGCTCCACTGACCAGGTACTCTGTCTCTCCATAACTGACATGAAGAAGACTCTATCCAGAGTCAATCCACACAAGGCTACAGGACCTGACAACATACCTGGTCGTGTGCTCAAAGAATATGCCAGTCAACTGGCTGGTGTCCTTACAGACATCCTCAACACATCTCTAAGCCAGTCGTCAGTCCCGGTATGCTTCAAGTCGACCACCATCATACCAGTGCCGAAGAAGTAATTAGTGACATGCTTAAATGACTACCGACCAGTTGCACTCACGCCAATCATAATGAAGTGCTTCGAAAGGTTAGTCATGTCACACATAAAGACTAATCTCCCTGCCTCCCTTGACCCTCTTCAGTCTGCGTACCGGTCAAACAAGTCAACTAAGGATGCCATATGCTCTGCCCTTCACCTCTCCCTGACACATCTGGATAAAAAAGACACGTCAGGATGCTATTCATAGACTTTATCTCCTCCTTCAACACAATCATCCCTCAAAAGTTGGTTGTAAAACTGAGCAGGTTGGGCCTGAACACCACCCTCTGCAACTGGGTCCTGGACAGAGAGGCCCCAGTCAGTTTGGATGGGCTGCAACACTTCCAGCATCATCACACTGAGCACTGGAGCGCCGCAGGGCTGTGTGCTTAGTCCACTACTCTTTACCCTGCTGACTCACGACTGCACAGCCGCGCACAACACCAACCACATCATCAAGTTTGCGGATGATATGATGGTGCTGGGACTGATGAGCAGGGATGATGAAACAACATACAGAGATGAGGTGGAACGGCTGTCCGCATGGAGTGAAGACAACAATCTATCTCTCAATCTCGACAAGGCAAGAGAGATAATCGTGGAGTTCAGAAAATCACATCCTGCCCACATCCCACTCAGCATCAACGGTTTAGTACCAAGTTCCTCGGTGTGCACATAACTGAGGAACTTACGTGGATGCATAACACCTCATCACTAATCAAGAAAGCCCAGCAGAGACTACACTTTCTGAGGTGGCTGAAGCGAGCAAGTCTTCCCCCTTCCATCCTCACCATGTTCTACAGAGGCACCATTGAGAGTGTTCCGACTAGCTGCATCACGGTCTGGTATGGCAACTGCAACATTTCTGACTGCAAGCGCCTGCAAAGGATAGTGAATACAGCAGAGAACATTATTAGGGTGCCTCTCCCTTCAATACCGGACATATTTTACAAACGCAGTGTCCGCAAGGCATTGTGCAGGACCCCTTATACCCCTCACATGGAATTTTCACACTTCTGCCATCCAAGAAAAGATACTGCAGCATCAGAGCCAGATCTGCCAGCCTGCAGGATAGTTTTTACCCCCAAGCTGTCAGACTCCTTAACACCATGCTGCCCACTGGGATCTTCCATACTGCCTCAACCACCTCTAAAAACAGAACTTTTATACATGCAAGCCACTTTCCTGGAAAGACTAGTGTGCATGTAGAAAAGAACTGAAAATCTCATACTGACCTTTAAGTATTTTGACATTCTTGACATCCTTCTGCTGTGAAACATTCTGACCTGTCATTGTTTACACATGTCTTAAACAACTATTATCATACACTTATAATTTCTGTATTAACTATATCTTTTATTTATTTATTATATTACATATCTATTGACTATACTTATGTATCTAGATTACAAATACCATACATTGCATCAATGTTCATATCGCTTACTACACATCAATATTGCTGCTAGTTCTTTGTCTCATCTTTGCACAATGTCCTGTCTTGTTTGTGTTTTAAATTTAAATTAAAATTTTAATCCTATTTGTAATTTATTATTTGCACTTCAGGTTGTTACACTGTGGACCCGGAGCTTCACAATTTCGTCCATCTGTCCATCTTCGTCCATCTTGCCTTTGACTATAATTATAGTAAACTATGTAAAAATACTGCGGTGGGTTGGCACCCTGCCCAGGATTGGTTCCCTGCCTTGTGCCCTGTGTTGGCTGGGATTGGCTCCAGCAGACCCCCGTGACCCTGTGTTTGGATTCAGTGGGTTGGAAAATGGATGGATGGATATGTAAAAATAGGCAACAGCCAAGATAAATACAATGGTCAGAAAATGCTTGAAGTCTATATAGCAACAAACACAATGAATGCTTGCCTGATGCTCATTCCTACAGAGTAAGACATAAAAACTAATACCTGCTTCTGGCATCCCTTGTGCTTTCTGAATCCTTGCCTGCAGTACCTCTTTTGCCGACACAAAGAAGATTCGATCACTGGCTTGAGCTCTGTCCACCACACCAAGCTCATCCACCAAGAAGCTACTACAACGGTCCATGTGTTGCCGCCGCACCTTTATACAGAATACCATAGGACACAGAAAGTCAAAATCCAGGTGCCATACAAATACTAACAGACACAGAGGTAAAACTGTCTTCACTCACTTCATCCATATACTCTGGCTCTGATGCTGACGCATCCCATCTGTTGTTCAAGATGAAGATATTTGGCCGGGACAAGCGGTCATTCACCTTGTGGAAGAACTGTTTCTCCTAAACACCAGTGGAGGGAAAAGCAATACTGCAATTAGAATGAAAAAACTTCTTTCATGTTAATTGTGATTTTCTTTATTAAAACCTGTTGTATTATAGTGCCCACTTGAGGGATGATGTTAAAGCTATTTAAAGTCTGGTGTTGAGCAGAAATTTGGAACAGCGTGGGGGAGCTGCTAAGGAAAAACCTTAGAAAACACTGGTCTACAGTGATCCCTCGCTATATCGCGCTTCGTCTTTCGCGGCTTCACTCCATCGCGGATTTTAAATGTAAGCATATGTGAATATATATCGCGGATTTTTCACTGCTTCGCGGATGTCTGCGGTCTACAGTACGTGTGCTTCCTCAGTTGATTTGCCCATTTGAATTCAAACAAGGGACGCATTTGAATTCAAACAAGGGACGCTATTGGCGGATGGCTGAGAAGCTACCCAATCAGAGCACGCGGTTAAGTTCCTGTGTGCTGCTGATTGGCTCAGCAACGGAGTGCTGCATTAACCAGGAAGTATAATCTCACTCATTCAGCATTAATGCACGTTACTGCTAATGCTTCAGGATTGCAGAAAAGGTAAAAGTTTTGGATATGTTGAAGGAAGGAAACAGCTACACTGCTGCAGGACACAATTACAGCATCAATGAGTCCACGATTCTTTTTATTTAAAAAGGAGGAAAAGCATATAAGATCTACGGCCGCAGTGTCCTTTAATCAGGGCGCAAAACGAGTTGCAAGTGGACGTGATAAGGCAGTAGTCTGGATGGAATCTGCTTTAGGGATTTGGATTGAAGAGTGATGGAAGAAGAACAACGGCGGTGCTAAACAGTCGCCTGAAGAGGCTCCTTTAGAAGAGCTGTAACGCTATCCTTTGTTCTGCAGTAAAATTAAACTCATCGTTATCGGACAAGTCGTCGTGTCATTGTTGGTGAGTAACCATAATTAATTATTTACGTACAGTACTTATTACATGTACATAGTTTAGTGTCGCTGTACACACATTTTACTGTATACAATTTTTCTTGCATTGTACGTATTTCTTGCTGGTGGCCTGTCTGTTGTAATGGCTGTAACGTATGTGATATCGGAGACGCTCGATATCTTTAAAATAATATTTAGGTGTGTTTACATACATAATTTCAACGAATCTTACCTAATATCTAAGAGAATACAAAGGGTTTATGCTGTATAACTGTGCGTGAAATGTTTATAATAGTGTGGGAGAGTTTATAAGGGCTTGAAATATATAAAAATAACCATATAAACATATGGTTTCTACTTCGCGGATTTTCTTATTTCGCGGGTGGCTCTGGAACGCAACCCCCGCGATGGAGGGAGGATTACTGTATACTGTTTTAGCCGGAGTTTGATGGAGAAGAGCAGAGATAAAAACAACATGGCAACAGAAGCAACAGTTGCTGCAAACTCATAATTCTGGTTTCACCAGACACTTTGTGCATGTATTTATTTTAATTGCATAGAAGCATTCGATTAGGTATATTATTTATTATCACAAAAAACATATAATCAGATTAATACACATGCATGTTTGATGAACACAACATTCATGTATTATATTTTTGGAGGGGTTGCATTTTATGCTCCTTGTATAAGTATGAGAACACTAAATATTTAGTCAATGTATAATCCGGGTGTTTCAGTTCATTTAGATTTTCAAAGTTTCATTGTTAAGACAGAGCTTTACATGAAATCATATAATTTGCAAAAATTGTCATATTAAAATGAAATTCTCCAGCATACTGTAGACTGGAATCGGTCTGTCTAACTACAGCTTTTATGTACATTTCAATGCTGATTTACAGTTTAGAATACACAACATTATGTACTGAAAGAGGAAGCAGAAAAAGAAAAACAGCTGAAATTACATTTCATAATCTATCTCTTGCAGAAGCTGTCTTTATTTCCATCCTAGGCCAAACGTGTTTGCCATCAGAGCTGCAACAAGGCTCAATGAGAAAAAAAAAGTAGACACAAAGCATCAAATGATTTTTTCCTGCATGATTAACTGTCTTTGTGTAAGGTCAGTTTTCACAACATAAAAACCTAATTGTCATTCATTTAAATGGTAAGCAGTTTTCAGAGTTCCCTGGCCCCAAAAAATGATCCCCTTGTTTGTTCAAACTAGTGCTGGGTGGTATGACCAAAATTCTATATCACGGTATTTTTCAAAATTATACCGGTTTCACGGTATTGGACGGTATTTTTTTTTCCCCATGCATGAGTGGATGTTAACCACATTTTCCACTGCAATTACTGGCTAAGAATAACCTATTCCACTGTCATGAGAATTGTACATTGTACAAAAAAACATTGTAATGTGCACACAATTATTAATACAGGTTTGCATGGCCCCATAAAGTGATAGTTTTCGAGGATAGCACTAATGAAGAGAAGGAATCACAATGCATGATAGATGCAGTCAAAATATAGAGCCTTTTTATTGAACAAAGTTTGCAAACAACTTAAACTAAAATTTTGACAACATATTTTCAACCATCCAAAGAGGCATTTAGACTTAGTAAAATATCCAGAGGTGCTTGTCAAAAGTTGTATTGCACTGAACATGTCTTAGAAAAGGAATAAATAGTAAATATTTTTTGTAAACCAACTACACTTTGTTAATGTTAACAATCTCTGTCCACTGACACGTTAAAGTGACTTTTTAAACAACTTTACAATCATTAAACTGCATAATATTTAAACTAATAAATAATAAAATACAATAAATAATAGTGCAACTTCCAGTAATAATACTATTACTTCCAAGACTTCAAAGCCCAGGTGCATTACACAGTATTCACCAAATTAAAATAAAATAAAACAAGTGCAACTTGGTGATGACATCTTTACCAACTGAACTATCATTAAGGCAAACTGCATTAATATGGACCTTGCTTCAAGCTAAGCTATATACATAAATAATAAAAGTACAACTTGCATTTATAATGCTATTTATGGTATAGCCCTAAGGAAGCGTATTAGGGCCACGATGAAGAAAAAAAAAAAATACGGACACAGTGAAGAAGTAAAAAAAAAAAAAAAAAAACACTATGTCGAGATTAAAGTCGACATTTCCACTTTATTCTCATAGTTTATTTTGTCATTAAAGTAGAATGTCGTAAACTAAACTTCATCCTAAAATCAATGCTTAATTTACTAGATTTTCTCAAACCCCATCATAAGTTATGTAGCACATTAAATGCTTTGTGTTAAGTGTTCCCCGACCCAGTTGTTAAATCGCTACAAGCTTCATAAACTGACTTCCTCTGCGCTAAGAGGAGGCGCCAGCAGTGATCGCCGCACAGAATACATTCACTTCATGATATTCCTGCTCTCTGAAAATGTAGAATGCCAAGATAAATTTTCATGATGAAATGCATTAAAGCAGGTATTAAACATGTATGGTAGTGCTGCTCCCTCGCAGTAAGGGGTCCCCAGGTGTACATTCAGTGTAGAGAACTTTATGGCAGGTGTGACGAGGCTGCAAAAAACTGGATGTATGAATGGGTATCGCACAGGTTTAACTTAAATACTGTGTAAATATTGGGTTTGTGATCTGGTGGTCGGAGACACAAACACAGAATTCAATGCATGTTCTTCTGAGCGGGCTTTCTTTATTGCATGCGTGCTGTCTCTGTCTGACGTACCAAACCCGCAGTTCCTATCTTTCCTTTTTCTTTCTCCACATAACCAATCACCACATGATAAATGTCTTTGTGAAATTAAACCTAGTTATAAACTTAGACCACTGAGTGTTCAGAACTTATGAGTGTTACATGTTTAATTATGCCATCCATTCAGGGTTGCACCCATCCCAGCAAGCATTGTGTGCGAGGCAGGAGCAAATCCTGAACGTGGCGCCAGCACATCACAGGGTGAATACGAGCAATGTATACACTAACAGGATCAATATAGCCTTATAAATCCCCACATCCTACATGACTTTGGAAAAAAAACAAACAAGCCGAGTAAAACCACCAGAAATACATGCAAATTCAAGGCAAGAAACACCAGGGACCCCCTTACGGCGACACAGCAGTGCACCCTTAACGCCACCGTGCCCCCACATGATTAATACATGCTTTAATGCATTTCATCATGAAAATGATATCAAGTATTTATCTTACCATTCTAAATGTTCAGGGAGCAGGAATATCATGAAATTAATGTATTCTGTGTGCTGCCTGCGCCTCATCTTAGTGCAAGAGGAAGTCAGTTTAAGAAGCACGTAGCAATGAATATGGCACAGGGAACACTTAACACAAAGCATTTAATGTGCTACATAACTTATGATGGGGTTTGAGAAAATCTAGCAAATTAAATATTCATTTTAAGATGAAGTTTAGTTTACGACGTTCTACTTTAATGACAAATTACGAGAATAAAGTCAATACGTTGACTATAATCTCGACATAAACGCCGAGAATGAAGTAGAAATGTCGAGAATAAAGTCAACATGTCAACTTTATTTTCGTCATAAGCGTCAAGATTAAAGTGGAAATGTCAAGAATAAATTCAACATGTCATTATCCAGTAGTATAGAAACAGTATTCACACATTTGAACATAATGGTCCACATTAGGCCTTTTAAAACCAAAGTATCTACAGACAACAGACACGGCTCCTTTATTCGGCAAAAGTTCTTCTGTGTCATCATGTTCAACTTTATCGTCTGCTACAGCTTCAGTTTCAGAATGTTCTCTGTCCGTTTTCACCGTTCAATATCTCCATTAGAGTATGTACTCCACTACATTCGTGTTAAGTGGTGCAGCAGTGAAAAAGGTCCCCCCTTAAACAGTTTCCCGCTGAGCCACGTTCCAAACGTTGTTTAGGCTATTTAAACCGGTGTTGCGGTATAAGAAAAATCCATATCATAACAAAAATAAAAAACAGTTTTTGGTATGAACCGGTATACTGCCCAGCACTAGTTCAAACAACATCAAAATACTTTAAAAACCTACAGAATCAGTTTTTATAATATTAGTTACCACAACAATCCCCAACAAGACACTACCCTATATTTAATATTGCATAATAAGACTGTTTACCAATGCTTTGTTGATTTATTTTACATACAAAGGAATGGCCTTTCTGTCTTTCTTAGGTTTTTTTCCAACAATCATGATCTTTTTTGGAGCAGCTATGCTCAGGATAATGCACAAGGACATGTGAGCAATAAATATGGCAAACAGATTGAATAATAGCATTTGAACACACAAGTATGTCTCATTGCAGTCTGCTGAACAGGCTCTATCTGATTCAATAGGGTTTCAACAACAAGTTTTTATATAACACATTTTCATACAAATGATGTAGCTCAAAGTGCTTTACAAGATGAAGAAAGGAAAAAGTTTAATAAAAATAAAAATATAGAAGTCTGAATGCAGCATCGACTGTGAGAATAACTCAGATTATGATCTTGTGTCGCCAACATCTAGTTCAGTCCCAAATATTCAGCCATAAAATGATAAAAGGTATCAAAAAACTTTTCTGGATAAACAAATTTTCATAAAGTGTTTTTGTAATTTGGGGGATGCCTGCACAAATAAAAACTGAATAGTATTCAACATGTATTGTTTAAGTATGAAAGCTTAAACAAGATTATAAAGATGAAAAAACCTACATCCCCAAAAATGTGCATAACAGAATAACTGGCTATCCTCAATTGACCTCTTTACAATCTGGGTATGTGTAAGTGGGCCCTGAATTATTATGGTTTCCTGCCTTGTGTCCAGTTCTGCTAGGATAGGCTTTGGTTGCACTGGATTAAGCTTGTTTGAGAACAGTATATTAACAGTTCACATCACAAAGGTTCACCCAGCAGAAAATTCATGATTATGTAACAATGTGTTGTGTGTGTGTAAATGAATATTATTCGATAAATTTTAACTTGAACTATAGAAAACTAAGATAACTGAAATCCATTTAAGCCTCTAAAAAATTTAAGTGGGGTGGATTGAGTCAAGGACTTTCCTAATTAGGTACAACAGATTGATATTTTTGTCTTTAATGATAGGACTTCAACTTAGACTTAAGTCAAAACCTATGCACCTAAAAAATGAGTCAGTGCAAAAGCATTGCTGAATAATTATCATTTTACTCACTGCTATAAAGAGTCACTTTTTTGTAAAATATATGTTGTGAAAGATACTGTATATATCCTTGCAATATTGTGGACAAAAATGAAAAAGAATTACATTGGCTTTGTGACATTGGCCAATGTAGCATCTAAATACAGGAAGTGCTTTCTGTGAATAATAGGTTTCAGTTCAATCAACATCTTTAGGAAATACTCTTTGATTTTCATGTTTGTAAAAAAAAAAAAAAAAAATGTTAGTGCAGCCTAAATAATTTGAGTGAGAGACATTCTTACCGTCTGCATCAGTGTTGATTCAGAGTTTGCCACCAGTACAAAAACATCAGCATCAAGACAAAATTTATCAATCCAGCTATCTAGCTCTGTAGTTACATCAATGCCAGGACTGGAAGAGAACAGACAAACATATACATTAAATTAACAAAGATAATTGTGTCTCCTAACAGAAGGTGTACTAAAAAAATGCAAAACAAGATAACAGAAGGAAACATCTTCAAGATAAATCCACTTACAACAATCCCATAATTACACTTGCAACTGGTTGCAAGTCATAGAGAATTCAAGGAAACTACAGTTGACATAGCCTGTACAATATTTAAAATTTGAAAAACATTTTACAATTTTTTTTAAGATGGATAGTAAGTTCAAGTTATTATCTCATAACCTAAGGGAAAAAAAAAAATCAGATTCATGCAACTGAGTTAGGAACCAAAACTAAATTACAGTAGGATTTATATACCTGTCAACCAGAACTAGATCATCTCTCAACAAAGCACACTTTGCTTTTGGCCACATTACACACACTAAGCTGCCAGCATTCAGATTTTCATCCTGATGGAGGGCGTGAGCCAGCTGATTTACTGTCTGTAGATGGGAAAAGAAGAAATCATAAATTTAATACTTCAAACTTCAATTTGTGCTTTAAGAAAGAAGAAATACAACCGATCTAAAGTTTTTTTTAGCATCAATGTCTAATAAGGGCACATTTTACACGAAGGAAAGATGCTAATTAGATAATACATTTTGTTTAGAAAGACTGCTTCAATAATAATTGAATTGCCAAACACATTGAGCTTGTTGATGAAAAAACTAAAAACCCTAATCCATGCACCTGTCACTATTGGATTACTGTCCCTTACTTGATCACAGAGAAACTGACATAAATAGGCCAATTTAAGCACCTTAAGTGGAAGAACACATCTACTTAAGAGATATCCTTTTAAGGGTTTAGAAACACCTGTGGAATCTAAGAGGTGTGAAAACAGTATCTTGAAACAAGCACAAATGGGCAGCAAATCTTAAGAAAGAAACAAATCAGATTATTGATTCATTAGATATTTGGCAGAAGACGATGGTCTTGATATATGAACAATATGTAATATTTATTGCATATAAACTAATGTTTATGGTTCTTTAATTTACAGTAATTTACATTTTTCATTGAAAGTGTTACTGTTGACTGAGGTAAAATGTATTTGGGGAGCTGAGAATTATTTAATAAATCAGTCTTTATTTACCATAATGCCTTTCAAAAAATATAGTAATACAAGATGCTGTAGAAAGTGTGCCAAATACAATTTACAACACAAGATAAAACTGCAAAACAAGATCATTCAAAATATATTTTAAAGCAGTGGGAAATGCACAATAAAAAAATCCTGCACAAGAGAAAAATATGGACTTTGTAGTATATAGAAATGAAATGACAGATAAGTGTTAATAAGGAGCCTAGGAAGAGTTAGCATTACCTAGGTACTGAGCAAATAATGAATTATCAAGATAGAGCTGGACTTCATTTATATTAATCTGTTTGAAAGTATTTTGTATCTTTTATCTTTGCATCTTCATGTGCTCCATCATATAATTAACTCTTTTAGGGCGGATGTCGACTTTTGTTGACAGGAGGGGTTGAAGGCGAATGTCGACAAAAGTCGACATCCAGGGATAGGGGGCGACAATCAGCTGTTAATGGCGACAAATCTCACTGTCACGTCACAGGCATTCCCTCTGTGCTTGGAGGAATGCTAGACTCGTTGACTCGGCAACTAAACCTTGCGTGTGCGTGAGTTGCGAAATGTAAACAATGGCAAGATGGCACCGACATGTGAAAAGGCAGCGAAGCGAGTGCAGAAAAGAAAACACTCGGCAGACGATGTTTTGCGCATTATCGCGGAGTCGGACTCTTGATTTTTCAGAATCGGATTTTATTGGCAGTGATCAGGAGATCGAGCAAGAGAGTGAGAAGCAGGCATCAGCTGATCAGACACCAGACGCGCCAGCGGATCAGACGCGCCAGCGGATCTGCTGCCAGTTGAGTGCCTTCGCGCAGCCGATGCATCTACGGCAAGGTTTGCATGGGTTAAATACACAGACATTGATCCGTTGAGAGCCGATCTGGCTACCGGAGTTTACAAGACGGCATGGCTTGCTGTTGGACACGACAGATCACCAGCTGCTGTACTTCAGGCTGCTCTCTCCTGATGCTGCTTTTCAGCTACTGTCAGACGAGACAAACAGGTAGGCAGAGATTTTTTTTGAATCGCGGGCTGCGTTTGCATCGCATTCTCGTTTTTCAAAGATGGAAACCCACAACGAAAGACGAGATGAAGCGCGCTGTAGCATTACAAATAGAGATGGGACAGAACTGATGATATAACTTCAGGGAGCATTGGTCCAAACGTGTTTTGTCCCCTGGTGGCTTAGGTACGTGCTGCTGCAAAGTTTTATTCACTTCTGTAATAAACAGAAGCAAATCCCATGGGGTGAGCCAGGCTATAATGCCATACATAAAGTTCATAAAGTTTCAGAAGATGAAAAGAGGTGACAATACGGTTTTCATGCAGGCAGAAAACTTGGTGGCAGTGGCATGGCACGATGGCAAATGGGTGACTTGTCTCTCTACAGTACACACTAACAATACAGTGGTGTGAAAAACTTTTGCCCCCTGCCCGATTTCTTATTCTTTTGCATGTTTGTCACACAAAATGTTTCTGATCATCAAACACATTTAACCATTAGTCAAATATAACACAAGTAAACACAAAATGCAGTTTGTAAATGGTGGTTTTTATTATTTAGGGAGAAAAAAAAATCCAAACCTACATGGCCCTGTGTGAAAAAGTAATTGCCCCCTGAACCTAATAACTGGTTGGGCCACCCTTAGCAGCAATAACTGCAATCAAGCGTTTGCGATAACTTGCAATGAGTCTTTTACAGCGCTCTGGAGGAATTTTGGCTCACTCATCTTTGCAAAATTGTTGTAATTCAGCTTTATTTGAGG
Source organism: Erpetoichthys calabaricus (assembly GCF_900747795.2). Taxonomy (NCBI): domain Eukaryota; kingdom Metazoa; phylum Chordata; class Cladistia; order Polypteriformes; family Polypteridae; genus Erpetoichthys; species Erpetoichthys calabaricus. The sequence goes on from NC_041401.2 coordinate 127,045,711, forward strand.
GTTTTCTAGCATGAACCGCCTTTTTAAGGTCATGCCATAGCATCTCAATTGGATTCAGGTCAGGACTTTGACTAGGCCACTCCAAAGTCTTCATTTTGTTTTTCTTCAGCCATTCAGAGGTGGATTTGCTGGTGTGTTTTGGGTCATTGTCCTGTTGCAGCACCCAAGATCGCTTCAGCTTGAGTTGACGAACAGATGGCCGGACATTCTCCTTCAGGATTTTTGGTAGACAGTAGAATTCATGGTTCCATCTATCACAGCAAGCCTTCCAGGTCCTGAAGCAGCAAAACAACCCCAGACCATCACACTACCACCACCACATTTTACTGTTGGTATGATGTTCTTTTTCTGAAATGCTGTGTTCCTTTTACGCCAGATGTAACGGGACATTTGCCTTCCAAAAAGTTCAACTTTTGACTCATCAGTCCACAAGGTATTTTCCCAAAAGTCTTGGCAATCATTGAGATGTTTCTTAGCAAAATTGTGACGAGCCCTAATGTTCTTTTTTGCTTAACAGTGGTTTGCGTCTTGGAAATCTGCCATGCAGGCCGTTTTTGCCCAGTCTCTTTCTTATGGTGGAGTCGTGAACACTGACCTTAATTGAGGCAAGTGAGGCCTGCAGATCTTTAGACGTTGTCCTGGGGTCTTTTGTGACCTCTCGGATGAGTCGTCTCTGCGCTCTTGGGGTAATTTTGGTCGGCCGGCCACTGCTGGGAAGGTTCACCACTGTTCCATGTTTTTGCCATTTGTGGATAATGCCTCTCACTGTGGTTCGCTGGAGTCCCAAAGCTTTAGAAATGGCTTTATAACCTTTACCAGACTGATAGATCTCAATTACTTCTGTTCTCATTTGTTCCTGAATTTCTTTGGATCTTGGCATGATGTCTAGCTTTTGAGGTGCTTTTGGTCTACTTCTCTGTGTCAGGCAGCTCCTATTTAAGTGATTTCTTGATTGAAACAGGTGTGGCAGTAATCAGGCCTGGGGGTGGCTACGGAAATTGAACTCAAGTGTGATACACCACAGTTAGGTTATTTTTTAACAAGGGGGCAATTACTTTTTCACACAGGGCCACGTAGGTTTGGATTTTTTTTCTCCCTAAATAATAAACACCATCATTTAAAAACTGCATTTTGTGTTTACTTGTGTTATATTTGACTAATGGTTAAATGTGTTTGATGATCAGAAACATTTTGTATGACAAACATGCAAAAGAATAAGAAATCAGGAAGGGGGCAAATAGTTTTTCACACCACTGTATATGTGAGAAAGTGCAGCAACAGACAACTGAAAAATAGGCACCAAAGCAACACGTATTGTAAGGAGTGTAATGTGGCAATGACTGAAATTGGCTGCTTTGAGCGAGATCAGACTTTGCTGTGTAAAATGTATGTGATATGTATGTGAAATCATAGAGTATGCAGGCTCATACAACATGCAAGACAGTAACATTTGTCAAAAGTAAATATTTTTTGTTGATTTGATATGTTAAACAATTGCTTTGTGTTCTTTTTTAAAAAATGTTAGTTTTTGGAAAAATATTCAGCCCTGGGAGAAAAGAAACAAAAAAAAAATTAGCCCTAAAAGAGTTAACAAAATTTATAATTGAATTTTACCCGAGAACTTGCTGAATGCACTCACCACCTGCATTCAATGAAGAGAGCTGTACAAAAATAACCTAAGTTGAACTGTACATACAGAGGAGTCAGAGAACAAGCTAAACTATAAAAGTGAAAGGGTGAACTTTCAGGCAAGATGTTAACATTAAATAGGACAGAGCAGTTATTGAAAACAGGCCAATGTTACAGAAACAGAATCTGACTTTTTGCCCTAAAAAACCTGGTGCATTCAATTCGCACTCACTTTGATGCTCTTTTTCTCTTCAGAACCCTCTGTCAGAAGATACGATTCCCTTCCATCTGTCCCCTCCACTCGCAGGAAGCAGTTAGTCGTGTGCCCAATTCCAGATGGGAGAACTTTGTCCCATAACATTGCATTAATCACTGAGCTTTTGCCATTGCTTGTCCTATTAAAAACATAAAATTTAATTTTTGAAAGAATCTCAAATATCAAGCATTTGGGCAATGTAATTTTGGCCAAGACACTAATGAATCTGATATATTAGACACACACACAATATTAGAGGAAGCACACTTGAGAAAGGGAGACTTGGATTATTAACTTTATTGACAGTTAAATTGATTAATGTTTGTTTCAAAAGGATACAGTGAGACATAGTACTTGTCATCACTACGATTTATCTGTTCCTAGTTTTGAAATCTTTGCTTGAGTACTGGTACTAAAAATACGACATTCAGTTATACAACTATGTTAAATATGAGAAAAAAAAAACATCTCTGAGTTTTGTACAGGAATTATAATTGTCTAAGGCTATAAAAAATTGTCCACAATGATTACATTTTTCCGACTTGATGACGTTTCACTTTCTTGATTTTCATGTAAAGACATTTTCTTTTCATTGCTAGACAGAATATTATAGGTCTGGCGTCTGTCAGAGTTTAGTCTACTGACTAATCCTAGCATACTTGTGTGACAGTTTTTTATTACTGGAAACCTACTGGGAGCTTCTCTATCATTTCGACTTTGAGTGGGCCCTTACTAAAGTGTTTATCAAAATTGGATTCCTTTCAACCTTTGATGCAATCATAAAGTAAAGGAATCAGAAACAGAATTTTGATTCTGTGCCACAACAAACTGAAATTGGAGGCATAAAGCTGTTCATTATGCTAATACAGGGCGAGTATTTTTAATCCGAAATGCCCAGGACCAGAACTATTTTGGATATTTTTCAAATTTTGGAATATTTGAACATACAAGTAAATCAAACATTAAAGACAATAACCACAAATAATAGAAGATGACGCAGTATAACACGTTTGCAACGGCCTATGTGTAGTGTGAACACATGCAGTGTAGCACTCACCTTTAGTCTAGTTGAAGCGCAGGTCAAATGAATATGAATGCTCTACTGTGGGATTAGACCACTGTTGAACAATACATCATAGTAATCTTCCTTTGGGCAGAGGGCATGAAACCTGCTGAAAGGTGAAAGCTGTTTCGATATGTGCCATGGTATGTACAGATCCATAGCTGGTATCCACAGTGGGAAACGTAATCCATCAGTGTTCTCTAATGAAGTAATTCGCTATGTTGATGTGGGCTTGTGTGCACAATGTTTATGGTTGACCAGATCGAACATCGTCAGTTTCATTAGTTGTTCCTGTTTAATCCTTTTGACCCATTCAGAAACTTTCCATTGAGTCATGCTGTTTTCACTTTTGCGCTGAGCCAAAATCTTTCGATGAATTTCAGCAGGTTTTACTCCCTCTGCTCAAAAAAATCTCACAACAGCGTGTTGTTCAACAATGGTGTAATCCCACAGCGAATCATCCATGTTTATTCAACCTTGGCTTCAACTAGACAAACAGCACTGTGCGTGTCTGAACTAACAATAAGCCATCACAAACCTGTTGCACTGTATCGGCTTCTGTCTGTTGAGTTTACCACATAATGTTCAAACTCTCGGATATACCCTCACACATAATGACATACCTTGAGAATACACTTGATCAAGTACACAAATGCAGTCAAACCAGCTAAATGCCAACTCACACATACAGGGAGGTTCACTCAAAAGATCCCCAAATATTGTGTAATAACTCTCACTAGGACGAAGCAATCTGAACGAAACAATGTGCTACTCAGTAAATGGAGCTTCGAACAAGCCAGGATGCCCCTGCGTTGGAGCGACTAGGTAGGCGCCAGACAGCCGTTGCAACGTTTAACCTTTGTTTACAATGTCTGGGTGCATACCGCTAGTACCCCTTCACTTAGTCACTCGACTTCTCATCAGAATGGTGGTGTACAGTATTGAGCAACATGTCTTCATGGTGCAAACCTACTGGGTCACCAATTCATTTAAGCGATGTCAGAATCAACTTGATGATCGTGAGTTAACAGAAGGTTACTTCCAGCAAGACTGAGCAATGTGTCACACATCAGCAAGGAGCATGGCAGAAATTGAGCCCTTCTTCGGCAACAGGGTAATTTCAAAGGGGCTTTGGTCACCATGGTCACTGAATCTTGACACCACCAGACTTCTTCCTTTGCGGTATGCTCAAAGGAAAAGTCTATCGGAACAAGCTTCGCACTGTGGAATTTGCAGTGAAATTGCTATCCCCCACCTCCCAAGAGATGGTTGCTGATACATTCAGGAACATGGGGTGCAGAGTCAAAATGTGTCTGGCAGAAAACGGAAACCACTTCCAGCATCACATTTAATGCAATCAATTACACATACATTAACATATATAGCTTATTTTTTTGGTTCAGACTGCTTCATCCTAACGGGAGTTACAACAGAATATTCAGGGCCTCTTTCAAGTGAATCTCTCTGTAAAATTCTTATCACTGAACTGTTATTATAATGTGCGTTAACATGAGAAACTTAATAAATCTCATAACTGATAAATATGACGCATAGTCTGCATTTTAGTTTCCTTTCAAAAGGGTCAATTCTGTATATTTGCACTAATTTAAAGCAGTGTCTGCTTTTCCTAACATGATTGGAGCAATTTACTGCATTCCTATTGCAATAAGGGCACCTAGTGAAAACGGAGCTTCTTTATTAACTGTAAGCAGTGACATTCCATTAACGCAAAGTGCAGGTGTTGTCATCTTGCTCCTAAATCCCCTGTGCTCATACTGAAACTACACACAATATCTATAGAGCATCACAACATCTCAAGGGGAACAAGAACAACACCCCCATTTAGTCAATCGAGTGATGGTGCATCATGGTGCTCACTGCTTCACTTGGGACCTTAGCTGTCTTAGCTTTGTGGCACCCCACAAAGGACAACCGTCCCTCCCAAATGAGAATGAATAAATTATAATAATAATTCATTACATTTATATAGCACTTTTCTCAGTACTCAAATTGCTATCTGCGCTTAGAATCTGCACATAAAAAATAAAAAATTAGACGAAACATAGTTGGCATCATATTGGCGCTCAACAGAGTTTTGGATTTTGGACCGTTTTAGATTTTAGAATTTTGGATTAAGGAAACTCAGTCTGTAATTGGCTTTGTATTGCTCTGTCAGCTTGAAATATCTGTAACTAGAATGTTAGCAGCACAATGAAAAAACAATTTTAAAATACAGAAAGCTTGTTTCTGAGATACATAGCATAGCATAAAGAATTCAAGAGCCAAAGTAAAGGCGCTGCACCTTTCTGCAGTCTTATTAGAATTTTTGGTTATGTTCCAAGTGTAACACGCCAAACTTATCTCACAATGTGGCAACTCCCCAGGGGCCTCATGTATAAACGGTGCGTACGCACAGAAATGTTGCGTACGAACCTTTCCACGCTCAAATCGCGATGTATAAAATCTAAACTTGCCGTAAAGCCACGCACATTTCCACGGTAACTCATTCCTTGGCGTACGCAATTTATCCGCCCGGTTTTGCAGACTGGCGGCACCCAGCGTCAAAGCAGTGCTACTGTTCCTGTGTGGTTACTCTTTCTTAGATCCACATCCACGGCGGCGGCTTTATCAAATACACTGAAATTAACCGCATATCGTTCATAAATTTAATGCATCTGATTGTAATTAACCTGTAGCAATATAATGGTCCACAGAATGGTCAAACTACTGTTCCTGTGTGCTCATCCTTTCTTTCTTAGCTCCACATTCCTGACGCGGCTTTATAAATACACTGAAATTAACTGCATATTGTTTATTAGTGTAATGCATCTGATTGTAATTAACCTGCTGCAATAGAATGGGCCAGGGAATAGCCATAGTATTCCAAATACCAGAACTGCTTTAGCGTTGTTACGCTCACTGCATCTTGTTCTTCTTTTTGCTGTTCCCGTTAAGGGTTGCCACAGCAGATCATCTTTTTCCATATTACTCTCACTGCACCACTCGGAGTATTTATATCACTGTATTTGAGTGTGAATCACAGATCTACATCGATCAGAAAGAGAATTATCGGTATACAGTTTCAAGTACACACTACCTCAACCACGGCAAAAAGCGTCAAAGCCTTTCCTGTACGGACCTCGCGTTTCAGAAACAGTTTCATCCCAAGAACTATAAACGCACTCAATCACCTCACTGTAAACTTACACTACAGTTATAATATTGCACAACCTGCGCTACTTTATAAAGCGCGTATGATGGCAATATCATTTTTAAGATGAAATGCAGCAAAATGTGTTGCTTATAGTATACAGATAAAACTTTAACTTCATTTAAATAATCTGTATTGCTAATAATTAAACATGTGAGGACACGGTGCCGCAGCGTATAGCTAGTTCAAGGATAGCTCCGGCCTTGCGCTGTATTCTTGCTGGTGCTGACGCGACACTGGAAGGATTGACGAATAGAATAATTAAACATGTACTATTGTACGAAGATATTTCAATGTTCCTTAAAAGTTTTGAAGAATCGGCATTCTAAGCTTACAAATGGCTTAACGTCTATTACAGAGCTGATTGTGTGGTGATTGGAGAAAGAAAAGTATGGACAGGAATTGGAGGTTAGTACGTTTGAAAGAGACAGTACTTCTGTAATAAATTATTTCATCGAAGATCACACATGGTGCAGCAAGCCTCTTGCGTGAGCTATGAACAATCACTGCGCCACTGTGTTCCCATGTTTAATAACATGCTTTCATTCTGATCATCATGAAAATGATATCACGTATACATCTCAGTATTTTAATTATTCAGAGAGCTGTAATATCTCGAATGTAATGCATTCTGTGTCCTGTCGGAAAAAGAGAAAGAACGGAAGCACGTAGTGATTCACACACATAGAGCACATAGAAGATCAAACACAGAAAAAAGCATTTAACATGCTACTTGAGAAACTAGTAAAAAAAACGATTTTAAGATGAAGTTTATAATGTTCTACTTTAATGGCAAAATAAACTACATGATTAAAGTGGAAATTTCGAGATTAAAGTTGACATTTCGTGCTTTTTTCCCACTGTGTGCCTGTTTTTTGTTTGTACCCTAATACGCTTTCATATGACACTCAGACGGTGGGCTACAACTCGCCTTTTCACAGCGACTTTGATATGTGACTTCTTTTTTATTTCGGGCACTGTGCGACTTTGTGAAGTTGATCTTTCGAGTTTTTCCGACACTCTGTCACTCGATCAACTTCCTTTTGTTGATTATACCACTGTTTAAACCAACAAATAGTACGTTTTTCCTTTGCCTCCACTTGGTATTCGCTGAAATTCTTATATTTTCCCCTGTGCTTTTCCCATTGTCTTTTCACAGAAGGCTATTTATATTGATTTGCATATTCAAAGAGGCGTAATTCTGGGAGGAGTTGGGGCGGGACAGAAGGCGCGTGCACGTGCGTTACTTTTCACGCAAATCGGGATTTATGTAGTAGAAGAACGTGAAAGTATGCGTGCGCACAGATTCCTGCATCTGGATTTTTCTGTGCGTACGCACAATCCCGCTTTTGTGCTTACGCCATGTTATAGTGTGAGTTCTACGCACGGCGTTATACATGAGGCCCCAGTTGTTTATGTGAATTAAATTTTGTAGTTTATAATTTTCAGAATGGTTTCACTATATAGGATTCGTCACCTTCATTCTCTCTCTTTCAGGCCACACCTCTTTGGAATAGCAGCGAGCAGAAGCACAGAGCAGTGGCATCTCCCACAGGCACCTAGCCCTTCCAAACACCTGAGTAAGTTCAACTGAAGTAAAGCAGACAGCTGACCAGGAGAAATAACCAGCAGTGAGAAATCAAAGTCGATCACTCAGCGGGTGGTGGAAACTTAAAGCCCATGGTCTCTTAGTGATTCAGCTGAACGCGGAAAACGCTGAAGCACCGAAGTTATTACAAAAACAGAGAAGATGATATCAGCGTTAAACGTAAGTTCTATCTGTTCTCTGCCCGTTCAGGGCACGTTTATATGTTGTGTGTTCTGCAGCATGTACAGTTCAGGTTTTCCAGCCGACAGTGTAGACAGTGTAGAACTTCTTCAATTAGAAAATTAAAAATATAAGATCCTAGATCTCAGCATCATAGTACAAACAGCATACTAGCTTAGCAGACTCTGCCTCACATTGCATTCAGCACTTTAGTAATTTTAATCCAGTAACTAAGCAGGAAGTCTTAACTTTAATTTTTAAAATGAAACTCACTACTTGTTCCCTAGATACAGTGCCAACAAAACTAGTAAAAAGTACAATGGATGTTCTTGCAGCGCCTATTCTAAACATTATCAATAGTTCATTATTTCATGGCACAGTACCTGATGCACTAAAAGTGTCAGTCATTAAACCATTATTTAAAAAGTCAGACCTAAACCCACACATACTAAATAATTATAGGCCTATTTCAAATTTACCCTTTCTCTCTAAAATACTAAAAAAAGTAGTCGCCAATCAGCTTCTGTCACACCTTATGCATTACAATTTATTTGAGAAATTCCAGTCTGGTTTCCGCACTGGTCATAGTACAGAAACGGCACTAACGCGGGTTGTAAACAATATTCTGATATCCTCTGATGAAGGAAACTCCACTGTAATTATGTTGTTAGACTTAAGTGCAACATTTGACACCATTGACGATTCTATTTTACTGCACAGGCTAGAAAATGATGTTGGGCTTACAGGCACTGTGCTTGCTTGGTTTAGTTCTTATTTATCAAATCGATTCCAATATGTACAGAAATGTGTTGACAATACTCCATCATTATACACAGAAGTGAGATATGGTGTCCCGCTGGGCTCAGTACTGGGACCTTTACTGTTTTCACCTTACATGCTTCCACTGGGATCTATCATTAGGAAACAATGTTAATTTTCACTCGAATGCAGATGACACCCAGTTATACCTTTCATTTAGATCAAATGAAGTTTCTCTGATGTTGTCTTTAATTAGTTGTGTTAATGAATTAAAGGAGTGGATGGATGACAACTACTTGTCTTTAAACACAGATAAAACAGATATGTTAATTGTTGGAGGGAATGATGCTGATCACAACAACATTTTGTCATCATTTAACTCAGTTGGAATCACCATTAATTTTACTGAATCAGCCCGCAATCTAGGAGATATCTTCAACTCTAGCATGTCATTTAAAGCGCATATTACAAAGTTGTCCAAATCATGTTTCTTCCATCTTTAAAGTGTTGGGAAATTAAGCTTTTAAATCCCGGCTGAAGACTCACTACTTCAGTTTAGCATATCCTGACTAGAGCTGCTGATTAACTGTACAGAATGCATCTCTGTTGTTAGTCATTAGCACTAAAACATAAGTAACATGATAGTTATAATTTGTTACTAACCCTCACCTATTCTGTTTCTCTTCTCGGTACTCAAATGTGGCACTTGGTGCCACGGCCGACCTGCCCAGATGTTTTGCCTGCCTTGAGCATGGGAAAGGCACTATATAAATAAAATGTATTATTATTATTATCCCTGATGGAGGATCACAGGAATCATGGGGTAGAGGGGTCCTTTCATCGAACTGGCTGGCCCAGCGCTGTTTCAGTTGTGGAATGGTCAAATGGGGGAGGCAGCTTGATGGCTGAGGTCTCCAGGACTCTAAACAAATCCAAATCATGTTATGTGATAACATCTACTGTTAAATTCTGGTCCGTACTTGTAAAATTTTTATTTTTATACCGTATTGTGGATTTGTTCTGTTATGTGTATTGTATTGTATTGACCCCCTTCTTTTTGACACCCACTGCACGCCCAACCTACCTGGAAAGGGGTCTCTTTTTTAACTGCCTTTCCCAAGGTTTCTTCCATTTTTTCCCAACAAGGGTTTTTTTGGGAGTTTTTCCTTGTCTTCGTAGAGAGTCAAGGCTGGGCGACTGTCAAGAGGCAGGGCCTGTTAAAGCCCATTGCGGCACTTCTTGTGTGATTTTGGGCTATACAAAAATAAATTGTATTGTATTGTATTGTATTGTACTATGTCCCTCCATCTGCCTTAGCCTGTCTACAAATTGAATATCACTGGAACTAATTAAAAAGTTTTTCGGATTTTTGGTGTCGGACAGAGGAAAGTGCCTAACTATACACTCACACTTTTTTCTCCAAAAGATAACATTAAAGTTTGCAAGAAATTCAAAAGTGCATTGTCAACTTCACAATATCTAAAGAGTGCCTCACTTGTAAGCTTATCAATGAAATCTGAAATAAACACACTAAGACTCAACCAACACATCTTATTTTACATCTGTAGTAGTGACAGAAGGCTGTTGATAATTGGCAACAGTTGTGAGGTCATTTCTTATTTTTGTGATAGGATATTGGTTTAACCAAACAGATAACAATTGTAATTAACACTTCATAAATCATACAAATTAAATATTCACACGGAATCATGGATTATCTCATTCACAGCATATGTTTTGTACATCCCACTTGCAGTGTTGGAAATGATTAAGGGAAACAATGAATAGGACTGCAACAAAACTACAAAGTTAACCTGGTTACATCTAGAAAGTGCCAGTGCCTCATGCAAAAAAAAAAAAAGTACACACCTGCCAAAAAAAGCCACTTTCATGTGCCGTCTTGCTAAGACCTCCGCAATACCTGCCACATTAGACAAGAACCCTTTCACCTCTAAAACTTGCTCCTCTGTTGTGACTGGGTCCAGCTCTTCATTTTTGTAAGTTTCTGTAGAGCAAAGAAAAAACATATACATTATATGTCCATTAATGAAAAAAATATCTATAAACAGCCGTCAACTTTAAAAAGTGGGAAACTGAGCTGAAACGTACATGTAGAACTATTATTATTTTTGATTTAACAGGAAGATCACGAAAAAAATATATTTTATAACTTTATAAAACTGCTTCCACTATATACTTAAGACACATTTTTAAACATTTCAAGAAACACTATGTACCCGTCAAAACCAAGCTAATCTGGTTTCTGTTTTGTTTTCACCAAAGAATATTCCATAGGTCCAATTTCACAGCTCAGTTGTCAAGCAGTCATTGATTTTGTTCTCATATAACATGGAAGCTTTGATCCATTACAAATAATATCATACAGATAAATATCTAAGAAGATAGAAGAAACAAACACTCTGTGCATTATAAAACTTCCATCCATTTTAAAATCTGTTTAATGCTATTTGGGACAAATGGGGTCAGGTCTTATTTCAGTAGTACTATGGCATCAGATAATCTACAATTCTTTGGAATGTGTAGTTTTGCAATAAACATGTAACAAAAAATATACGGTTCAACCCTACTTTGAGGCACAATAAATTAATTACTAAACTCAAAATTATTTTATGCATCTCCTGTAGAAAATGCTACTAGGGCTCCTTTATACCAACAATTTCTTCTTATATAATACACTACCGTGGCTGTCCGTTTGTCTGTCCTGGATTTGAAATCACCTGTAGCTCGCAAACCATTTGAACTATTGACCTGGAATTTGGTACTAATATACTACGTGATGTCTACTATCCGCTTTCGGGGTGATGATTGACCTCCAAGGTTATTCCTCTTTTTATTTTATTTTAATGGAGAATCAACTCTCGGCAGTGGCCAGCAGGGCGTCCGTGTGCCATTCTCATCCCTACCACCTTTGCTATCAGTTCCTCTACTTCTTCATATCTTAAATCATTCTTGAGGCAGATTGATGACTTAAGTGCCAGCTTAAGTGAAAAATTAAGGAAAATGTACCAAGCAATTGCAACACAAACACTGACTTAATTTTAACGCAAAAAGATGCTGACGAAGTAAGAGAAGAAGCAGGCCGTTAGGGTGGAGAAAAGAGCCGCCGCTCAGGAAGCAGCAAGTGCATCAACCTCTGAGCAAACGAATTCTAAACGTACAGAGAAAGAGTATGAAAACTATGAATGCTCAAGTTAAGTGTATTCGCAGTGCACCGTTACTGGTGCCTTTATAATGCCTCACTATGACTGTCAAGTAAGAAGTTTTCTTTTAATTTTTCTTTCCTTTTAGGCATTCTGATCTGTGTTCAGACCATATATTTACTTATTTATTTATTTAAAGTGCCAAATTTCCACCAGGGGTCAAATAAAGATCTATCTAGAATTGTAAACAAAAGTAAGAATAGAGTAAGATGTACGTACTTATTTCAGTGGTATGACGCCACTGTCTGTCACCATATTGAACTTTCCAACGGTCTTTGTTACTTATGGGCCCATCTACAAGAAATTTGGTACGCGGGTTCCCAATGCTAACTGAATCCTACTTACGTACATTTATATGTCCATAGCCCGCAGCTCGGTCGCCGTGTGAGGCGGCGTTGGGTCCCCCATCCCCACACCTCCCACGTAGTTGGCTGCCTGCCTATATAAGGCCATCCGTCGCTCCGGTCTCTTCATTCCCTTCCTTGCTTCGCCACGGTATTCACGTCTCCCTGCTGATAACTGCAGCCTTTTTATTTAATCCACGGCTTCTCCGCTGTTTTATTGTTCGTTTATTACGATTATAGCTATTGTGTAGGTATTTTAGACTTAGTTTACATTGTTCAGGTACCCATTTCCTTTATCGTTCCAACTGTACCCCCATTAACATGTCTATCGAGGTGATCACCATCGATCAAAGAACTGTCACTTACCGAGTGGTTTCCATGCCCAGAGATGGCGTCTGCCTTTTCCACTCTCTGTGTTACATACTGCACAGCCATATCAGGCTCACTCTTGATATCCGGAAGAACATTGTGTCTTATGTATTGAATGACTGGGACAGGTTCAAGGTGTGGACTGATGACAGTACAGGAGATAATTATACTACACAGGAGCACTATAAGAGTGAAATGCTTAAGCCCTTCACCTATGGTTCTGCATGTGAGTTGATGGCTGCCGCTGAATTGTTCGGTTGTCGCTTTCAAGTGTACTGAAAATATTTTACACCTTTGGACAACCGTCAATGCCTCTTACAAAGCCTTCTTCAAAATGTTTACCCCAATCTACGAAATCTCCACGAAAATGACATGTCATGGTTGAGGGAGAGAGCTATCCCGACACCAAGAAATGACATGACTACGACTATAAACCACATTTTACTTCAAGAACTACCTTTACAACCGAAAACATATCAGTCTGTGGATTCACTTGTAGAAGTGGAAGACGAGGTGCACTATCCGGTAGAGTTTCTCCACAATCCTACAGGCACTCCTGAGCATAATCTAATTTTGAAGGTTGGGGCACCAATAATGTTACTGAGAAACTTACAGCCACTGAAACTTTGTAACGGCACGAGACTTTAGGTCACGTGTCTGCAAAAGAACCTAATTGAGGCAACTACTTTTACTGGCAGTGGCTCAGGGGAGAGAGTTTTTACTCCTCGCATCCCTGTTATATCCTCTGATCTCCCATTTCAATTCAAACGCCTCCAATTTCCAGTAAGGCTCTGCTTCGCAATGACAATTAATAAGTCTCAGGGACAGACCCTACAAAAGGTTGGCATTGATTTGAGGCAAGATTGCTTTTCACATGGCCAACTGTAAGTTGCATGCGAAAGAGTAAGCTTAGCGCACAGCTTGGTCATATTACAACCGGAGGGCTGAACTGACAACGTGGTATACAAACAGATCCTTAACAAATAATTATTGGTATATTTTCCCTCAGTATAAAAAGGTTTACTTTTCTTCTTAATAAAAATTTTAAGGCAGTACTTCGCCGCTGCGAAGCGCTGGTATTTTGCTACTTGTAAATAAAAGTAAGAATAGAGTAAGATGTAGGTAATAAACAGAAAGAATCATAAAGTGAGGATTTGACAGCCTGAAGTAACTGCAAACCCAGTCTTCACCTGTTGCATTCACCTGCACTCACTCATCAGTGGCTGCCCATCTAAGTGCATATTTCTCTCAACAGCAAGAGACAAATCAAGTGTCCAAGGATTTAACATTTATATACAGGAATTTCTTATGTTATGTTTACTGTTGTCTTGTATTATTGAGCAAGGAAAATAATTAACTAATTTAAAGAACCAGGACACATTTATGGTGAAAAGGAAGTTTACAAAATTTTGTCCTAATATTAGTATAACAACTATTATCTCAATTTCCTTCTACAGTAATCCCTCCTCCATCGCGGGGGTTACGTTCCACACTCCCCCGCGAAAGGTGAAAATCCGCGAAGTAGAAACCATATGTTTATATGGTTATTTTTATATTGTCATGCTTGGGTCACAGATTTGATCGAAACACAGGAGGTTGTAGAGAGACAGGAACGTTATTCAAACACTGCAAACAAACATTTGTCTCCTTTTCAAAAGTTTAAACTGTGCTCCATGACAAGACAGAGATGACAGTTCTGTCTCACAATTAAAAGAATGCAAACATATCTTCCTCTTCAAAGGAGTGCGCGTCAGAGAGAGAGAGAGAGAGAGAGAGACAGAAAAAAGCAAACAGTTAAAAATCAATAGTGCTGTTTGGCTTTTAAGTATGCGAAGCACCGCCGGACAAAGTAGCTGCAAGGAAGGGAGCAAGCATTTTTCAGCATTTTTTAGAGGAGCGTCCGTATCCTCTAGGCCAGTATGCGAACAGCTTCTCTGCTCACACCACCTCCCGTCAGGAGTAGAGAATGTCAGAGCAAGAGAGAGAGAGAGAGAGAGAGAGGAAAGCAAACAATCAAAAATCAATACGTGCTGTTTGATCTTTTAAGTATGGGAAGCACCATGCGGGAAGCATATCGCTTGCAAAGCAGCCACATGTAAGCCCAGCAAAGAAGGGAGCACTGTGAAGGTAATCTTTCAGCGTTTTTTGAGGAGCGGCCGAGTCCTCTAGGGGTGCGAACAGCCCCTGTGCTCACAATATATTTGAGGAGTTTTATTTAATACATAATACGCGCTGTGGTTGGGTAGCTTCACAGCCATCTGCCAAAAGCGTCCCTTGTATGAAATCAACTGGGCAAACCAACTGAGGAAGCGTGTACCAGAAATTAAAAGACCCATTGTCCGCAGGAATCTGCGATATATATTTAAATATGATTACATATAAAATCCGCGATAGAGTGAAGCCGCGAAAGTCGAAGCGCGATATAGCGAGGGATTACTGTACTTTAAGAATATTTTTTAACAGAATAATTTAACAAAATGCATGCAACTTTTCCCCTTCACGAATATTGTTTCCATCAAGTTGTACAAAAAACGTAAACTTATGATTATGTATTCATTTGCAGGAAGTAAATCACAATGTTTGCTCTATTATATAAAATTGTTTCAATCATCCATCAATGGTGACCTTGTGTATTACCAATTTTCATTCAAATGGGACTGAGTTCTTAACTACTGAATAAAGGGGAGCTGTGAATCTTCAAACAGAACCAAGCTTTAAAATTAAACACACTTCATATTCATACGCTACTCCGATTTTTCAGAAGCATTACTTTTTAATAATAATTTTAAAAAATATATGTATT
Organism: Erpetoichthys calabaricus; assembly: GCF_900747795.2. Lineage (NCBI taxonomy): Eukaryota > Metazoa > Chordata > Cladistia > Polypteriformes > Polypteridae > Erpetoichthys > Erpetoichthys calabaricus. The sequence continues at coordinate 127,061,134 of NC_041401.2, forward strand.
TTGGACATTGTGAGCATATGACTTGAACAACTAACATATTGATTATGCAACTTGGGTAACCTGAGATTTTCTTTCATGGACATTTTAATGTTCTTTGCTGTTGTTCAGTACGGTCAACATAGCAAGTAAGCATTGAAGACTGTGGTTTTAAAAATTTTAAGATCTCTATTCTCCATGAAAGCATTAAATTAATTTTCTCGGCCATCACTACAAACACAGGGTAAACGAGAAGTTAGGGGTGTATGCCTTCAAGAAATTGTGCTGTTTCATGACAGACATTCAGTTCTTTATATATTAAGAGTAACACAAATTTTACAACAAAGCTAAAATTGCCTCCTCTTCATTACCATATTTCCTAGTCTTAATGGCTATATAGTGTATTTTACCATGAACATATTTCCAGGGAAAGTGTGGTCTAAGCTGGATACAAAAAACAAAACAGATCGTTACTACATCAAGGGGTTCAGTATTAATTGCACTGCTTCATTATCCACAATACATTGCATATATTCATTGTGCATTATAATAATCATCAACTTTTAGTCCAAAATACTTTATTTAAATTTGGGATAGCACACAATATTGGCTTGCCTCCAGTAATCAGCCATTGAATTGCGACACATATCTGAAACATAATTACAGTATATATGTCCTATTAGCAGTAGCATAGCGTGGGTGTCAGCCGCCCGGGGTGGAGGAAAATTCTGCCGCCCCCTTATTTTGGTATGGTTCAAATTTTTACAAGATATTATTATTATTTATTGTGAAATTTTGCCGCCCCCTAAAAGTGCCGCCCGGGGCGGGCCGCCCCTACCACCCCCACTACGCTACGCCACTGCCTATTAGAAACTCATTCTCACTGAACCAAATAATTGAAAGAAGGGGAGTAGGTTAGTACTATTAACCTTTACTATGGAAAGAACAGCAATGGCTTTACTGGGGTGAATGTCTGTAGCACTACAAATATTTAAAGTCAACTTTACTTCTCTGCAGATACAGTGATGCATGCACAGCATGACAGTTGCTACTTTCAAATAAATCTTTCCACTACAGGGTCCAAAACTTTTTTCTCCTCCAGCACAGAAAACATATACAAAAAACTACAATCCACCAATCCACTGAAGCCTTACAGGTCCTCATTCAGCTGCTTCCTTATACAATGGAAAGAAAATGATAAAATGAGCAAACAATACAAACTGTGGATGATGAATTTCTGGGTGACTTCAAACATTTGCCCATTTAAAATTTTTCTTTTTATTTGGCCAGTTTACGATATGGCTTTTTCTTTGAAAATCTGCTTTACTAAGGCCAGTATGCCAGTATCTTTTCATTGTTGTAGTTGAGGCTGTTATTTAGCAAGTATCATTTAAGGAAGCAGCCAGCTGAGGATCTCTAAGGTTTCAGTTTCTCAAACCACAGACTCAAGTATATATTATTTTATGCAGTTGTGAATCTGGGCTTTCTGCTTCTTTCTCTATCCTGGTTAGATTCAGTTTTCCCTCTTCCCTCAGGACAGTAGTGAACACCTTCATAGGAAATCTTCAGTTTCTCAGTAATCTGCTGCAAAACAACAGATTGATGCATTTCTTGAGAGTGTAATTTCCTTTTGACCATTTTGAACCCAGGATTGAATTTTAGAACATTAGAACAATCTAGACAAGAACAGGTGATTCAGCCCAACAAAACTTACCAGTCCTATACACTTAATTCTTCCAAAATAACATCAAGTCTACTAGTGAAAGTCCTACTGTTTACCACACTACCTTGTAATTTTTTTATGTGTCTATGGTTCTCTGTGTAAAGAAAAACTTCCTGTTTGTGCTATTTTTTTTTTAATTTTATTGTCATTATTACATACAAATAGATCAATTTTTACAAAAAATAGGATTGAAAACAAATCAACCCATCAATGTTTGTGCTAAATTTGCTCTTAAGTTTCTAACTGTGTCCCTGTGTTCTTGAGGAGTTCATTTTAAAATAACGATCAACTGCCCTAATTCCTTTCATAATTTTAAACACTTTAATCAAGTTTCCCCTTAATCTTCTTTTGCTTAAACTTAAAAGGCTCAGCTATTTTAATCTCTCTTCATCATTCATCCACTGTAGCCCTGGAATTAGCTTAGTGACTCTTCTCTGGACTTTTTCTAGCACTATGTCCTTTTTGTTGCCTGGAGACCAAAAACTGTTCACAGTACTTGAGATGAAGCCTCACCAGTATATTATAAAGGCTGAGCCTAACCTCCTTGGAGTTGTACTCTAAACAATGTTCTATATAACCTAACATTCTGTTAGGCTTCTTAATAGCTTCTGAACACTGTCTGGAAGTTTATAGTGTTAAGTTTACTACGACTCTTAAATTCTTCTCATAAAGGTGTTCTTTCAATTTTCAGATATCCCATTGTGCATTCAAACCTAACATTTTTACGTCCTACATGTAATACTTTTCATTTACTTTCATTAAATTTCATCTGCCAAAAATCTGCCCAAGTTTGTATGCTATCCAAGGTCCTCTGTAATGATTTAACAGAATTGAGATTATCTGTCAATCAACCTATTTTGGTATCATCTGCAAACTTAACCAGCTTATTACTTATATTCCTATTCAAATCATTTATATATATTGACAATAGCAGTAGCCCTAGCACTAACCCCTGTGGAAAACCACTCTTTACGTCAGCCAATTCTGTGTTCCTCAAACCATAATCCTCTGCTTCCTGTGTCTGAGCCAACTTTGTACCAATTTGCAAACACTCTGAACTGCCACTTCATTTTGTTTAGGAATATAAATACTTTACAACCCAGGGAAAAATAATGCACTTACTTTACTGAACACAGTAACAGATTTCAGCTATGCTAACACAATTACAAATCCTTCTCTAATAATCAATTAGTATTTAAACATGATGAATTCAAGATAAGCTATGAGAGTTTTTTTAGGGCACAGAAGTAAAAGTGTGGAAAGTGGGGATTTGCAGTTTTATGAAAATAATAAATTATAAAATGAGTAATTTCAAGAAGCTGTAGCCATTTGCAACATTAAAAATACAGCAAAGACATTGCGAATCAATTTAATGGTACCTTTATAAAAAGTCTGAATTACTAGGGGTGGGGGTTGATTTGTTTTCAATCCTATTCTTGTAAAATCAATCTTTTTGTATGGAATGTTGTGTGATTTCAATAAAAATCAATAAAATTAAAAAAAAATAAATAAAAAAAATAAAAAGTCTGAATTTCTATCAAAAACAAACATTCCTCATTGATTCCAAACACTAGCACATGACTATTAGGCTAAACCTGTTTTAAAATATTAAATGTTTCCCAGTTTGACACCTTTTCCGCTTTCTTATTTTTTCAGTTTGGGAGCTTCTAGATTATTCAAATTTTTTGTTTTGAGCCATTCATAGTCCTTTAAAGACAAAGTATGCCCAGGAGTATGGCAAAAAGTGTGCTATATTTGACTCCTAAAAATAGTATTTAGCTCTGATAGATGTTTTGTCTGTAGCATTTTCTCAGGAATGCAACTTCAACCTCTGGCCTAACACAAATTTTCTATAGTTTCTTATAACGTATAGTCAGATGGTTGATTACTGTATACAAGTGCAATGAGGTATTGCTTAATTTTTCTATAATATTCATTATCGAACACTTGTAACAGTACAAATATTTTATCCAACTTTCTCCGTTTGCACAAAGTCTTTGAGCATTTATATGTGCTTTGCTTTTCATTACTTTTTCCTTGTAACTCTCTATATATGTGAATTTCTACTGTGTGTGATAGTTTTGGATTGGTTGACTTGAATGCTTTCTGAATTATTCCCCTCTGAAAACTGCTATAAGAAAAATTAAACTGTTCTATTGGTTATTTTTACATACTGCATAACTATTATTTTAATGAAAACAACTATACAAGCATTTTAATCATACAGTTTATTATACCTTCTAGAAAAGTGGAGCTTTCCTTAATGTAAGCAGCAAGCTGTTCAAAGATGCCATTGATCTTCTTCTTGGCAGTGACAAAGTGCTTAAGAGGGGAGGCGTTGACCTCGGCCATTAGTCTTTTGTCCTTTTTGCTGACAGATGTGATGTTGGAGCAGGAAAACATCAGAGACATTGCGCTAAAAAAAAAAATAAATAAATAAAAAATAAGAAGAAGAATAATACTTGTTTAAAATGGCTGCAGAAATAGAATCAAGCATATCAACTGCTTTTTATGCATTAAGCTTCCAGTTCTGGGTAGCTCACCGATAGAGTGAATTTTTGTACAAAAATGTAAATCTCCTAGTTGGGGAAGCCCAAAACTTATCCCCATTAAGGATCTGTTGCATGATATGAAAATTACAATTCAGACTGCTTTCCTAGACACTTGAATGAGATCATGCAAATCCATAAAAAGGAACTGTGAAAAATAATTTTTAACTGAAGTGCGAATCCATTGGATACCTAACCAAAAAGATTAACAGCCGATATTGAGGTAAAGCTATCACATAATAAATCTACTAGGTACGAATACTTGGGCAAGCAGCTTTAATGGAAGTTTTAAGATTTAAGCAGACAAATATGTTAGAGTAATTAACCTTTATTTTTCCTTCTATACAAACAGAGACTGCAGCCACTCAGGCAAGTTTCACTGGTACTCCAGAAAAATTGGCAAGGATTAACGGACAAGTTCCAGTAAGAACAGTACGCTGCTATGCTAACAACAAGCCATGGATTACAAGTGACATCAAAGGCCTTTTGAACCAGAAGAAAGGGGCTTTTAAAGGCGGTGATCAGCATTAGCTCAAGTGCGTGCAGAAGGACCTCCAAGTCCAGCTCAGGGCCGCGAAGGAGAAGTACAGGAGAAAGCTGGAGAAGTTGCAGAATAACAGCATGAAGGAAGTGTGGGATGGGATGATGATTATCATTGGCTACAGCTTGAAGCGGGGTGCCACAATCGAGAGAGACATGGAAAGAGCAAACCAGATGAACAACTTCTTTAACAGGTTTGACCACCCTAACCCACTCTCACCTCGGAGTACTGCACCATCCACCTATCCTTCTGCTGATACCAGCATAGGGGAGTCCCTCACCAACCCCCCCCCCCCCACACACACACACACACAATTACAGAAGCCCAGGTAAGCAAAGAACTGAGGAGACTTCGTGCCAGCAAAGCAGTGGGTCCAGATGGAGTATCACCATGACTGCTTAAGGCCTGTGCGTTGGAGCTGGGGAGTCCACTACAGTGTATCTTCAACCTGAGCCTGGAACAGGGGAGAGTCCCGAGGCTTTGGAAAACATCTTGCATCACCCCAGTCCCAAACGTATCACGTTCTTGTGAGCTGAATGACTTCCGGCCTGTCGCTCTGACGTTACATGTGATGAAGATCATGGAGCGGCTGCTGCTTCACCACCTGAGGCCACAGGTCCGCCACGCCCTCAACCCTTTGCAGTTTGCATACTAGGAGAAGGTGGGAGCGGAGGATGCCATCATCTATAAGCTACACCGATCCAACTCCCCTTTGGACAGAAGCAGTGGTACTGTAAGAATTATGTTTCTGGACTTCTCTAGCGCCTTCAACACCATCCAACCTCTGCTCCTCAGGGGCAAGCTGACAGATGGAAGTAGATTCATACCTGGTGGCATGGACCATGGACTATCTTACAGACAGACCTCAGTATGTGCGTCTCGGGAACTGCAGGTCTGACATCGTGGTCAGCAACACAGGAGTGCCGCCGGGGACTGTACTTTCTCTGGTCCTTTTCAGTCTATATACATCGGACTTCCAATACAACTCTGAGTCCTGCCACGTGCAAATGTTCACTGACGACACTGCTATCGTGGGCTGCATCAGAAGTGGGCAGAAGTAGTATAGGAACCTAATCAAGGACTTTGTTAAATGGTGCGACTCAAACCACCTACAACTGAATACCAGCAAAACCAAGGAGCTGGTGGTGGATTTAAGGAGGACCAGGCCCCTCATGGACCCCGTGATCATCAGAGGTGACTGTGTGCAGAGGGTGCAGACCTATAAATACCTGGGAGTGCAGCTGGATGATAAATTGGACTGGACTGTCAATACTGATGCTCTGTGCAAGAGAGGACAGAGCCGACTATACTTCTTTAGAAGGCTGGCGTCTTTCAACATCTGCAATAAGATGCTGCATATGTTCTATCAGACGGTTGTGGCGAGCGCCGTCTTCTACACGGTGGTGTGCTGGGGAGGCAGCATTAAGAAGAGGGACGCCTCACGCCTGGACAAACTGGTGAGGAAGGCAGGCTCTATTGTAGGCATGGAGCTGGACAGTTTGATATCCGTGGCAGAGTGATGGGCGCTGAGTAGGCTCCTGTCAATCATGGAGAATCCACTGCATCCACTAAAAAGTATCATTTCCAGACAGAGGAGCAGCTTCAGCAACAGACTGCTGTCACCGTCCTGCTCCACTGACAGACTGAGGAGATCGTTCCTCCCCCACACTATATGTGACTCTTCGATTCCACTCGGGGGTAAACATTAACATTATACAAAGTTATTGTCTGTTATACCTGTATTTTTATCACTATTTAATTTAATATTGTTTTTTATCAATATGCTGCTGCTGGAGTATGTGAATTTACCTGTGGGATTAACTCTTTTAGGGCTAATTTTTTGTTTTTGTTTCTTTTCTCCCAGGGCTGAATATTTTTCCAAAAACTAACATTTTTTAAAAAAGAACACAAAGCAATTGTTTAACATATCAAATCAACAAAAAATATTTACTTTTGACAAATGTTACTGTCTTGCATGTTGTATGAGCCTGCATACTCTATGATTTCACATACATATCACATACATTTTACACAGCAAAGTCTGATCTCGCTCAAAGCAGCCGATTTCAGTCACTGCCACATTGCACTCCTTACAATATGTGTTGCTTTGGTGCCTATTTTTCAATTGTCTGTTGCTGCACTTTCTCACATATATTGTTAGTGTGTCCTGTAGAGAGACAAGTCACCCATTTGCCATCGTGCCATGCCACGGCCACCAAGTTTTCTGCCTGCATGAAAACCGTATTGTCACCTCTTTTCATCTTCTGAAACTTTATGAACTTTATGTATGGCATTATAGCCTGGCTCACCCCATGGGATTTGCTTCTGTTTATTACAGAAGTGAATAAAACTTTGCAGCAGCACGTACCTAAGCCACCAGGGGACAAAACACGTTTGGACCAATGCTCCCTGAAGTTATATCACCAGTTCTGTCCCATCTCTATTTGTAATGCCACAGCGTGCTTCATCTTGTCTTTCGTTGTGGGTTTCCACTTTGAAAAACGAGAATGCGATGCAAACGCAGCCCGCGATTCAAAAAAAATCTCTGCCTACCTGTTTGTCTTGTCTGACAGTAGCTGAAAAGCAGCATCAGGAGAGAGCAGCCTGAAGTATAGCAGCTGGTGATCTGTCGTGTCCAACAGCAAGCCATGCCGTCTTGTAAACTCCGGTAGACAGATCGGCTCTCAACGGATCAATGTCTGTGTATTTATCCCATGCGAACCTTGCCATAGATGCATCGGCTGCGCGAAGGCACTCAACTGGCAGCTGATGCCTGCTTCTCACTCTCTTGCTCGATCTCCTGATCACTGCCAATAAAATCCGATTCTGAAAAATCAAGAGTCCGACTCCGCGATAATGCGCAAAACATCGTCTGCCGAGTGTTTTCTTTTCTGCACTTGCTTCGCTCCCTTTTCACATGTTGATGCCATCTTGCCATTGTTTACATTTCGCAACTCACGCACACGCAAGGTTTAGTTGCCGAGTCAACGAGTCTAGCATTCCTCCAAGCACAGAGGGAATGCCTGTGACGTGACAGTGAGATTTGTCGCCATTAACAGCTGATTGTCGACTTTTGTCGACATTCGCCTTTAACCCCTCCTGTCGACAAAAGTCGACATCCACCCTAAAAGAGTTAATAAAGTATCTATCTATCTATAAAAGGTATTGACACAAATACCTACATAAATGAAGGCTAAAGAACGCCTACCTACATAATGTTTAATGAAATCTGAGGGAGAAAAAAAAACAAATAACAGCATTAAAGATTAATTTTCATGTGTACTAACACATTTAAGTCAAATGAAGAGAAGAAAAACAAAGTACAAATTAGACTTGCAGAAATTTAAACATGGCAAAAAGCCTCCAAAGTAGGCTTGCTACTAGCAACCAGGAACCATGTACAAGGAAAAGCCTAGTTCCCATTTTGTTTACATTACCCTTTTCCCTGCAAATTTGTGCATGAAACTTTTCTTTTCTCTTTTTGTAAACGTTTGCTCTGTTAGGACTTACTTTCTGTTGTACTTTACAGTTTTATATACAATTTTGTAACAAGACCAACAACTGCATTTTCACACAAGCTTTCATCTCAGTTGAATTTAAACACTCCTTTCATCATATGATGTGATCATAGCTTAGCCCTTACCTTTTGGTAATAGTTTAAATCATTTTTTGTGGGGCATATCTAGTAAGAAAAATTTGATACTTAACCTAGTATTCCTGAGATTGCACATTTCTACCACTTTAGGATAACAAGTCAATGCCTGCTCAGTCCTACAGTGCTCACAATTCCTATCTTAACATAAGTAAATGTGTGCATAAAATCAGCCTAACATGTTTGAGCTGGGTTGTAAAAAAAGGCAGCAGACTTGAATTTTGTATTCATACATCAAGATTTTCATTTTAAAGTGCATCTGGTATTACACAATACAGTATGTTTAATATTAAATCTTTGCAAATACAGATCACAGGATAGATGTTTTTATTTAAAGAAATTCAAACATAAAATATATGAGAAATAAGATAATACCATTTGGTATTCTGGCTAGCCAATTGCTAAATTGCCACAATATCATATCCAGATACTTCATAAAAAACAGGAGGTTTTTTTCTGCTTCGTTTAAGTAAGCCTGTTGTTTGTTCCACATTATGACGACTCTGCATAACGAATGACTTCCTGGCTTCAGACTTAAATGTACCTCTATTATAATATCCAAAAGTACAGTATACAATTCACTAATTAATGGGAATGATTACTGCTGCATCAACATTATTAATGTCTTTGAAAATTCTGAAGACTGTCGTACATGGCTGGGGGTCAGACCCGGCCGGGACGCCTGGAAGGACTAGGTCGCGGCATATTTGTCTTCCGGGCCACAAGGGGGCAACCACCCTGGAGTAGAAGAGGCCCACGGAAGGAGAGCAGGGAGGCTCAAGACTGTTGGGGCCTCTGGTCACCGCCAGGGGGCGCCCCGAGGCTCATGGAGCCCGGGACTTATTTACCTCCACCACACATACGGAGGACGATCCTTCCAGGGTCACCCGGAGTGCTTCTGGGTGCTCTCCTGATGTTTCCGCCACACCAGGACGTGATGTCAGGTAGAACACCTGGAGTTCATCCGGGTGAGGATAAAGGGGGCTGCCATCTTCTCCTGTCAGTGAGCTGGAGTCGGGAGCAGGACGAAGCTCCTGGAGAGAGGAGACAGGTGGCCCAGGGACAAGGAGAGAGAAGGCCCAGGAGAAGGGTCACTGGGGCTAGAAGCACATTGTGAGTTGTGCGGGACTGAGTTGTGTTGTGTGGAGAAGAGAAATAAAGGTCTTGTGGATTAAGATGTGGTATCCGGGCAATTATCACAAGACCTAGATTAGATTCAAGATTTCCTTCTCAGTTAAAATATTGCAAGTGCAAAAAAAGGAAAAATGGACATCACTTGATAACTCATTGGACTGCTTCCTTCATTGTTTTTGGCAATGTTTTACAGCTGGATGCCCTTCCTGACACTAACTCTCCCAATTTATACAGGCTTGCAACCGGCACCAAGCTGGGCTAGTTTGGACCACTGGACAATCGTAAAACCAGCAATGATGTATTGAGCTGAGACATGGGCAATAAAGTGGGCACAGGAGAAGAAATTAGAAATGAGAATGTTGAGATGTATGTGTGGAGTTACAAAAATAGACAGAATAAGAAATAAAACAATCAGAGTTCAACAAAAGTGACAGATTTCTAAAAAAGTACAGGAAAGTACTTGAAGTGGTATGGACATGTGATGAAGAAAGATAATGAATATGTAGGAAAAAGATTGATGGGAATGGAAGTATAGTGGAAGAGAAAAATAGGCAGACCACTGAGGAGGTGGATTGATAAAGTAGAAGAAGATGTGAAAGAAAAGGGTCTGACAGGAAAGGAGGTACAGGACTGGGTTGAAATGGAGAAGGCTGAGCAGACATAACATTACATTTTTTAAATTTCTATCCTTTTAGCCTATAATGATGTCCAGCCCCTACTCCTGTAACTGAGATACCAAAGATCAGAATGAGTAGTTCAATGTGGACAGTTTGTAGTGCGTAAATGAAGAAAAGCCGACAAAGCAGGAGTTTAACAACAACCCTTTGATTCTCCAGTGTGTTCTACTCTCGATCAAGCCTTACCCAACACTCCCCTAAAAGAGTATAATACTCCATTTTATATTGCAGTAGATAGATACAGTGTTGCCTGTGTATGTATTGTTAAGCTCTGGTCATTTTGTCTGCTAGTCTGGCTTCTGTCTGCTTGGATGTGCCACTTGCTCTTAGCCAGAAAATGTCTAAAGGTGTTTTTTTGTTGTGAATTTTACTGCAGTTTTATTTGGATTATTTTGAGTATGCAATCCAGCATCTATATATATAATTCACTAAGCCGCCACCAGCGCAAGCAAGACACCCATGAAAGCACGCAGGACAGAGCCACGCCCACCAACTCTAAGACCATTGGATATGATGACAACTCGCAGAGCCACGCCCACCATCTCGCATGCAGCAATTCACAAAACACGGCGTCATTGGATACAACGACAACTCGGTGAGCCACGCCCACCAACTTGGACGCAGCAACTCACAAAACAGGGCGTCATTCACGTTCGTCTCTGCTACACTCCACATGCACCTCTGAGCCACGTTGACTTTTCATTATTCTTTTCGGTTATGACGCACGACCGCGTCCACCATCGCAAACTGTTTTACACGCCATGGTCTTAAGAGTTGGTGGGCGGGTCTCCGTGAGTTGCTCTTGCGAGCGGGAACATGACCAGGCAGTGTGTATGCTTCGAGAACGAGGGTGAACGCGGCAGGACCATCTAAGAAGAGGCATGTTTGTCGCGGATGTGAATCACTGTATGCAGCGTGTAAAACAGTTTGTTTGTCGCAGATGTGAATCACTGTATGCAACGTGTAAAACAGTTTGCAAGAGGTATCCCATGGTCTTAAGAGTTGGTGGGCGGGTCTCCGTGAGTTGCTCTTGCAACTGGGCACATGACCAGGCAGTGTGTATGCTTAGAGTGCGAGGGTGGACGCGACAGGACCATCTAAGAAAAATCATGTTTGTCGCGAATGTGTTCCGCCCTCTGCGCACGCCCACCATCCAGCCCCATCCCTCGCTCTGGGAGGTGGGGGCGCGGCGGCGGTCCTCCAGTTTTCAGTCACGGACAATTGTATGTTGCTTTCTCCAGAGTTCCCTTACAATCGTATCCTCAAACCCACCCCATAAGAAGAAGCATGTTTGTCGCGGATGTGAATCACTGTATGCAGCGTGTAGAACAGTTTGCAAGGGGTATCCCATGGTCTTACAGTTGGTGGGCGGGTCTCGGTTAGTTGCTCTTGCGAGCGGGCACATAACCAGGCAGTGTGTATGCTTCGAGAGCGAGGGTGGATGCGACAGCACCATCTAAGAAGAATCATATTTGTTGTGGATGTGAATTGCTGTATGTAGCGTGTAAAACAGTTTGCGAGGGGTATCCCATGGTCTTAGCAGTGTCTATGCTTCGATGTGAATCACTGTATGCAGCGTTGTAAAACGCTGTATTGTATGTTGCCCTCTCCAGAGTTACATCTTTTCATTCACCTACAGTCATATCCTCAAAACCAACCCCATTTGGACAACTGTGTCTTTCAGGAAGTGTTCACCTATCAATACATAATAATGCGGCGTATGCTACGCCGCGGGTTGGCTAGTATTGTATATTAAGGCTAATCAGCATCGGACTTGGAGATATAAACAACACTGCAAACCACAACATCTTCATGAAACAGAATGAGTAGTGCCTTTGCCTAAGATAGCCGATCATCTTTACTATTTTGATAGAAGCAGTTAAAATATTTGAAGATAAAGTAAGGAGATCCCATCACTCTCTTTCTGAGGTTTAATAGCAGGCATGCCTTGTGACATCTTCCAACAGGACAATGTCCTACCACACAAATGGCTTCCATATCATGAGAGTACCTTACCTGCATTTTTACCTGCATCTATTCTGTGTATAGTATGTATGGTGCATTCTATGACACTAACTAAAAGTCTGTTCTACATCTCTAAATATCACTGCCCCTACAGAGGAACAATTGCACAATGCTTGGTTGAAAGTTCTACTGAGCATTATTTAGCATTTCTATGACCAAGTGCAACAACTTGGAATGGAATCTACTTGTATCATAATAAAACCATTGAGAGTTTTACCCAAAAAACTTGATCACCTCAATTTAAACTCTCAAATGTTGTCAAAGAGATATATCTGCTGGTTAACTGACAACTTTAAATTAGTAACTGAGGATGGGTATGGTGTGTATTCAACAGTGCCCTGCAATTAGACTGGTGATCTGTTAAGTGTTATTTATTGCCAGGTGCCCAATAAAGACACCAGCTCCCTGCAACCCTGAGCCATAGGCAAGTTAGAATATGGATGGAGAGATGTTGATGTTAGGCTTAACATTTACATTTCCAAGATCTAAAATCAATACATGCTTTTAATTCCAATGCTACTAAAGTTTTGCATTATAAAATACAAAGCCTGATATGGACTGCACCCTGATTAACCAATGAAAGAACAGTTTACTAATGGAAACCAAGATATGGAAAAGTACTGCATCAATGTTTTTTCTTTATTGCCTTAAATTACTATATTTGCAAAAATAAAAAATTACTTGAATTCCCTTGAAATAAACAAATATCCCTCTTGAGATAAATGTAGCTGTCTACCCACATGCAACACCGAGCCAACCTGGACCAATAAATTTTTCCTTTGCTCTAGTTTTAGAATATATTTTTGACTCTTATCTGAAATGTTCAATATACTAGTTTTCAGGAAAGGTGAAGCAATGCTTCTAAGTGCAGCAACTATTTCCTCTATTAATTTGCCTGAAGATAACATGCACTGCTTATTCTGCCTAAAGTGTCACATTACTAACATAATTTATATCCATGGTTTCTTGTGTTGTTGAAGACAGATACATCGTGCAGTTTAGGTCATTCCAGAACTTTTGAGGAGACAGGAGCAGATACTCTTTACAATAAACTGATACATTAATTGGTCACATTTCAGTTGCTTTTCTGTCACCTGATAATATGCACTTTGTTGTAAATATTTAGTTTAAAAAGTTAATTATCTTTACACTTCAAAAGGCATCTGGGTACTATAAAGGCATTTGATCAAATTGACAATGTATGTTATTAAATTTGTATTGCTTGCAGCTGTTCCCTAATATTTCACATTGCTTGTTTAATAGTTACTAATTTTTAAAATTACCTTTAAAGTAAATTAAAATAAAATTTAGTTTTACAAAAGCCTACTATTACATTCAAGTGTCGAAACTATCATACTAATTCCAATACAAATTAACAACATTAATTTTCCAATAGCAAACTAATATTGTACTCTACAGATATTCCAAACATTTTGTATTTTTGCAGTTATCTAACCAAACAAGTTTCTGATCTAAAAATATCTAAACCTATAAAAAATCAAAGAATGCTTAAAGATATCCCTTCCTCTTTAATTTGCAATCATCAACATTAATATATAACATAAAAATACAAAGTTTTATTATGCATACCATTAACCATGCAGCAAAACCATAGAATCAGAAGACAAAAAGTTACTTGCCTCTTCAACCTAGTCATACCTGTCTGGGGACAACTAAGAAATAAAAATTTACAACAAAAAGTTTTTGATGATCCCTGTGTTAATAATGCTCCTTATTCTAAGTTTAAAATGAATGTACATGTGAAATTTCTTCTCTGTGTGATGAATGATAAATATCTTACCTGGCTGGCTTTCTTTGAAGATGAGAATGAAGTATTTAAAAGCTGCTTGTTTGACTTCAGCTAGGTTGGGATTTTCCTTCCTCCGTGAAAGAGTCCAATATATTTTTTTCTGTGTGAGGTTTATTTTTTTAATTCAGATGCCTGAGTTGTTAGGCACAGGGTGCATTAAGCATTTCTGTACTTCCTTCCTTGAGCTTCAAAACACTTTGTAGATTGTTTGTTATCAGTGCAAGACATCTTTATACTATACATAAGCAAAGCAAAATAAAGACATAACGCCATACATAAAGTGTGGTTCACACTCCAATTTTCATTCACATGAAAAAAAGCTAATGTGAAAAAAAATTAAACAACAAGCATTGGATCACACTCATATTTCTTAGTTAAAACACCAGAAAAAGCTCTTTTTCAAGCTGTTTTTATGCTTTTTCAAAGAATCGCAAAAAAAGTGAAAAAGCAAAATACTGCATTTTCCATTAAATTTTGTTCTTTAAATCAACATTCCACCTTTCCACAGCTGTTATGTGACTTTCTTTCAGCATGTCATAAACCTTCACTAAGCACAGCTCAGCTTGTGTACACAGTGCTCCTCTCTCTGCTGCTTCTTTTCAAGGACATTACAGGGAAGGACATGTGTCCTTCTACTTTGCCTATGGCGGCAACCTTTCACCCATATTCAAGAAGGCAGGAACATGTAACAGAAGCACCCTCCTATTAAGGTGTAACCATTTAAAGATGGTAATTTGACACTACTGGTAGAAATAAGTACTGTACAGACCTGACAGCTCTGTTTCTTTCTTCAATCCAGCACAGATTTCTTTTTCAGTATTTTTTGATTTCCTCTTTCCTTCAATAGTTCACAGAACTGAAATATAACTATTTTCAGCAACATGTGTCTGCCATCACAATTCCTGAATTTCGTGCTGATTTATGGTGCTGCTTCATAGTATGTGAACCACAAAATATATTTCTAGAAAATTACACATTTCTATCATTAAATCATGGTAAAATCACTTCATGAGAAAAAGAGCGGCCTCTATTATAGTAAATGTATAAGAGCCCAAAAGAATCTGTTAGGTAGTCCTCTAATTGGTTTTTAGTGATACTTATGAGTGACAAAGTGACTGTGACTGCTGACATCTTAATAACAAAGGTGTTCACATTGCAAGAGAAAACTGCTGAACATATCAATACTCATACAGACCAGAGTATTTTCAAAACAAAGTGATGGGATTAAAAAAGCAAAAACTGAACTTTCTAACTACAATTAGCAAAGATGATACATGTGCATAAAAGCAGGTAAAGCAGTTGAAAAAATGAACAATTTGCCAACTGTTAACCATAGGGTTTTGGGGATGGTGCAGTAGCTGGTGGCAAAAGAAATATTTTGCAGTCGGAGGGACGATGGTATATAAACTAAGAAGCAAAACAAGCTGAAGCTAATGTCTTATGATATTATTAAAGAATTTCAAGCTAAACAGAGGTTGAATATTTTCGCAAAACATTGCTCAAAACTTTCCTTAAAGTCAAACATGCAATACTTTTAAAGGCCTACATTTTCAATTCTTGAGTAGGGAAGATTTCACAGATGCAGTGCATGCTAGAAGACCTTGGGATATTTCATTTATCTACTTTTTATCTCTTTAATCCATCACAGGCTAACTGGAAGTTAATGTTCACCCCAATAACACTGTGCAGGATACAAGTATACTACGTGCCAGGCCAATTTCTAAACACCAAATTAAGCTAACCTGCAAATTACTCAAATGTGGAAAGAAATCAAGTAGTTCTTGGGAAAACCCACATCAGCCCGGGGAGACAGGCAAACTCCAAACAGCATCAAAGAAAAAGACTAAGAAATGGTATACTTTAAAGATGCTTTGCAAACACCAGTGATGCTATAATAAGCGACTACTCAAGCAGTTTATGGTTTTACAATCCAGTCTAGTTTCTGTTGAGATATGGTTGCCACTTTTTCAGGTATTTAGCTTCCAGACAAGAGTTTTACTTTTAAAATTACTTCTTATTTAAAAGAAACTGTGTAATGCTATTCAAATAAACAATGCAAATACATCCTATAAATTATTATATAGTGTGGGTAAATTTTATCTCAAATATATTAACCAATAATTTCCAAATACTCCCCAATAATTTCTAAGATTTACAAATTAAAGATTACATTTTCATTAAAACCTATGATGTGAAAGGTGCGATTGTAAGACTTAAGTAATATATAAACTTTTCAGAACTAAACAGTGTAACTGACTAAATCAAGTATAACACAAGAGTGCATAGCGTACTTTTTGACACCACTCCCTATAACCTTCATATACCAATTAATACTGTAATGAACAGTCTTCGGATCTTATTGATTTTTACGTTCATTTGCCCCTCATCAATACCATGAAAAGGCAAAAAAGCTCTCGTATAATACATCCCTTCTATAGCAGTGATCTTATTGCTTCGCACTCACCCCATTTCACTGGGCACCGTAAATCGATATGCAAAAATACAGTTGCACTTTTTGGGTACCTGTACATTTGACTTCCCGTTTTCCAACCTGTTACTGCCTTTCAGTTCCGATTTCGTTTCCTCATCAGTAATGTGCTGTAATGTTGCGGATCATTTGCCACCCTAACCTTCCTTTGCCCTGCCAAATATAATCAGTGTTTTTATGAGCTCAGTGGTTCTTCTGCCTCTTAAAGAGTTTTTTTTTTTTTTTTACAAACTGACGGAATCACATGCTTCAAATATGAACTGTGAGAACTGTACTGCCCAGCTTATAACAAAACACACATTGCAAATTTGTAAGATATTTATATCACATAAACCCCTTTCGCGCTCAGCCCCAAGATGTGAGGACTTGACGGTCACAGACGTCACGGGCACGGCTTGGCTCGGCCACTGCTAACCACCCCGACTGCCGTGCATCTCCATCGAACCCATACCTTGCAGACGGAGCCTTGTTTCAGATGGACGGCATCCTGCACACCTGACACCTCCGTCTGTTATTTCGTTGTTGCCAAGGTCGAAATGTGAAGCAAATGGTGGAATTATATTATTGCTGGTTTCTCTTTCACAACGTGCGTCACCACAGCGCTTCGCTGATCTTCTTTCGCTTTAGTCTCTTCACTTGTTTCACTTACTTCAGGTGTTTCACTTGCTTCTGTTACAAGACAAAATGTTCCAGTTTATATTGTCTTTAGAATATGAATTTTAGTTGACATCCTTCGCTTATATTTTTTATTAATTTTATTTAGAAAATTACCCTTGGTGTTCTTTGGATCCCGGCGTGAATGACGTCATATAGAAGAGGACGTCTAACTAGGAAGTGACGCGAACAGATTGCGTCTCCTTAACGAGAATCGTGCGTGCACGGTCACGTTTTAGACAGAGGCAGATTTATTTGTATGCCACACTTTATCTCCTTGTCACATCCACAGTATTTACTTAGGTGACTCTGAGTAGAAGGGAAATTGAGAGTTGCTCAGTGATATAAATGGTGGGCCGACCTGGACTTGGCTTATGCTATGCATACCATGCTTACGGGATATGCTTGTTAGGTTTATACTGAAGAAGAAGAAAAAAAACAGACGGATGGTACATTGTATAATCCTCGCTTTATTTTGATATTACTATTTGTCCATGGCGACTTACAAAGCAAATTATATATATATATATATATATATATATATATATACACACACAACGAAGACGCAAGCATTAAAAGCAAGAGAATAGGATTAACAAGCGAGCAAACGGGAGAACTGCTACATAATCATACCTACAACTAGACCAGGGGTATCGAAACCCGGTCGTGGTGGGCCGCATTGGCTCCAGGTTTTCATTCTAACCATCATCTTAATTAGTGACCAGTTTTTGCTGCTAATTAACTCCTTTTGCCCAAATTTCAATTAACGTGACCAATGCCCCTTTGTTGTTTCTTTTTCCTTAATTAGCAGCCAAACAATAATGAGACACAAAACAAGCCACCACATGACTAGCTAACCTGTGCACATCACAAAACAGCTGAAAATAAAGAATGGTGAAGGTATCAGTGAGGATGATCTCCCAGGTCACCAAAACATTTTGTTGGTGTTGTTAGAAAAAACAGAAAATCAACAATTTGGAAATGTCAGTTGTGGCAGAATGCGCAGCAACAAGCCATGTTATTAAATAACAAGTTTAATTAACAGCAGTAATCAACATCTAATTAAAGTGGCTGGAGTGAAATTGGGTGGAGTTTGAAGCCCTGATTTAGCTGGTCATCTTTTGGCACCTTTCTTGTCTCATTTCTGTTTGGCTGCCATTTAATGAAGAAAAGAATCAATTCAGAGGACCGAATCCTTAAAAACATGGCCATTAAAATGAAGGGGAATGAAGTTAATTATCAAAGAAAACTGGGCACTGATTAGGAAAAAGAGTATGAATGCAAACATGCAGCCCTCTAGGCCCGGAGTTCGACACACCTGAACTAGACTAAAACAAAAATCTGTATACTTTATGGTGACCTGGAAGTGCAATGCGCAAAAACAAAATAAATCCTGCAAAGACAAATCGGAAAACATAAAAACAAAATGAATACGCAAAAGCAAATTAAGTACACAAAAACAAATGAGAAAACGCAAAAAACAAATCAGAAACAACAAATGCAAATGGTGCAGCAAACTGAGAAGTGTGAAAACAAAATGAGCATCGCGTTAGGCCAGCGAAAGGCAACCTTTTTCGAGTTGCGGCACACTAAGTTCAAAAATTTTCTTTCGCGGCGCACCTGTGGGACTGCCCATAAATAAAGTCGTGATGATACAATCTATGGACAATCGCCAATAAAAACAGCTAATTTTACAAGTTTGAAAGACATTTTATTAATAAAGGAATCAAAGGATAAATCTTAAATTTAATTAATGTGAACGTTGAGATTGTTTTTCAGCACATGAGATTGATGTGAGGATCAATTTTCGAAAGACAGACGAGCATTTCCTTGTCGATCATTTGAAGTCTCTCGCGTTTCTTAGACTTAATTTCCGTAAGTGTTGAAAAACCTTGCTCACAGAGATAAGAGCTTCCAAATGGTAAACTGGAAAAGGTCACTGAGTTTACAAAGTTTACTGTGTTGATCAGCGGTGTCAGAGCGAAAATAAGGTTAATTTTTCCATAGTAATACTCAGACGATTAAGTGGTGAGAGCTGCAGCTACAGCGATACTCTGTCGTCGGCAAGAGCTGAAATGTAGCGTTAGTATTTTCTCGTTCTATATTTGCTCCGCCTTCTTCTATCCGTACAGTGAGCGAAATCTTCTAACAACAAGACTTTTTAAGTCTCACGAGATGCGTTTTTGACACCGCTGGTGTTGATATTATGATGAATGGTGAACAGCGAAAATTTTAACTTGCATTCAAAATAAATACATTCGTTTATTCAACAATCTGATTAAGTGTTATCTGTTTTTCCAACATAAAATATTTTTTTTAAACATTATCTTTTTAATCAACCAAAAGTTCAAAAACACTGGCAATTTTAAATATTTTACAAAAGTTTTCGCGGCACCCCCAGAAAATTCCACGGCACACCGGTTGCTCAACAGTGCGTTAGGCAAATGAAAGCAGGAAGAAATTGTGAAAGCTAAACGTATATCAAAGGTTTTCAATTAGTGGTGTGGTGGAACACAGAACGCTGAAAGGTAAAAGGGATCTCATCTTTTTTTAGGTATTTTTATATACTGTACTTTGGCAGAAATTATAACGTCTGCATAACTTCGAGCATTCTCTACAGAGCAGTGTTTAAAGTGTTACAAACATATTTCAGTATTTTAATTGGTAGTGAAACTATAACTTAATGCCGACACAGCAGCACTCCGCATTGAAAAACATTTGATATTGGCCCTTTTTATTGCTTTAGTATACATGCTGCTGACATGTATTATATAACCTGTACATAGTGTTTGTATACTGTAATAAGCTCTGGTACGTGCAGTCAGAAGAGGCAGGTTAGGGTCATCGTGAAAAGTAAAAAAAAAAAACTAATAATGATAACATAAATGTGCCCACTGGTCTGTGCTGTAAACTTGTTTTCTGTATGATTCTAATAATTTTGATAAAATTAATAGTCAAAATCGTTCCCTGTTCAAATACTGCGGAGAAACGTGAGGTGCAGCAGCGACGAGTGGAGCCTCCTCTCGGATTGGGCTATCCCTCACACATTGGGTTGATGCAAGCAATTGGCGCGTGCCTGTTGCAGTTTCTCTGTATGTTGCCAATATAATGTTTGCATTTTATTATACACCCTGATTTTCCACAGTCTGGCAAATATCTTTAATGAATGAGTGTGACATATTTAGTGTTGCTGATTGGACATAAAACTGCAGTGAAAAGGCACAAGGTAAGAAAGACAGTACCGTACTGCATCGAAGGGGGCGGATGTGAGCCAAACAGGTACAGTACTGTATTTGTAAACTAGACAAAGAGCCCGTTTCGACAACGTAAGATGAAACGAGCACGAGTTTGTGTCAGCAGTGTATGAAGAACAAATGATAAGTAACGAAGAAGTTATTTTGTAATGATTGTAGTCCGCTTTACTCATTACTGTACAGGCTTGTACTGTTAGTTCATGAATTTTCCAGGCGTATAGTATAATATTGAATGATGAATGTTCCAGTACAATATGGAATAGTAATAAGTATAAGCACCACAAACCTGATATAGGTGTATTGAGTGAATGCGTAATTGAATCAGAATGCATAATTAGGCCTCGAGCCTTTCGGGCCTCTAGAGCTTTAATCGAAGTCTCCTTTCTCTTTGAATTTTTGCGGCCGTAAATCTGCCGCCTGCCGCGATGTTGGGGTTGGATGTCAGTCTCGTAAGGTTTTTCGGGCAGCTGCGCAGAAGGCGACTGCGCATTCGGCTTCGGATGTGCGCAGAAGGCGACTGCGCATTCGACTTTGGACGGACATGAGTGAGTGAGTGAGTGAGAAGGCGAGAAGGGTCCGGCTGCAGGTCGCAGACTTGGCCTTCCACACCCCCGGCCTTCCACGACACGCCCCCAACGTTTAGCATCTGTCCTCTGACACATTGATTTACTTGCAAGAAAGTAACGTTGATTAACCCTGTAAACCTAAAAGATGATAAAATCGTTATTAATATGCCTTTGTCCGATCATGAGATCAGAATCCGAGTTTCTGTTTATATTATTATTGTTGTAGTTCTTTTTAGATTGAAAAAAATCAATTTCATAACACGATTCAGGGTTCGATAATTAAAGAAAGAGAACATATTTTTTTAGATTAAGGAAACACCATACTAAATATGCATGTGGTTGTTCTAACTTCTATTATAGTGAATTCTATCATTTAAAATACTTGAAATTATTGTTACATTATTTCTGGAACCTCCTTCAATAAAAGGGAAAGTTCCGTTAATGACATTAATTTATTATGTTGCAAAATGAGTGATGATCAAAGCCATGTAAAAGAAAAGAAAAACAAAAATGCTTTTAAAATTGTTTGTATTGTACAATGTTTAAAATAATACAGCATATGTGGGGACCTTCATCCTCTATTGTCTGTCTTGAAATGTGTTTTCTTAATTTTATTCTACGCTGCAGTTACAATACTGATACATTTCAAGTGGTGTTGTTAAACATTCAGACATTTTCCTGGTTTTTAACTTTAATGCATAATTGTTTTCCCTGTGAATATTAAAGGAGCTTCAGAGACATACTGCATAAAAATAAATGCTTGTTTTGGTAAATAGTTTTAAAATTATATCACATGAGTGAGTAAGGTGTTTAATACTTGACGTACCAACATTTATTAAATGATTCTGTATTTTGAAAACCGTTGGTGGCATCGCTGCTGGCTCGCAGAAAGGAGACCAGGTTTACGTCTCTGGTTCTCCCTGAATGGAGTCAGCATGTTCTCCTCGTGTGTGCATGGTTTCCTCCTGGTGCTATGGTTTTCTTCCTCAGACGTAAAGGTTAGGTGTATTGGTGTTGCTAAAAATTGGCACTAGTGTGTGTGTGGTGTGTGTATGTCCGCCCTGCAATGCAAGGGCTCCCTGATGAGGGTTGGTTCCTGCCTTGCGCCCTATGCTGGCTTAGATAGGCTTCAGCACCCTACCCGGTGACCCTGTTCAGGACTTAGTGGTTTAAACAATGAATGAATGAATTAAATCTTCGTTACCCTTAAACAATTTATTATGGTTATATATGAATTTTTACAGAGTGTAAAAATATGTTTTAAACTTTTGGTTAAAATGCCTCCATTCAAATACAAGAAATATCCTTTTCTCTGGAATGGCTTGCCTTATTATGTTAGGTCTACTCCAATACTGACCATTTTAAGTCAAAGTCAATGAAGTCTTATCTCTTCTCACTAGCACTTCACCCTGTAAGACGCTGACATTATGTTTGTATAAGTTAGGTCATGTATATGCATGATTATAAATACAGGATGTATGTATGACTATGGACATTTAGAGTTTATCTTTTATGTAATGGTTATTCTTGCAGTTATGTGATGTGTACATACTGTATATTTTAACTGCTTCTTTTACCATTTTTTGTACAGCATTTCAGTTCAGTTTTGGCTGTTGAAAATGCTGTTTATAAATAAAATTTGCCTTGCCTTAAAAACATTATTTTAATGCATAACAATAATAAATGCAGATCTGAGACAATAGCTTAAAAAATGAAGCTGGTTTGCAACATTTATTAGCAAAAAGTTAAACAAATATAAAAAAAGAACTAGTATAGGTAATAGAACAATGAGGGACATGTACGTTCATGTTACATTTTCTTACAAAACACAGTAATTTTTCTTTTTCCTCTCATATTATCTAAAAACAGATGCATATCTTCCATATCTGAAAGAAGGTAAATGGTTCAAGGACATATTCCCCCTCCTCTTCTTCTGGAAATTCAGTTAACAAATCAAATTTTTGAAGGGCCTCCTCTATGTCGTCCTTCTCCATTGAGAGTAATGAAGGGAGTGAGACTTTCCCTTTGAAGACAGAATTATTCTTAGTACACCACTTCTCTGCCTCCAGAAGATGCTGAAGAATTTTGTGTTGCTGTAATATTTAAGAAAAAAAATCTGTAAATGGTCATCATAAAGCTTAAATAGAAATTAAAACTATAAGTACATAAAGTCTTAGTTCTTGCAATAGGTAGTTTCAGCACATAAAGTGTAATCAATAGCTTCAGGCAATGTAAGAGTTAAATATTAAAGGCTAATGCCTATACCTTCTCTCTAAAGTAATCTGTAAGGCCACCAATATTTACAAAAGTGAGGTTTTGGAAAGAACCAAGTAAATAAGAGATGAAGACTCCTGTGGCTAGAAGGCAGCAATATACTTCTTACATTGTAAGATAATGATGGAAAGGTAATCATGTACTTTAGGAGATTACCTGTGCCAATAGACTCAAGGACACACTAGCGGAATTTACAACTCAGAGGGTAGGAACGGGACAGTTAAATACACAGATAAGTGGAAGATGGGGTCACTCCTTTGGCCAGATGGCTGATATGACTTTTGGATCAAGGTAATGGCAGCTGATGATGGGGCAATTACATCCATTAGAAACTTAGCAATGTTTATTAGGTATTAGGAAATGTTGGTGACTAGGCAAAAACACAGGAATGCTGAGTCAGATAATGATGAGAAAAATATACAGAGTGAGGTAATCTTGTGATACATTATTAACATTGCTGTATTGGATCACTATATTATTAACCCATCCATCCATCCATTCTCCAACCCACTATTTCCTATCTACAGGGTCTGCCAGAACCAATCCCAGCCAACACAGGGCACAAGGCAGGAAACAAACCCCGGGCAGGGTGCCAGCCCACCGCAGGGCACACAAACACACACACACCAGGGACAATTTAGAATCGCCAATGCACCTAACCTGCATGTCTTTGGACTGTGGGAGGAAACCCACGCAGACACGGGGAGAACATGCAAACTCCACGCAGGGAGGACCCAGGAAGCGAACACAGGTCTCCTTACTGCGAGGCAGCAGCGCTACCCACTGCGCCACCGTGCTGCCCATTATTAATACACAATGCATTTAAAATTTTCTATTTTAAGTGTTGTATTTCTGTGTTACAAGAAGTACTAGGGTGTTGTACCATGTTAGCCATTATGAATGTAGTGAGAAGTCAAGCAAAATGACCCTTTTTTTATTGGCAAACTAAAAAGATTACACTATGCGAGCTTTTGAGGCAACTCAGGCCCCTTTTTCAGGCAAAATGTAATACAGAAACTGGAGTTCTCTGTATATATATAGACACCAGGACAAATAACAACATTAAAAAAACCTTTCAGTGAGACATCTT
Organism: Erpetoichthys calabaricus; assembly: GCF_900747795.2. Taxonomy (NCBI): domain Eukaryota; kingdom Metazoa; phylum Chordata; class Cladistia; order Polypteriformes; family Polypteridae; genus Erpetoichthys; species Erpetoichthys calabaricus. The sequence goes on from NC_041401.2 coordinate 127,085,547, forward strand.
AGATATAAAAAATAAACAGACCACTCCAGACTAAGATTCATTTAATTAGAGAGAAGAACAATGTATGGTCAAGATCTTTGAATAAGATAACTGTCCAAGAAAGTCTTTTGAAGTTTCTCACAGGTGGCGCAGTGGTAGTGCTGCTGCTTTGCAGTAAGGAGACTGTGGAAGATTGTGAGTTCGCTTCCCGGTTCCTCCCTGTGTGGATAGCGCTTTGAGTACTGAGAAAAGCGCTATATAAATGTAATGAATTAATTAATTAATTTCTGATGAGTTGAGGTAAAACAAGCTTTAAGTTTTTTAGGCTATGACTCCTACTGGTTAATGATTAACAGTATGCATCTGAGACAAGCATTACAAGTTTTTTTCTTACATTTTATTCACTATATAGTCAGCATTTTAAGCCAACATCAACAAAATGTAATCCATCTATTTTATGTAAGTTTATAAAATGAGGTGTCTGAACCTGCTCATTGGTGCCCTGTGCTAGATGTTGGAGAAGAGAGGCTGATGCTTCTTCTAAAAGAAAAGATTTGAAACATTCATTAACACAGTGCTATGGAATAGCGAGACATTTTGTTCACTTCAGATGTAGTTCAAGTCTTTACCCGTCTTCTGTTTTTTCATTAATGGCTCCATATAGTCTAGACCTGAAAACAGAAAAAAGCATAATATTTACCTAGGGAAATGTTACTAAATGAACCAAAAGAACATACACAAAAATGACACTGTCCAAGCTGTGCATCATTTCTGTACCTTCTAATTTTTTTCTTATGTTCTTGGTCATCATTTAGAAGGGCATTGGCTAACTCAGTCCAATCTGAGTATTTCCTTCAGTGATTTAAAAAAACAGCATTCAATATAAAATGGTAAACCTTCTCATTATTTGTTTTTGATTTACAACATGGGTAAGCATAAATGCGACATTACCGCAGAACTGACAAAAAAGTTATTAAAGGAAATTTAAACTTCATTTACCCCTTGGGGCTTGAGTTCTCAAGCAACATTATACACCACCACTTCCTCAAAGCTGGCATGTCATTCTAAAGAGGATCAAGCATAATCAAGTTATTAAAACTAAGTTTTATGTTATAAAAATATTTATGCAAACCATTACAAACATGCATTTAAAATAACTGGATTTTGAAATGTAGGTGTTTCTGGAACATCAAAACCACTAGGGCAGCATGCTTAAAGTAAAACAAACAAACAAAAAATTATATAAATAAAATTTAACGTAACTCAACACAATACCCAACACAAATTGTAGAAGGTTTCAAAAACGGGTACCCACAACCAGATACAATCCTGCCTCCACAAATACTGCAATGAAAGAAGAGAGAACTAAAGTTGAGACATACCTCATTAAAGTCAAAGGGGGCCTCAAGGATGATATACAGCAAATTCTACAGAGAAACCACAAAATGTTTATTTGGAAACCTGGACACAACATTATATACAGACATACACAAAAATAGAGTTAAAATATGAAACGGTCATACCATCAACATGAAAATTCCACAGTCATTGCTATTCATCTGACTTGGAAGGCCCTAATACAAGGAGCAAAAAATGAATCAAAGAAAAAAAAAATACTGATCTAAAATATGTCTTGGTATCAAAGAAAAAAAAGGTTAATTATGACATTTACATTGTCAAAACCTGATCGTGATTTCCATTGTCCAGGGGACACATGTTGGGCAATTCTCCTGCAGGAAAAAAATAAGTAAACATGCGTAAGGCATTTTTACATTAACACTAAAAGTTTTCTTCATGAGTATATTAGTAAATATTAAATTACTATAATCAAATAATATTAATATATTATTATATGAGTAAACAGAAAGTAAATTCATACAAAGGACTTTTTAAAGTGACAAGATTATCTAAAGTTCTGCAACAAGAAACACGATTTTTGAACTGAACAACATGCTGGAGTAGAACCTTCACCAGAACAGAACTTCATACTTCATTTGAACACCAAAATTCTCTTGGTCGCAACCACAAATGAGTCAAATAAAAAACCTGCACACAGCGACATAAGATATGTCACCAAATCCTTCTGGGTCATCTCTCTTCTCATAAAAAGAATCCAGAAAGTATATTTCTTTCTGCTTTGGCTTCAACACCTATTATGTGATAGGCAGAGTTTATTGAATCAAACAGTAAGTCGCAATCCATTCTCTTTTTTCATACATTTTGCAGGTGTATCTGTAGATGAGGATATGTCAATAAAAAATTCTCTTGGCAATCTAAAGCCATAATTATGGGAATAATACAGTTTACAGCTTTGTAATAGGTTTGTATGTTAATCTTAATTGCTATAATGGGGATTATAAATGTTCTGAAATTTAAATGCGCAATGGAGAAATTAACTGATTTAAGGACTGATTAAAGTGCATTTGTTTTAATATTCTTCTGCTGCCACCTGAAACTACATATCTAGCATTATTAGGTGATATAATATTGGTTTGCAATGTCACATTCTATTTGCTTGTATGACACTAGTACAATAAAATGTATTGCCTATAATTCATATTTGTAGCTGTTTCACCTGCTTATTCCTATATCTGTTTAATTGCCCAAGGTTATATATGTAGAAGGGAAGGGGGAAGGAAGTGCTAAACTGCTGTACCTGACAAGAGTGAAGAGTGTATGGGTTTTGAGGCATTCTGTTAAAGTTTGTGTAATTAAGCATAAAAGGGAAAATAGGGTCACATACAACTATATGCAGCAAAAATGTCTAGTCAAAAAGTTTAAGATTAATTTCAAAGAAGGTGAATACATAGAAAAAATATATTTACTGTAAACATACACATAGTCTGTAATGTCTTGAAGGAGTCCAAATTGGTATTATTAGTGCATCCTTCATGTGAGAATTGGCCTAAAATGAGAACAAATTGGTTAGTATTTTGAATATTGCAAAAATGATGGTCTCGTTATATATGAAATGATAACTTCTTACAGGTAAACTTTGCAATGGTTCAAGATTTCTTGGAGGCCCCCAAGTGGCAGTGACATACAAATCTCCCATGTAAATGTCTTTCCCCTGCACAGAACAATTCAAAACCTAAATGTATAAATTTAGTTTCTTCTGTATATCAAAATATCAGTACAAACATCAAAAATAGAAATATTTCACCATCCTCAGTGGAAGTGTATATTCATTAACAGTAGGAACATACCTTTAGACTCGAAATTTGTTGCACCAAGTGTAAGCATGCATTTCCAATCTATAAATCAGAAGCTAAATGTTAAGAATTATTTATAACATGCCATATAATGCAGTAATTACTTGACAACTTACAGTGGATTCCATCCAAGATTCTGGTCCAATTGTCTTAAAATCTGATCTTGTCAACCAGACTCCTCCCACTTCCAAAAGTCTCTCAGTCTGTGACAGTTTGGTATCCATTACAAACCTGATCTGTGGCAAAATAGCAAATGACCATTGTACAATTTCCATTAAACATACAAATTTCCTTTAACATAAACTGCCCACATCTTAATATTACGCATATGCTGTGGCATAGCATGCTTCAAGTACATACCATTTTCTCCTGCATGGGGTGTAACATAAATCCCCAAGATATTCTGTTTGCTTTCACATTCTGCAGACTTGTGAGACCTTCACAATGAATTCCACATTGACCTGGAATACACACAAAACAGTATTAGTTTAGGTTGCAACACACACTTACACTCACAAATTTGTCATTTTCACCATTAAATGCGACTGCAGTGGCTGGACAGGCTGCTTGAAATGTTCCTGGGTGACTTATTGAATGCACTGGGGATGTGATTGCTTGATGAACAGCTGATGGAGATGGAGGAGAAGGAGCTAAAGAACCTGCTTGCAGAGCTGCAAAACAGTTTTTTCAAGTAAAAGAGGAGACATTTCAATGCAATATTTTTGAACATGACATGATAATAGATAAATAGATAGATACCTAGAACTGCCTTTCCAGTAGAATCGAAGGCAATTTTAATTCCTGGACAAATCTTTCTCAGCTCAGCCAGTGCCTTCTGATTGACACTCTGATTGTGTTGATGTATAATGGATCTCATCAGGAACACATGAGCAGACGGAGAGAGCATATTCAGAAAATAATTGTTTTTCCGCATCTCTGCAAAAAACTGCTCTGCCCTCTGAGAATTTATCCACCCTTGCAATTCTGGAACCAATGAAATTCTTCTCAGCACATCCTTCTCATCCATTATGTTGTATTGGTGGAATGTATCATACAGAGCATAGTGCTCAGCGGATCCTGTGACAGGATGACAATTTGAATCAGGTGTGATTTTTTTAGCATTGAGCCAAGGCAAATTTATTTTTAAGTTTTCTTTAACTGCCATTTCAATGTTGTCACAGGTTGCCTCTGCTAGTTGTCCTTCATTTGGATTAAATAAAGGTCTCTCTGGCTCCCGCAACTTGCAGTGGTTTACCAAACCCCTGGCAAAGTCATAAACAACCATATTTGGAATATGCATCCAGTACAGCAACATATCAGCATAGTCTTTTGGACTTTCTGCCCTGATGTTGAATTTAACAGAATAGACTACTCCACATGGACACATGATCACTGCCCAGCCACCTTTTCAAACATAAAACAGAATCAACATAAGTACTGCTGTATATAAATTCATCAGATATAAATAGCTTTTAACACCAAAAACAAGACATATTAACAAACCTCCACTCACCTGATGCACCCCAAACCTTCTGAAACACCTTGTCATATGTACTTCGAGTTTGCATTTTTGACCTTAAGCGCATGACAAGATCCATTTTTGAGCCCTTAGAGTCAAGCTTGCATTGTCTACAAAGTTTTCTGATGGTGTTAACCTTTAGAAATGACAATAATGAGAAAGTAGCACCTTCTAATAACAAAAACTCCTCATACTGTTGTGTATAGTAATTTACCTTTAAATTCATGACTTCATCTGTGAGACGCTCCTCTGTAATATCAATGTCACCTTCATCTTGGGACTTATTTGACACATGTACTTTAGCATACTCTGTGTTAGCAACAATGTGACTTGCTCTGGTTTGGGGTCCTATCCAGGGTGCCCACTGATGGTAACTTGGCAAAATGACAAAAGGACTATCACGGTTGCCTGGAAAAAAGGAAAAGACTTCAAAATCGACCCTTTCAAATTACATTCAGGCAGCTGTTAACAAGTAAAAATGTCATGAGCTTACATTTCACAAAGCCACTACCAAGAATTTCTCTTTCCACAGACTTTCAATAGTCTTCCATATCCACTTCCCCTTTAAAATCTGGTGGGGGTTCTTTCACGTCACTTGCTGAAAAAAAAAAAGATTTTTATTATAATGTCTCATTGTTGTTTATTGCCACACTATCCCTCGAGCACAGAAACTCTGGGACTGAAGTCCTGCTGTCCTCTGCAAAGAACGGCTCAACCAGGCATGCATGTACTCAGGAAGTCCTTACCAGCCATTTTAAAGACACCCTTTTTGTGTACGTCCATGATAACAATAGGAGGATGATGCCCACAGTGCACACAAGAGAAATTGTAATCATGGGACATCAGTGCCTCAAAATGTAGGTATGCATACAATATGGCATTATGACTTGGGTGGGGCACTTAATTAGTTTTTTCAAGGCTGCTTATGACCCTTTCCACAGCTGTGTGACTCTAAATGTGGAGAAAAAAAAACATGTTCAGGCACTAAGACAAGAATATATATATATATACAGTATTTCAGAAACTTTTCTAAAATTCAGCAGTCACAATGTACATACAGACAGCATTCCCAGTATGAAATACAGTAATGCTAAAATGTAATGGTAAATTACATATATCTTTATTACATTGCTATGAGAAAAATAATAAAAATAAAACAATTTTGTACTCATAAAATCATCCAAGGTTGATATTAAATTGGACACTCCCTCTATGTTAAAAAAAAAGTACATGGGCCCCATTGATTTTGGCCCAGTGCATTATGGGTCCAAGTGGAGTGCACTTGTAATAAACCATTCAAGTTACAATTATGGGTAAAGGTATAATTGTAAATAATGTGTCTTTGCTTCCATCCATAATTTATCTACATCCTGTCTTATACTGATTAAGTACAATGTCTAGTATACATTGCCAGGTGAACAGCACAGGTGAGTGAGGGAGTAATCACAGTAAGTGATCAACACAGGAAAGTATTTCCATTACATTAAGAATGTAAAACTAAGCTATAATGTGTTTTGACTATATGGTTTTGGTTTTTATTATTTTTAAAATCTTCTGTGTACTTGACTCTACCTGGTAAAATCTACTGAGATGAATGCCTTTATTTAGATTGGTAAAGTACCTGAATTGAATTACGCAAAAAAAGACACAGATGGATGCTTATAATGATATGGTCATCAAAATTATGTAAGCCATCTTTCCATTCTTGATAATGGAAGAAACTGTCACAAAGTCCACATCGTCTGTAATATGTGGAAACATCTAAAAAAAAAAAAGAAAGAAAAGCGGGCAGAAATAATTCCAACAATAATAATAATAATAATAATAATTCATTACATTTATATAGCGCTTTTCTCAGTACTCAAAGTCACTGTAAAACTACAATATGAATAAGATTGATAGGTAGCTGTACACATGGAGGTGCTATAGTTTTGCACATCACATCAAATAAATAAGAAATCTTATTTTAAGAGATCAAAGACAACAACAGAATACAAATAATACTTAAAAAATACTTATATATTTGACAAAAAACTGTTTACAACATAATATGACAAACCTGTAACAATACCAGAGAACATGATGACCTTTCCTTTATGGGTAATAGGAACTGGATCAGACAAAGGAACCTTCCCAGGGCACTGGGCACAAAATGTCTCATATGGAATCAAGTGCATTGGGAAGTCACCCATTTTTGGTGTGGCACAAACTTCACAAGGCAAAACATCTGGGATTGTTTTATTCCTCTGAATGTATTGCACAAGTCTCACAAGTAAATGGCCTCTAGGAGGATAGCAAACATCACATGACTGTTGTTCAGAATCATAGGAGCCACTGTAAATGGTGACAGAGTCAAAAACATAATTTCCTGTTGTCTTAACATTTTTAAAGTGTTCAGGGCGTATTTGAAATAAATGCCATTTAGATATAGCCTTGTGTATACATGAAGATACAGGCTTGCAAGAGGCACAGTGCCAGGTATTCAATTTCTTGTTATAATGGACCATCACCCTCCCCAAACGAGACCTGAATGATATACGTGGTTCAAACACTGATAGATATGTTTGTGATTTTTCTTCTCCAAGAGAAATCTCTTTACTTAATGGCATCCGCCGTGTTTCTGCCATCTGTTTACAATGTAAACATGTTTTCATTGTCTCTTTACCAAACCATTTTGCTTGTATCATTCTAGTTAATACTTCTTCCTGAAGTGTAATGTCTGGCATAGCAGTAACTGGAGAGAAGGCCAAAGACCTCAGATGGAAGCATTCAAATCCCATGAAACCACTCCTTTGAGAAAATTCTGATGCTCGTTTGCATTTCTCTAACTAGCAGATCACAACATGTTTAGCTCCCAATGTGCACTTTTGAACATGAATGGGGTATCTAGGTCCAGTGGAAGTTTTTGCCACTGCAAGAATGCCCCTTCTAGAATCAATACAAACCGAAGGAAGCCTGTTATATTCATTTATTTCAATGTTTGTTGAGGAATGTTGTCTTTTTATATGTAACTTGAGATTTTTTTTGTACAACCTCAAATTACAAAAGGAACAAAATATCTTCTTCTCTTTTGCATTTTTGCATGTTGTAGAATTTGTGATCCTCTAAAACTAGTGACAGGCGCTGCTGAACTGACATTGATTGTAGCAATGGAGGGCACAGTCTCTTTGGGAGAAGTACTGGGGATATTCTCTCTGGTGGGCGCAGCTGGGATAGTCTCTCTGGTGGGCACAGTGGGGGCAGTCTCTCTGGCAGGCACAGTGGGGGCAGTCTCTCTGGTGGGCACAGCAGGGGCAGTCTCTCTGGTGGGCACAGCGGGGGCAGTCTCTCTGGCGGGCACAGCGGGGGTAGTCTCTCTAGTGGGCATGGGTGTGACCAATTTTTGACATTTTTGTAAGTGAGTTAAAAACCTTTGTCTTTTGACAATGACTTTTAAACACAAACAACAATGGAAATGGCCACTTGTGACACACCCTGTGTTGCATCTGTAGATAGTAAAACCTGCCAAACAATGGAAATGCAGGATTAGTTCAGCTCTTGAAACTTTATTTGAAAAGCTCTAATTCAAACATCTAACAATCAATATTGCTTGCAAGTAAAGTAGCCTATCGCCGTTTTTTAAATTAAACACACTTGCATACACAACTGACATTATTACCTGCATAATTTACAACATGGTCTTCATGGCTCTGAAGGTGAGACTGCATGATGCTATAGTCTCCTTTCTTTTTGCAAGTGATAGTGACGCTGAATGTCTTTGTTTTTAGCTGCTGGAGATCCATTTGAAGTATTACACACATACGTTTGACAGTCCTGTACTGACTGTTAGAAAACCATAACGAAATGCTCAGAGCGTTACGACAAGCAAATATTTGCCAGAGTATTGCAGGACACGCATAAGCAACCAAAAGCGATGTGTGACACATGTGACAATTGATTTTTAACATGATTTGTTAGTAGGCTGATTTTAGACCAAATTATTTTATTTTATACAGAGACATCAAATTGTTTCTGCTGTGCTTGCAGTAGACATGTCAGATGTCTACAGGATACAAACCAATGTACTGTATTGGTGAAATCCCAGTCGGCTCTGCAACTGCTTTGGCCGAGAGTGCTCGACGTTATGCAAACGTTATCTTTTCTGCTAAAGTATATAAAATATCTAAAAAGAGATATCTTTTACCTTTCAACATTCATTCTACCACACCACTCGTTGAAAAGCTCGGATTGAATCGTGATATACTTTTAGCTCTCACTTGTTTTTCTGCTTCGATTTGGTTTATGCGCTACTCTTTTTCTTTTCATGCTTCTCGTTTTGTTTGTATGCTGCTCAATTTGCATTTGTTGTTTCCGATTTGTTTTTGCGTATTGTGACCACAAGTGAGCGCCAGAAAGCCTCAAACCACAGATAAAGTAATGCACCACAAGTTAATAGAATAAAATAAAGAATTTTTATTCCGGGCGGCACGGTGGCACAGTGGGTAGCGCTGCTGCCTCGCAGTTGGGAGATCTGGGGACCTGGGTTCGATTCCCAGGTCCTCCCTCCGTGGAGTTTGCATGTTCTCCCCGTGTCTGCGTGGGTTTCCTCCGGGCGCTCCGGTTTCCTCCCACAGTCCAAAGACATGCAGGTTAGGTGGATTGGCGATTCTAAATTGGCCCTAGTGTGTGCTTGGTGTGTGGGTGTGTTTGTGTGTGTCCTGCGGTGGGTTGGCACCCTGCCCAGGATTGTTTCCTGCCTTGTGCCCTGTGTTGGCTGGGATTGGCTCCAGCAGACCCCCGTGACCCTGTGTTTGGATTCAGCGGGTTGGAAAATGGATGGATGGATGGATTTTTATTCCTCAATGCACCTTCGTAGACCTCCCCCTCGTAATGTGCCACAATTGTATAATAAATTAATACAATAAATCACCAATTCTTCCTCATTCTCTTCTCCGCTGAGTGAGTGTTGCCCACTGCCTCTCTACTTAAATCGTCAATGTATGACAGCGGACTTCATTTTATGCCAGACCTGGGAATACTTCCAGTGCCATTCTGTCTCCTCTAGGAAGCACATACAAGCCATAGACAAAGTAGGGTGGTCCTCCCTAGGCAGCGCATGCCACCGATCCCAAGAGACCACTACAGGGCTGTACTTCCAGACTACCATTTCCCTAGCATCCTCGCAGGTGTCCCGACCATAGACATAGAATTACTAGACGCCTCATGACCAGCAGTATCGTACGTCAACGTCGCCGCCATATTGCGAGTGGCACTGCAGTGGAGTGAAGTAATGGATAAAGATGCCTCACGCATGTACTGCTTGGGATTGTACAAACCGCTCAGGGATGTTCTTAGGCATACGCGAACTATGCATCCGCGTAGGGTCCTGACCGTGAGGGGGGCCCCCGGCTCGGCCCCGACTTTCAATTTTTTTTTTTTGACGGGCTGTGGGCCTGGGGCCCCTGTCATGTCCCTGGCACCAAGGTTATTATAGTTAATGAAAACTAAAATCAAAACTGAAACTATTATTAAAAAAATATTTTCGTAAACTTAAATAAAATAATTAACGAAACCGAAATGTAAAACTAAAACTAAACGAAATTATTACAGTAGCTGGAAAGACTAACTGAAATAAAATAATAATTTACTAAAATATTTTTAGTTTTCGTTTTTGAATGAATATTCTTGCCATTAGTCTTTAACCCTTGTAAGTTTTGTAAGGGATTTGCGTGTCGCCTTTCTTTGTGCTTGTTATATATCAAGATGTAATTCAAACGGCTGAAATCAGAATGTGCTGGTCAACAAAACGTTTACCATATGAACAGAAAAATCACGAGTGAGTAACGTTTCAGTTTATTTCTCAGGTGTCTGCTTTTTGTTAACAGCAATTCACCTGCCACTTTGCACAGGAGAAATCATTTTTGCTTTCTCATATACAAAGTATAGAAAAAGTATAGTAATCATGAAAAAATTTGACCTCGATATTTTGATGAATCTTGACATTATAGACTAACCAGTGTCCAACAATACTGTTGTTTGGAGTTGCGTGTGTGTGTGTGTGTCTGTGTGTGTGTGTAAACACGATAACTCAAAAACACAACTAGATAGATGGATGAAATTCAGCATATGGTTGTTACACCACAATTATAGATCTGTATTAACTTTTGGGCCAAATCCATCACCCAGAAGTGGTACTTTACCTGAACACATACTCGATTTTTCATTTTTATTTATACAGCTGCTGAATCCGATTTATTTAACTTTACTTTTATAATAATTGTTCAATATATTATTAATTTGATTTGTTGTTGATGGCTCCTTAATGTACATAATATAAAAATATAATCATTGTCTTGCAGTTTACTCCTCAAATTCCATCCCCATATCTGAGTATACAAGAAAGTCGAGGGGAGAGAACTCCCGGTTTTGAAAATAAAATGGCACTGATCGAGAGACTGACCAGGTCATCATACAAGGTCAGCATATTGTTGCTGACCAATCACTTTTGCTTTAAAAACATCGTTTGACAACGAAGTGATACAAACAAAGATAGAGAGTCTGACAAGTGATGAAAAACTAAACCTACTAATGGGTTTTTGTATTTATTTCATATTTATTAATTTATCTTTTTTAGTTCATATTCACAACTCAAAATACCTGATATTATGAAAGTAATGCATTAGCAGAATTATATTTTAAAATATTTGCCCCCCTTTTTTCAATGTTTTTCTCTCTCTCTCTCAAAATAGATAGTTGAAATATCATATTCTTTTTGTTCTTAACATCAGCCTTATCATACATATTGCATACCAGGGATTTTTCCTGCCTTGCATCCAAACCTGCTGCGGTAGGCTCCAGATTTCCTGCAAACCTACTCTGGATAAACAGGCTTAGATAATGTATATGTTGTTCTTAATCTCAGACGCTGTCTCTGTTGTTTTATGCCTGTCCGTACTCCAATTACCTGCTTGTGCTCTGCTCATTATGGGTTTACTGTTCTTTATGGTGGTCTATTCAAGACTCACTGCCCCTAACCTTGACACTACATGCTTGTTGTTCTTTGTTTCCCTCAATACAGCTAGATGGGGTCTGCACACTCATTCAAGTCTAAGAGCTCTGTTCTTCCTAAGCCCCTGTGATTTTCATGAGAAAATAGTTTTAAAAATTATAAAATTGTGTAAAATTGTTCATATTCAGTGTCTAGTTTTGATTATGCTTGTTTTTATCAGACAAAAACAAAACCAGATAGTAAACCAGGCAGTGAAGTAAGCTTCCACTAACATTAAACTCATATCCAAATCTGTTAAGTGTACAGTTCTGTCTGATTCTGACACAAAACTAACTCCGTAGGCGCTCCATGCCATAATTACTAAAACTAAAACTGAAACTAATATATATAAAAATAAAATAGAAATGTCTTTGTGAAATAAAAACTAAACTAAAACTAAAAATACATGATGAAGGAAAATTAAAACTAAACTGAATTTCCAAGTAAAGTCAGAAAAAATATAGAAATAAAAACTAATATAAAAAGCAAAACTATAATAACCTTGCCTGGCACTGCACCCGTCTGTGCCAGTCCCTAACGTCGTGTGTCACAATACCCTCCTCATCCTAAATTTTATTGTTCTGAGTCAAATTCGGAGGGGAAGGGTAGGAGCACGGGGCAGCAGGCAGGGAATCGGGGGCGTGACTGTGGGACTGGGAATGTATAAATAGCGATTGCTCAGTCTGGATAAACCATTGCACAACGTGGATTGGTGGCAGATGGTGCGTTTTGAGGCTATCATATATTATTATTTGGATTATTAGTTAAATGTAAAGCTAATATATCACATAGGCCCTACATCCTAATCCTCTTTCCTCCAGGGCCCGGTATTAGCTAATCCCTACCAAACTTGGTTTGGTCTTTGGTCGTCAGTTTCTGTAAATACTTGGTACTGGTGTATTTTGATTTTCTGTTTACAGGAACAGTTTACCGCTTACAGTTTAGTTATCCGTTCTGTACGCGTCTATTCTGGTCGACGTAGTCCACGTGGATGAACTGAGATAAAGTGTACATTTACTTACTGAGTTACTCGATCAGTACTGTGTAGAAATAATGTCAGGAACGAAATGAAGCTATGACTCCGAGTGTACTAAAGGGAAGAAAAGAGCAGCTCAAGAAGCTTTTATTGCTTCACAAAAAGGAGCTTTGTTGAACTTTGTCGAGAGGACTAGTACAACTGCCAGTAGAAATGTGCCATCCCAAAACGCAAACGATGCAGCTAGTATCGGCCCTGGCAGTGGCTGCACTACCCATGCTGGTCTTTCCCAAAATGAAGCTTTGGTAGAGATAGAAAGCGATTCTGGCGGCGCCGCCCGCCTTCGAGAACAATCAAAAAGCCTGGAAGCACAAGATGACGTCGAGGTCGATGAGGAGATTTCCAAACTCCAGACTGATCACTCAGAGTCACAACAGTCAGGTTTCCTAAAGGATGACGAACATGAAGACATGGCTGTGTCAGATTCTGAAAATACTGCTTCTGAAGTCCGTGAACTATCACCAGCAGATAATTAGGATGACACAGACGTTCACATGATGGTTGAAAATAACGACATTATTAATAATATAAATATTTCTTTTCATTGGAAAGATCCAGGGTTATGGACTTTATCCATTAGCGCGTCTGAACGAGTGTTCTTAGTTGAGAAAGGTCCCTTCAGAGATGACAAACAGGAAAAATACCCCCCAAATGAACATTCTTCAGACGGACATCACTTTTCTGTCAATTTTTTCTCCAAGCTACAGAACGGTGAGACAGTGAATCATACCTGGCTTATTTATTCGAAAAACAAAAATGCAGTATTCTGTTTCTGCTGTAAGCTTTTTTCTGACTTGAAAATAAAACTCACCAGTGATGGAAATAGCGACTGGATAAACATGAGTCGGATTCTAAGAGAACATGAGTCTTCACCAAAGCACATGAACGCTGTTAGAGCATGGCATGAACTGGCAGTGAGGCTGAAACGGGGGGAAACGATTGACAGTGAATATCAGAAGTTAATGCAGCGAGAATGTGATCACTGGAACAAGGTCCTACAAAGAATCATGTCTATTGTGCAGTTCCTTGGACAAAGAAACTTGGCTTTTCATGGTACCAGTAGCCGTCTCTAGGACGCTAATAATGACAATTTTTTGGGACTCATTGAACTTCTAGCTAAATATGACCCATGCTTACAGGAATACCTACGACGTATAGAAAATGAGGAAATACAAGATCACTATCTGGGCAATCATATACAAAATGAGTTGATACATCTAATAGGCGAGGCAATTCTGAAGAAGATCATTGCAGACACGCAGGTGGCCAAATACTATTCAGTCATGCTGGATTGTACTCCTGATACCAGTCATCAGGAGCAGATGACTATGATAATACAAATTGTTAACACTGAAGCGAGACCAGTCGAAATTTGTGAAAACTTTGTGGGCTTTTTTGCCAGAAGAAAGTAGCACAGGAATGAGTCTCACGGAACCTTGTCTGAAGAAACTGGAAGAATTGCATCTGGAATTGCAAAACTGCAGAGGGCAGGGATACGATAACGGAGCTAATATGAAGGGACGAGTGCAGAGACGCATCCTTGGGCTGAATCCCAAAGCGTTTTATGTTCCATGTGGCTGTCACAGCCTGAATTTGGTTCTAAGTGACATGGCGAAGTCCTCGACAGTTGCAATTACGCTCTTCGGGATTTTGCATCAGATATAAAGATTATTTGCTGCATCAACTCAACGCTGTGTCACACACGTGTGTTTAGGAGACAGCCAAAGGGCTTAAATGCAGTTAATTCCATGCCAGGCCAGGGGGTGGCGGAGTGTACTAATTTTCCCTCTCGATCTGTTGCAGACCATTCTAGGGAAATCCTGCCCGGCTCTGGGGCAGCCAATGACGTCCCTTCCGGTTCCGGGGCTGATGACGTCACTTCCTTAGCTGGCCTTTAAAAGCCGCCATACTGTCTGAAGAAGTCAGTTCTGTTTTGGACTCGGTTGAATGAACATGTCTACCTTATTAGACCAATTTTGCAGCCGTAATCGATTAAATGGGTGGCTGCCCCAAACCTTCTTGATGTCTCATGGTCGTTCTTGTGACAGCTGGCAAACGCTGAAACATCATGTGGAAAAATTCACAGTGAAGCCAATCTCAGAAACACATTGGGAGTACCGCATTGATTCGGTTCAAGCTGTCCGTTTTCAAATAGGATCGATTTATGATGCTCTGGTTGAGGTAAAGGTTTTGGAAAGCGCAAATGACCCAAAAGCAAGAACTGAGGCTGCCTCTTTGGCAAAACAAATTAAACATTACCCTTTCTTGGTGTCATTAGTAATCTGGCATGATCTCCTAGCGTAAATCAATGTCGTGAGCAAAATGTTACAAACGAAGGACATGCAGTTTGACATTGCTTTCCAGACCATAGAGAACACAATAGACTTCTTGAAATCCTATAAGGACACTGGCTTTGAAGCTGCCCAAGATGCAGCTAAAGGACTTGCTGCGGAACTCGAACTTGAGGAAGACGAAATACAGTTTCCACCATCCCAGAACGTACATAGAAGGAGAGTACGCAGACAATTTGGGTATGAAGCTCATGATGAGGCGACATGTGACCCGAAAGAAAAATTCCACATTGAGTTCTTCAGCGTATTGCTAGATCAAGCCATGGTATCAATGACAGAACAGTTCAAGCAGATGAAATCTCATTACGATTATTTTGGATTCCTACATGATTTCCAATGCATGACGCGTATGAGTGAAAGTGATTTGAGAAAGTGTTGTCAAGCTGTCAGCAAGGTCTTAACAGATGCAGTTAGTGGGTCCGATATTGACGCTCTTGATTTGTGTACAGAGTTGTTGCATTCTAGCACATTTGGCTCCACCAAAAGCTTCTGCTCTGCAAAGTTTGCAATTCGTATATGAGAATAGCTTGCAAGATTCTTTCCCGAATGTCGCGGTAGCGCTATGCATTGCTTTGACCATCCCTGTAACGGTCGCGTCTGCTGAGCGCTGCTTTTCCAAGCTCAAGCTAATTAAGGATGATTTGAGGACCAGCATGACCCAAGAGCGACTGAATGGTTTGGCATTAATATCAATTGAGCAAGATGTTGGCCAAACCCTTGATTATTCGGAACTGATAAAGGATTTCACCAGGATGAACGTGCGGAAAGTAGATTTCTTACGTTAATTAAAGTCTTCAGGAAATTCAGTTCAGTGCATCTCTTAGTCTTATTCACAATGGTAATTTATTATCCAAATTGCAATCTTCACCTAAATCTTTAATAATATTGTCACACTGTCGTAACTTTGCCAAATGCACTATAGCAAACATTAATTTTAGAGATTCGTTTCGGATTCATCATCCGCATAAAATCATGAAATATCCCTCTATTACCGGCCTTTACCAGATCCAGAACAAAATCAATATTTTACCACTCTGCATACACACAAGCGTAAATGTAGGCCTACTGGTCATCTAAGGCCTTTTCCGGACGTTTTATTAGAACACCTTCCTGAGCTACGGGGTGGGGGTGGGGGGGGGGGGGATACACTGACAGCTTGCCCTAATGTCGACTCTCGGATAACACGCTCAGCTACTTTCACAACCTTGACTGTACCCTCAGAAGGAATCATCAAACCTCCTTTGTTTTTAATGTGAGCAAGTGGTAGCTTTGATCATATGATGCCGGTACAGCATCTGTTACCAAACTAGCACAGCACACATCATAGGACAGCTTTCTCATAATCTGTCGAACGACAAACCCTGAGATGTAAGCAAAGGCATTTTCCACGAGGCCACCAAAGCGGGATGGTAAGTAGCTATGGTCACACACAATTGCAGGAATATTTGCAAAAGGGGATGGAAGCTCTTCTTCTTCTGCTGCTGCTGATGTAGAGGACATATCAACAGCAGACAGGGAGACAGTCTCATCCTGTGCTGCCACATTTCCAGATGTGCTTGGAGAGGCACCACACTGAACCATGAGACAACGGAAAATAGAACTGACCAGCTGAAGAGGTGGTATTCCAGCCCTCTAAAACACACATGCACCACTTTTACAGATCTTTACTCTTTTTTAGTTGCATTTTTTGAGAAAGAAAAACAACTGCACTGCTAGTAACAGTTTGGCTTCATAAATTGTACAAAGTGATAGATTTACATGTCTGTCTGTCCCCACAAAGTCGATCAATCACAGCTGTCAGTCTGAAGATATTATAAAGACAATGCAATTACCATGGTAACACAGCATAGCTGTGACTGGTCACAACAAGGCACCATGGTAAACAAATAGTCATAAGCAAACCTTTATGGAAACAGACAGATATACATACATACACACAAAATGGTGCGTGGTTAAATAAATAAAACTAAATTCTAAAATACCTACTCGATGCCCTGATTGAATTAAATAGGAGCTCTAAGTGGTCTTGTCTGAAATGATAGGTGCAGATGTATCTCTGACACTGAAGCAGTTCTGGAATCATCATCATCATCAGGGTGTCAATGTTGATGATGAACCCCATGACAGATAGGTGCCTTCAAAACAAAATGTTTTGTCAATATTATCACTGTAAACCAAGATACTTCAAGAGAACGCAATATAAGACAACTAGAAAAAATAAAACAGAACTGGCCAAGGTTGAAAATATGAACACTGCCATACATATGGCATACTGTACGTGTCATGATGTCATACTGCCATTATGACACCTCCAAGAACTGGAAAAAAAAACAAAAAAACAGCAAACTGAAACAACATTAGAAGCAGAGAACAGAGCATCATATGAACTTATGATGCCGCATGCAGGAAAAGAAAACAGAGTAGGATTAGTAATGTAATACGAATCAATAGTTTAGACAATTACTCTTTATGGGGCTGTTTTTATGACTAAAAATATGATATAACACAGATGGGGTTATGAAGTAAACAAAAAAGTGTACACAAAGCTAAAGGAAAGGAACTCCTTCCAGTTAGTCCTGAAAGAGTTCCCATATGTGTTGAGCACTTGTTGGCTGTTTTAAAGCATACTTTATTTTCCTTCAGTTAAAAAAAAAATAAACACGAAATGCACGCCTAAACTTTTGACTGGTACTGTATGAACATAAATGAAAACATCAATAGCCATCTCTACAAAATTCTTTGAATATTGATAGAGGTGTTTTGGTCAAAAAAAATATTTTGTCCATTTCTCCCAGCCTTGAAATAACTCATATGAACTTGATGTCATGAACTTATGAACTCATCATGAAAACAAAAGCTTCACTATTTTCTAAAACCTCTTTGATCGATAAAGGGGTGTGCCATCTTTCATCACCAAACTCATCAAGTAGTTCCTGCCCCTCAAAAAAACTCTACTCACTCTGGAGCCTTCCAATGGCCTTGTAGGCCAACCACCATAAAAACAAGAGCCTCTGTGGCCACATCTGTTTCATTCATTCCATCCCCCATATCCACAAAGCCAGACATTTTCTGGGTATGTGGATTATATTGGACATGTTTCTTGATGGCCATGGCATCCAAAAGAAGAATCACGCATCCATATTTAGCCAGATCTTCTTGTTGTCTTCGTCTCAGCATATCCAACATCATCATATTGAGTCCAGGGTTGGCATCTACAGAACTCATCCACCTTGGTATAATGAAAAAATCCAATTTAATCCAAATGCCCAATTCAGGATGTTTTGGACCAATTAATAATCGCTGTGGCCAATAACCATAAGCAACAATTTGTTCACGATGATGGGGATTTACTTAAAAGGCTTCTATTTATTATGCATCATTATTTATTTATGGTATTGATTAACTACACCATCTTTTACCTAGTTCATGTCATAATTAAGGGATAAAAAATGAAAGTTTAGAAAGAACACTTCAAATGGATGAATACCTTTGCAATGTATGTGGATGTGGGCGATTAAGATGGAGAGACTTTCTCAGATAATTGTAGGCTTTGAGATCATGTAGGTGGAGGCTGAGGGCAAACTCTTTCTGGTCTTTAGTATACTCATGGCTCTGTTTTGACAGGAGAAGCACTAAGTACATACCATTTTCTCCATATTTTGTATTTTATTTCTATTTTACCTGAGTATAAATCCAGCCTCTCTTTCAGCTCTTCATTAATGAGGTTCTTCTCCCTCAAATCTTGCAGAAGACCACGTACTGTGTTCTTTGCTCTCCGTTTTCGATCCTTAGCATTTCTCTTCTCTCTTTCCATGCTCTCCACCCTAGATAAGGTTTCATTGAGTCTAGCCCTTAGATTTTCAAGAGATATTGGCAGCGTGTAGGAGTGGTGCTAGTAGACACAAGGAGTCAAGTTTATATCACATCAGTCAATTCATAGTTAGTACAATGTGCTGTCTGCTGGTCTGCATTTGTAGTCACATCACCCCTCAATTCCACTGTGAGCACTGCATGCGTGCGTGTATCAGATTCAACAGCAGCATGTTTCGGTGTATATGCATGTGTATTTCATGCATCTGAAAAGCATGATGGGGGTAGGGGGTTGTGTTAAAAGAGGTTTGAAAATGACCTTAGTACTTACAACACTGGGATCAGGCAGAGCTTCAGTGTCTTGGACAGGCAAAGAACAGTCTACTGACAGGCTCTTCTGTGCCCTCACTGAAGTCAGTGTGGTCCTGGTTGCCACTGGCTAATGTGAAGGAAAATAAAATGCTTAAAAACATGAACAGAGTTAGGTATGTCACAGCATAATGCTATGGAATACATTACTGATTCCTTTAAAAAACTGACTTTTCACTGACTCTCTAATCCTTATAGCCTAACTACACACCTACCCTTTGGAGATGAGTTGGAAACCTAAACACAGAGGGAAGAGCTCCATCTCTGATTCTCACAGTCTGACCTGTCCAGTCAAAATCCTCCTGTCTAAAGTGCTCACTGCAGAGCCTGGATGCATCATTGGTGCTGAAAACTTCCCATCTAAGGGCTACCTCCTACTGCTTCCTGAGGTGTATTTCTTTGGGAAACCTTCAAAGTTTGAGAAATGTTAACAGCTAACAACAATCTACATAGTTAGTGACTAAATACGTTTAGCCAAAACGTTGTTTGGAGGCTCACTTGAGCACAGGAATGCATAGTTATGCTATCTTAGCCTGGCGTAGCTAAAGTTAAGATTATAAAACGGGATTTTCTAATGGCCAAATATAACCAAAACAATTGTTCAGCCTTTGCTATGAAATGTAATCCCACAGGATCTGGTTTGGACCGTACAGCGGTTTGTAGAATCACAAGCAGCACATACCTGAGGCATCTTTATCCACTACTTCATTCCACAGCAGTGCCACTCGCAATATGGTGGCGACATTGACGTACGATGCTGCTGATCATGCTGCGTCTACGTAATTCTATGTCTATGAATGGAACAACTCCCAAGTTCCGGCTTCCGCTGGTCCATCCACTATACCAGCCGGGCACAAAGTCATCCCTTTGTCTAGCCGGCCAATCCCACTGTTGTTCCTCTTGGGTCTCCTGTCCAAGTAATAACCCATGCCCCTCCCTGACCGGGATACCCGTTCTTCTCCTACAGTATTCAGTTTGTTTTTGAGTTTTTCAATTTGCTTTTGCATATTCAATTTATTTTTGCGGTTTCTGATTTGTTTTTGCATTTTTTCATTTGTTTTTACATATTCAATTTGTTTTTGCCCTTTCTCTTTTTTGTATTCAATTTGTTTACGCATATTCATTTTGTTTTTGTATGTTCTGAATTATGTTTGTGTTTTCAAATTGTTTTTGTGTTTTCTGATTTGTTTTTGCATGATTTAATTTCTTTTTGCACATTGCGCTTCAGGGCCACCGTAAAAATTTTTGTCAATGCAACAGCAGGTATCCTTTAGAAGAAAAACTAAGCAGTTCCAGAATTTTTACTGAAAAGGTGTACTTTCTAAACGGGCGCAGTTTGAATAGATAAAGGAAGATTATTCTACATCTTTGGAGCAAGATCTGCAAAGCATTGTCCTGACTTGGCATGTCTTACAAGAGATGAGACGGTTGGGACACAGGTAAAGTCAGAACGGAGACTTCTTGAGTGGACAAAAGGAGAGACTAAGGGCTCTGAGAACTATAGGTCAAGACAAGAGTTTTGAACTGGACCCTTGCAGCAACAGGTAGCCAGTGGAGAGAACTGAAGAACAGCAGTACAGTAGTAGGAGTAAAATGAAACACCAGTTGAGCATCTGCTTTCTGGAGGAGCTGGAGAAATCTGATAGTAGCTGAGGTTAAGCCCCACCAGGAGAGACTTACATGCCCATGGCAGATGGTAAAAATGTGACATCTTCAAGGGTGATACTCTGAGACAAATCTGACTAAGAAGAATCAGACAACAAGTACAAGGTATCTGAAGTTGAAAGGTTAAGTAGCTTTGTCACATTAGCTAAACTCATATAAGAGATGTGACTATGGTTGAGCAGGGGTGGGCAGTGCAGATTTTGTGTAATGAAAAAATGAAATCAATATAAATCCTGCCAGAACTTATTCCACCTTTATTGCAAAATTGTAATCTACACAAAAAAGGTGAAAACAAATCAGAAACTGTTTAGTTAAAAAGGAAAAAATATAATACAAAAACCTGACTGCATTAGTGTGCACACTCCCTAAGCTGATACTTGAAAATGCTGAAGCACCTTTTGATTTTATTATAGCACACAGTCTTTTTGGGTAAGAGTCTCTCAGTTAGGCACATCTGGATTTGGTTATTTTTGCCTACTCCTCCTCACATAAAAATTCCAGATCTGTCATATTATGAGGGCATCTCCTGTGCACAACTGTCTTCAGGTCACCCCACAGATTTTCAGTTGCATTAAGGTCTGGGCTCTGGCTGGGCCATTCCAGAATCCTTTGATGAAGAAATTGCTTTGCTGATTTTGATGTATGCTTTGACCCGTGGTCATACTGAAAGTTCCTCTTCATCTTCAATTTCCTAGAAGATTCTTGAAGGTCTTGTGCCAAAAGCTATTCATGACTCCCTCCACCTTGACTCCACCCCAGTTCCTACTGAAGAAAAGCAGCCACAAAGGATGATGCAGCCTCCACTGTGCTTCACTTGTGGGTATGATGTTCTTTCAATGATGTGCTGTGTTATTTTTGTGCTAAACATACATTATGGAATTATAGCCAAACCTTGGTCTCATCAGACTATAATACATTTTTTCTACTTGGTCTTGGGAGACTGGGTATAACTTTTTGCAAAGTTTAGCCAAGCTTGTATATTTTTCTTTGTGAGGAAAGGCTTTCATCTTGTTACCCTACCCCATAACCCAGGCTTATGAAGAATATAACTGATTGTTTTCATAGGTCGGGAACAACCAGTACTTGCCAGGAAATCCTGCAGTTCCTTTATTGTTGCTGTAGGACTCTTGGTGGCCTCCCTGACCAGAGTCCTCCTTGTCTTCTCATCAATCTTGGAGGGATGTCCTGATCTTGGTAGAGTCACAGTTCAGCCATACATTCTACACTTGTTGACGATTGTCTTCATCGTGCTCCATGGGATGTTTAATACTTTGGATATTTTTTGTACCTCTTTCCTGATTGATACCTGTCAGTGATGAGATCCCATTCATGTTTTAAAAGCTCTTTGTGGACCATGGGTTTTGGAGTATGTTACAACAAATTAGGATATGAGAATAATCATATAGGAACAGCCAAACTTTATCTGAGCTCAATCAGAGTCACTTTAATTGACGTCAGGTGTATACTAACTGCTAATTCAGAATTCGACTTCTTGTGATCAGTTGATTCTGTATACAGGCACATCCTTAATTACTAAAGGGTGGGCACACTAATGCAACCAGGCTTTTGTAGGATTTTTTTTCCTTTTTTTTTTCCTTTTTTCACTAAACAGTTTCTGATTTGTTTTCACCTGCTTTTGTATAGATTGCAATAAAGGTGGAATAAGTTATGACAAGATTGGTCTTGGTTTCATTTTTTTATTACACAAAATCTGCAATTTTGGCAGGGGTGTGTAGACGTTTTATACCCACTGTAAATCCTAGAGTACCATGTGTTTGCAAGTTTTCATTCCAGGCCCTTTCTTAATGAGGTACTAAATACAGTTGTTAAATGAAAATACTGAATTGTTCTTTTTTCCTTAACCAGTAGTCAAACAATAATGAGATGTACAGCGAGTCAGGAAGTGATCATTTAAGTCAGGTGTCTCAGACTAATTTCCTCGAAGATCACTGTTTTTGCTTCAACCAATTTCTTGATTAGAAGCTAATCCTTGCTGTCATTGAAACATGATTTACTTATATAAGTTACTAATGCTGCAATTCCTCCACGCCAGATATTTCCAAAACTGATTTTCTTTTTTGTTTCTGACAATGCCATGTAGATATTCTGTAAACCAGAGCAGATCAATATTTCTAAGACCTTTATATTTTTCTTTCTGAGTATTTTATTGAAACCTGCCGTGGGTTGGCACCCTGCCCGGGATTGGTTCCTGCCTTGTGCCCTGTGTTGGCTGGGATTGGCTCCAGCAGACCCACGTGACTCTGTGTTTGGATTCAGCGGGTTGGAAAATGGATGGATGGATTTTATTGAAACAGATATTGCATGATAAACATATACTGAGCTGTAGATTCAAATGGGATTAGGTTAGCAGGTCATCTACTGGCTTGCTTTGCATCTCATTTTTGAGGCTGCTGGTTAAGTCAATGGGTTATGAATTTTCAAAAGCAAGTCATTTAAAATTAAGGCAAAATAAATCTGTTCTATTATCAACAGCAGTTGGTTGCTAATTAAGAAAGTGGCTCTCCATGATCTGAATCTGACACGCCTGGTGTAGGTGGCCCTATCATGTTTAAGTCACCTCCAGTCTTTTGGTGAAAAACATTAATTATGTTAAGGAGATTGCATTCATTTGATACATTACAAAGTGAACTGCTAAAAGAGCACTGGAGAAAAGGAAGAGAAAGACCAGAGGCCAGCGTTCACTTTGAATTTTCAACTGAAAAAGGCAGACTTCCAGCTTTTGAAGTGCTATGACAATCTCTTTTGGAGATCTTAAGCCTGGACCAGGATGGTCCTAGGTGATTTTGTTACTTTTTTTTTTCCTTTTTTTTCAAGCCTGTTGATTTCGGATTGCCACGAAGGTTTCGCAACCCTTCATCCTGCCAGATTTAGTTTTCTTATAATGTATGTAATATACTACACATAATATTTATAAATATAGTGCAGGCATATATACATTCTTTTTTTACATTATAAACACAGTTCAGTGAGTCGTAGAGAGCAAAGGTCCATTATTATGTTCTTGTGTACATTAAACATCAAAAAATAGCAAAATAGAAGCCAAACCACATTAAAGAATTTTTCTCTGAAAAAGTTTTCCTTTGCATTTATATAGTGTTTTTCTCACTACTCAAAGCACTCAGTAATTGCAGGTTAAGGGCCAAACAGAGCAGAGTTCCTTTTTGGCATTTACGGGATTCGAACCAGCAACCTTCCGATTGCCAGTGCAGATCCCTAGCCTCAGAGCCACCACTCCACCTGCAAACTAAGTAAAGAAGCTGCATAGACAGACAGATTGGTACAGTGCTGGTTTAATGTATCTGTGCACATCAACCTTTACAGATGTAGCTGTGTGTGTGTTCACTTTTTTCTCATTTCTTTCTCTTATCATTCAGCATGTGCTCTTGTAGGGTAATAAAGCTGTCGGGTATCTTCAATTATAAATTTCTTTGAGTGTGAGAATGCATGTGCATGTGTGTGCCATTCTTTGTGCATATGTGTGTATATTTAAATAACTTTTGCATCCCAAAAACAACTCATGCAAAAATTTTGTAGATAACTAGGCCTGGTCATTTACTGTAACTAAATGTAGCAGACTGCAAAAATCCCAGTTAAAAGTTTCTGCGGCAGTTATTGTTGGACAAAGGTCAAACTGTTTTTGAAAAATATGGAAACAAGTACTGGACCAAAAATAATAGACCTGAAGCCTGTAGCAAAACTAAAACAATGCAACGTGATGTTTGAAAAAGATGGGTCAATCTTTTCAGACGTTATTGTTGTAATATGTTTTTGCAGATACACGTACAGACACCATGCTAAAATCAACACTTCACAACATTTTGAACATCATAGAATCAGAATCTGAACTTAACACTGCTGCCTTGCGTAAGATCATGAGTTCATCCCGGGTCCTCTCTGCATGGAGACCGCTTTGATTAGTCAGAAAAATGCTATGTAAATGTAATGAATTACTGTATTATTATTAACTCAATAACAGATTTTTGACCCCAACACCAAACTTTCATTTACATGAAAGTAAGAAGTCACTTCTGTCTTTCAATCATCTGCATATGACATATCTAGCATAAACTGGATCCAGTTCACAAAAAAAAATCCCATATAACACTTCAATTCAAATCTCAAGGTTGCGAGCAGCTTCAAAACTAAAGAATCATTAGTCCTCTTTGATTACAGGATAATGATTAACAAAGTCAAAAAAAAATCAAAAATCCAAAATGACTTTTTGTTATAAAATGTTCAACTGTATTTCTTAACATTTCAGTAGATATTGGAATTAACAAAATTTCATGTATATGAGAATACAATGTACATGACAGAAACAACAAATCTGAGCTCATTTATCACAAATTATGTTTATTGTAAAATTTCAGCATTTCTTGACCCCAGTTTCGAGACATCTTTTGTAAAG
This sequence comes from Erpetoichthys calabaricus, assembly GCF_900747795.2. Lineage (NCBI taxonomy): Eukaryota > Metazoa > Chordata > Cladistia > Polypteriformes > Polypteridae > Erpetoichthys > Erpetoichthys calabaricus. The sequence continues at coordinate 127,110,944 of NC_041401.2, forward strand.
TAAGCAAAAATAGCACATTATTTGGGATGTATCTTGTTTGAATTCAAAAGTGGGTCAATTCCATTTGCGAGTACATGGATATAGGACATCTAGGACAGCAGCCTTGAAGGTCATTAAAAAGAAGGATCTCCACTGCATGGACAGCTGATGGTGTACAGTGCAGAGAAGGCAGAAGTGCTGGCTTCCTCTCTTTTGAATTATAAATGGAAAGATAACCGCTTCAATGTCTTTGCAGTTAGCAGTGTTACATTAATTCTTTTCTGTAACTAAACTGAACCATACAATCATTAAAAAATTTGAACATGAGCGTCAGTAGGCTTTGCGCCCTAGGAACCAAGTTACCCAAACTATTCTATAACATTTCAGAAATTATTTACCGCTTTGATACTGATCTTAAAATAGGTTGTTACAATAAAATTGACAAGAATAATTCATAATTAATTGCAGAATTACAGTATTTGAGGGTTCCTCTACAATGCCTCTTTCTCTTGCACGATTTGGCTCAAAAACTAATCAGCACACTGTCATCTCATAACAGGCTTCAGTATCGAGGTTGGTAGTTTTTCGTCCATTCGTTTTAGCTCTAGACTGTCCTCAAGAACACAAACAGACAATAACCCATCATCGAAACATTGTTGTTTTCAGTATAAGGGGACCCAAAAACGTTGAGATCTGTTGAGAAATGGAGATTAACATTTTTGAAGAGTTTAAAGATTTTGCTAACCCCCATTGATTGATCATGACAAGCAGTATGTGGTCTCCAAATAAAAACTGAAGGGACTGAACTACCAATTGATGTCAAGATGACTGGCCTTACCTCTAACATGTATACAGTACAATACATTTATTGAAAGATGTAGAAAAAATCCACTTTAAATATACATTGACATTAAAAACTAAAATTATCGACTGTTCATATCTTGATGTTTCTGATATTGTTTTACATTTAAACTGCCATTTTCAATGTTTTTCAAATTAGCTGTACCAATATTTCGTACTGTATAGACACATATGATAATATGTAAGTTTTAACATAGAAGCTACTCTTTTATATTAGAAATTTCAAAATTAAGTCACAATAAATATTGTTACTTGCAGGTAATAATGGGCCCTAGAATTTAAAAATGTGTTAGCCTATGCAAAGTATGAAACATTTGACAGTATTCTAGGTAAGATCGAAAAATACACCACTTCTGCAGACTGTACACCAGATTGCACAATTCCGCTTATTCTAACTTAGCGAGAGATACTTTTTATGCAAAGGCATACACCTTATTATAACTCTTAAGGTGAAAACCTCTAAATATTTTTTATGCCAGTTCTTTTAAATCACATGCTACTCTTACAAATGGCCATGCAGTCAGTCTTTCTATGATAGCCAGTAAGAACAAAATGAAAAAGTACAAAAAGTTAAAAAATGTCAGTGCATAAAATTGTAAGTTTGTAAGTAAAATTAGCCATGAAACGGTGTATTAAATAAACAGATGCAAAAATTACCATAAAAAGTGAATAAATGAAAAATCAAAATATCCATCCATCCATTTTCCAACCCGCTGAATCCGAACACAGGGTCACGGGGGTCTGCTGGAGCCAGCCAACACAGGGCACAAGGCAGGAACCAATCCTGGGCAGGGTGCCAACCCACCGCAGAAAATTAATATATGGAAGTATAAAATTAAGCAAAACTCAAAACAGAAATAGAATGCTCAATAAAAATACCACCTTGAAAACAAAAAATGATGCTCACTTCTTTTCATGCTAATTTTGTACACCACTTTTTGATATTTATTTTACCTAGTGTGTCCACCAGGAAGCGCATCAGCTGCCCAAACCCAACACAGACAGATGTGGACACAACACAACACACCAGTTTTATTTGGCTTCCTCATTCGTTTCCTACCAATGCTCCATACAATAAAGCACAAGCACAGTACTTAAGCACAAAGCAGCACTTTCTCCTTTTTGTCTTTGTCTATTTCTCTCTCTTCTTTTCTCTGTCTGTGTCCACCTCCACTCCTCCTCTAGCAAGCTTCATCATCTTCCTCCCAACTCTGGCTCCTGGAGCAGTGGCAGCGGGCTGCTTTAATTCTGCACCTGGGAGTACTTCCAGTGGTCTATCCGAGTGAGGCAGAATCTTGACAAAGTCTCCACAGCACCCTTGGGGCAGCCACATAACACTCCAGCAGAGATAATGCCCAAGCAAGTTCTCTCCTCCGGACCTTCCAATATATTTATGGGTGTCCAAGCAGGGTAAAGGTTCTGACCATTCACCACACTACTTATTTTTTTGCTATTTTACATGTTAACTGTCTGATCTTAATTTAATCACCTTTTTGCTTTTTAATCACTGATATAAAATTTTATGCAACAGTTTTTGTGAATTCATCCAGACCACCATATTTTACAGTGTTGTGAGAAATTGTTTGTGCTCTTTAAAGGTGCTATACATTTTAACATATGTGATCATATGAACATCTGATTTTAATTATCTGAAAAGACTAAGGTGAGTTAATTTAAGAAATACCACTGTAAGAGAGTATTTTTCAGTTTTTCACTTTTTTTCCTCAGGTATGAAAAAGTACACTTCAATACTCCGTACCAGTAAAGGTAATGATTAGATCCAGTTTACTTTTTTTTCTTTCTTCATACATGTGAGAGAATGGCATTGGCTTCAGATCGCAGTTAGCACATCCATAGGCTATCTGAAGTAAGGTATTCAGCATCAAGGGATCTAAAATTTTCTGCTGCAAATATACAGGTGAACAAGCCAGCTGGCTAAAAGAGACTGCATAAAGTTGGACTACATGGGAAGTCAGGATGATAGAAAATTCTGTGAACAGACAAGTGAAAGTTGAGTTATTTTGCCACAATGCTAGTCGTAACGTTTATCACACCTTCTTCTTGTAAAGAATGGTAGTGGAAGCAATATGATATGGAGTGTTTGTTGTGCTTCTATACAGACAGGTTGTCAAAGTTCATTTCAAGATGCGTCTTCTGTCAAAAAATATATCTTACAACAGGACTATGGCCTAAACCCTTAAGCAAACACAAAACAGAATGGCACTGAAATGCTGAGTCAGTCACTGAATGTAGTCAGTATGGTATGTAAATATCACATAGCTGAATCCAGCTGGCTGGGAGTTACAAGAAGTGCTTACATGAATTTATCTTCTGGTAAAGATGAAAACACTAGGGGCCTCATGTATAAATGGTGCGTACACACAAAAATGTTGCGTACGAACGTTTCCACGCTCAAATCGCGATGTATAAAATCTAAACTTGGCATAAAGCCATGCACATTTTCATGGTAGCTCCAACCCTGGCATACGCGAGTTCTCCGCTCGGTTTTGCAAACTGGCGGCACCCAGCATCAAAGCAGTGCTACTGTTTATGTGTGGTTACCCTTTATTTTTTAGATCCACATCCCTGACACGGCTTTACATTATACACTGAAACTAACTGCATATTGTCTATTAGTTTAAGGCATCTGATTGTAATTAACGTGTAACAATATAATGGTCCAGGGAATAGCCAAAGTATTCCAAATACCATAGCTGCTTTAGCGTTGTTACTCTCGCTGCACCTTCTTTTTCTTCTTTCAGCTGCTCCCGGGATTGCCACAGCAGATCATCTTTTTCCATATTACTCTCACTGCACCACTCGGAATATTTATATCACTGTATCTGAGTGGGGAATCACAGATCTACAGCATCTGATCGGAAAGAGAATCATCGGTATACAGCATCAAGCACACGCTGCGACAGCCATGTTGTCTATTGAACTGCTCTCACACGGCAAATGCTTCAAAGCCTTTCCTGTACGGACCTTGCGGTTCAGAAACAGTTTCATCCCAAGAAATATAAACTCACTCAATCAGTCCATCAAGTGCTCCTTGTAGAACTGTTAGTACTTATAAGTACAATTACCTCACTGTAAACTTGCACTACAGTTATAATATTGCACAACCTGAGCTGCTTTATAAAGCGCGTATTTACATATGATGACAATATCATTTTTAAGATGAAATGCAGCAAAATATGTTTATTATATTATACAGATTAAACTTTAACTTAATTTAAATAATCTATATTGTTAATAATTAAACATGTGAGGACATGGTGTTGCTGCGCTAGCAAGGATCTGGCGCTCCGTTCACGGATTGTTCCTGCCTCGCGCTGTATTCTTGCTGGGTCTGACGTGACACTGAATGTATAGAATAATTAAACATGTACTATGAAGATATTTCAATGTTCCTTAAAAGTTTTGAAGAATTTGCGTTCTAAGCTTACAGATGGCTTAACGTCTGTTACAGAGCTGATTGTGTGGCGATTGGGTATTTGGAGAAAGAAAAGCAAGGACAGGAATTGGGGGTTACTACATTTGCAAGAGACAGTACTGCTGCAATAAAGTATTTCATCGAAGGTCGCACACGATGCAGTAAGAATCTTGCGTGAGACATGAACAATCACTGCGCCACTGTGTTCCCATGTTTAATAACATACTTTAACTCCGATCATCATGAAAATATCACGTATACATCTCAGTATTTTAATTATTCAGAGAGCTGTAATATTATGAATGTAATGGATTCTGTGTCCTGTCGGAGGAAGAGAAAGCCCGGAAGCACGTAGTGATTCACACACATACAGCACATAGAAGATCAAATACAAAACAAAGCATTTAACTTGCTACTTTAATTACGATGGGATTTGAGAAACTAGTAAATTAAACGATTTTATTTTGATGTATGATGTTCTACTTTAATGACAAAATAAACTATGTGATTAAAATGGAAATTTCGAAATTAAAGTTGACATTTCGTGCTTTTTTCCCACTGTGTGCCTATTTTTTTTTTCTCTATACCCTAATAAGGTTTCATATGACACTCAGACAGTGGGCTACAACTCGCCTTTTCACGGTGACTTTGATATGTGACAACTTCTTTTTTTATTTCGGGCACTGTGCGACTTTGTGAACTTGAGCTTTCGAGTTTCTCCGACACTATGTCACTCAATCAACTTACTTTTGTTGTTTATACCACTGTTTAAACCAACAAATAGTATGTTTTTCCTTGCCTCCACTTTATATTTGCTGAAATTCTTCTATTTTCCCCTGTGCTTTTGCCATTGTCTTTCACAGAAGGCTGAGCTTAAGGGCTATTTATACTGATTTGCAGATTCAAAGAGGCGTAATTCTGGGAGGAGTTTGGGGAGTGGCAGCAGGCGCATGCATGTGCGTTACTTTTCATGCTGACCGGGATTTATGTAGTGGAAGAACATGGAAGTTGGCGAATGCACAGATTTATGCATTTGGATTTTTTTGTGCGTACGAACATTTCCGCTTTTGTCTGTATGCCATGTTATAGTGTGAGTTCTACGGACGGCGTTATACATGAGGCCCCTGGTATTGAAGCCACTGGTCAGTTACCTTTTCTGCACGTTTTGTGTTTTTGTTAAATACATAATTGCAAACTGGACTGCACTGTGATTATCACTTTACTTAACTACCCTGATCTTTTGGCATAGCCCAAACTGCCTCCTATTCTTGTACCTGATCAACATTATTTCAGGGAGGACCAAATCTCTTTTTTTGATTGATGGGGGACAGAGGAAAGGCACCACAGAACAGAGCAGACTGAGAACTGGAGGGTATACTACTTCACTTGCATACTTTTGCACAGACATGTTCATCCATCCATTAATATTCCAAACCCACTTTATCCTGAGCAGAGTCATGGGGAAGTTGGAGCCTACACAGAGTGCAAGGCAAGGACAATACCTTGAGAGAGTGTCAGTCCATCGCAAGGTGAACAAGTTCACACACACTTACACACCTCACATGCACACTAAGGCCAATTGAGCATTGCCAATTCACCTAACATGCATGTGTTTGGATTGTGGGAGGAAACCGGAGTACCTGGAGGAAATCCATGTGAACATGGGGAGACCATCCAAACTCCTTACTCCAAGGCTGCAGCACATGTGCCACCCCAGTCACATTCACTAGCAGTAAAATACAATGCCTACACAAAAGGAGTATGTGTAATATGCATAAGTAGCTGTCCCCCAAATTTGGATATGAACATCTTGTATGAGGGGATTGGCCCTCACTTTCCATTATTCAGGCTACTTACATTAACTGAGTAGCTATTTGACTATTATGTTCGCAAGCTTACGGTTAATTAAAAGAAAGCAAAACACATCAAAGTCTGTTTTGCAAAATTAGAAGACCCAAAATTGTCTATCTTTAATAAATACTGTAAGTTATTATACAAAAAAAAAATCCTTACAAATTTTTCACTATTAAACATAACAACACCAAGATAAAAAAGAGGCTGAATTTTTGGTTGACTGCATCAGGGACTTCACCATAATAGCATTTAAATACTAAATTTAATTTTTAAATTTCTTGTAATTTAATTACAAAACAAGATTTTTTTCTTTGAAAACAGATACGCTCTCCCACACAAAAACACATGTCTGTGCACTCATGCACTACAGTACACATTTCCACAAAAAACAAAGACAAGTTAAAAAAAAAAAACAGTAATCCACACACAAATTTTAAACTAACAAAAACAATGGAGATCTTTGCAGTGACTTCTCAAGTATTCCTTCAAATTTAAACATACAAGTTTCCAACAGAAAAAGGCCATAATTGAAAGAATCTTGACACATTGCATAGTTTTTAACCCAATGCACAGTTTTTAAGTTTTCATTGACATAGCTTGGCTTTGTTAGGGGTCAACAAATGATACCACAATGTATCTTGTTCCTTGAGTTGTAGGAAGGCCTTCATGATAATGTGTCAGACGTCCAGGATGCATTAGTGCCCAGCCTTTGCGAGGAGATTCAATTGAACAGTTATACCGAAGGAACCGGCAGCCTCCTCCCTTCATGAAAAGTAAAAAAAAAAAATAAGCATTATGTTTTCAAAAACAGTTTGCAATTTGAATATAAACCACTTCTAAAGCACCTGCCACAGTTCATACTCCATCTGGTAGTTGTTATTCCAGCTCTCTTTCCATCACTGAAATAATCACCCGATTAACGGTTACTGCTATCACAACGGGGAGACAATTTTATTAATTAAATGCCATAACCTCTTTTACTTATCAGTTATTCACTCATTTTATTTCTTGATGGAGCTTTGCATTGTATTTTACTTGATATTGTAATGTGATTTACACATTTTATTTTAGGCCAGGTTCAAAAAACTAGCACCAGGGGCTTTGTTATGGCCTAGTCACTACCTGTGTGGATCTGCAGATTTTCCACATGTCTCTGTGGATTACTGGTTTAGTTTTCTCCCACATTCCAATGTGACATTGCATGTTAATTTAATTTCTTTCTCTAAATTGCCCATGCGTGAGTGGAATGGTGCTCTGCCAAGGCTGTGTCTGATGCTATTCTGATAGGCTATACCTCTTGTAAACCTTGAGGAAAATTGAAGGAATGATATTGTGGGCAGATAAACAAACACATTTGGTAAAAGTTGCTTTCCATTCATGCTTCCATTGTTAATCCCACAATCCAGAACAGGAAACTGGAGCCTATCCTAACAACAGTGAGCACAAAACACAATGCGTGCCTATATGAGGTTTCAGTCAACAGAAAAGTACATTGACATTCATGTTAATTCTAATTTCACCATTTCCAGTCACCTCAACAAATATGCATTTGGGTTACAGATGCATATAACAGATACAATGCTTACAAACTTCACAGCAATGGCATCCCAGTTAGTAATGACTCCCAGATGCAAGTGCTGTGAGGAGGTAGTGTCTCCAACTGTAAGTAAGTACATTGTCTGTTCTAAGTAAAATACTCGTGAATGTGTAAGAAGCTGTTACATTTTAAAGACGGCAGCCTCTCAGATTTTTTTTTTTTAATTACAGCATTGTCAATGCCCATGATTTTAAAAATATGATTAAAGCATTAAAATACATTCAAGGCCTGACCAACTAGGTTCCACAAAGAAATAAATCTTCCATCCTGCCATCCATTATCATACCTGCTTAATCTATTTCAGAGTCATGGGAGCCACAGCCCATCCCAGCAACAATAGGAGCATGGCAAGTACCAACCCTCAACAAAGTGCAAGGAGCAATAAGTAGCAGTCCTGATATTTTTGTTTAATTAATACAATTAACTAAAAACAAGGAAAAAACTTGAGTTTTTAATTTTTTTTTTGTTGAACAGGGTTTGAAAATGTACTGTTAATATATAGATTGACTGATCAAGCTTTGTAAAATGCAAATGTGTCTTCAAGAGTAAATACATTGTATATCATTTCATAAAAAGATCAAAAATTGAGAAAAAAGTTTTGGAAATTTGTTCTTCAAATATTTAGCTCATATGTTTGAACTCTTGTGACTATCATCTGCCTTTGCTGTAAATAAAAACTATTTGCTGGAATAATAAATAACAGAGGGACTGAATCTCAAGGACAAGAATTAGAGAAAAACATTTTTGTAATAAAGTATGTACTAGCATGCACACAGAAAATTGAAAAAAAATTACCCTGAATAAAACTTTTTAATGAGACTAAGTGAATCAGATGTATGAAATTTCAGGAGTATATGTAAAATTCAACACACTTTTTTTTTACAAAAGGAATTTTCACTGAAGCATGTTACATTTATAGTCTGTAAGCCATTTTCCCCCCATATTAAGTAAACCAAGAGAATATATTACAATAATCTTTTCAGGAACCTGAAAAAAGTCATTAACACAAATGAAAATGACATTAATGGAAAGGAACAGTGCAGAAACCATGCAAAGATTTAGGAGGCAGGATGCAACATTGAGTCAATGGAAATATTACAATCAACCAAGAAATGTGGCCATGCTAAAGCCAGCATTTTTATCATAGATGCAGACAGAAGTTGGGAAGCAAATACTTTTTTTATACATATCATGTTTATTCCCATAAGGAAAATTCATACATTCACTTTTGTTTTTATGTTTTGATCAGATTCTTTTTTATCTCTCCAGTGAAAGTAAAATGTGTTAATGAGTTTTTTTATAGGTTATATACCCCATATAGTTTGTATTGGTGACCAAGAAATCTTTTTAATGTCCTATTTTCATGTGGAAAGGACATAACAAAGTTTATAGTATTGTTAAATAGTTCCTTCCAGAATAAACAGCATAAATCATAAACAGAAAAATAAAGGATAATGGGAAAGAGTTTTTGAATTGGAGACCCACCTCTCCACGCAGTTCATTGGTCAAGAGTCCTGTCTTAAATTCAAGGGGGTAAGTAACATTAAAAATATAATTTTTGGGTGGATTATTTCTTTAAATGTGATGAAATGACAAACACGAGGTCCAGATTTTAGCCTCCAAATCGATCCACATATTTACAATTTCCAGGTTTCATTTTAAACTTTATACTGCATGACTTTGTTAATGCTGGTGTTCAGATGAAGGCTGCAGGTGACTTTGGTTTAGCAGCAGATATACCTTAGATGTAGGCCTTTCTGAAGGAGCGAAATACAATTTACATGATGTACTGTAGTCAACTTTTGGGATATTGGATACTCTTGTTTACTAGTTAAGCCTGGGACCAGACATTATGATAAAAATGGTTCACTGTAAAGCAGTTGGTGGGGCTGTGTGATTGATGAGGCTAAGAAACGGCCAACATTTATACAGAATAATAAAAATATTTTACTGGGATATTGGTCATTACCACTACATACTGAATATTAGCTTTGCATTTCTGTCTGTTTTGTTGAAATCTTTCATTTTGAATGAGCCACATACTGAAATATTTTACCTCCATTTAATGAGCTAATTTGGTACCTAACATTCACAGCACTGAAAATCTTTTCTGCCAAAACTCGGATCCACTCTAGCAGATTGCTTAATTGTTTTGTCTTTAACCTGCTGTGGCTTTACATTAATGGTCTCACACTTTCCCAGCAATCAAATCACCACCCATGGATAGCCTGAAGGTAAAGCACTCACCTGGAAGTCAATCCCAACTCTGTTCAGAGCAATATTTATGGTAAAAGTGGAAGCATCATGGTGTGGTCTTAAAAAGGGCTGCTCATCAGGTTTATACCTAACTACAAAAGCCAGATCAAACAGAGCCTGGAAAAAGACATATAACAGCAAGGAAAGCAGTAAGAAACATGCACATCCACAACAAAAGCTGAAGGCTTCAACCATGGGCCCCCATTTTTCTAGAGCAGTAAAGCTTCCCAGAGCCGCAAAGAAGACAAAAAAGGGGTGAAAGATGTTTTGGTTCCTGGTCACTGCTACTTTAATTTACCTGATAGTCAACACCTTTGCGGTTGAGAGCTATGTTAACTGTAAATGTAGAAGCATCGTGATGCGGTGTGAGCAAGGGTTGCTCATCAGGTTTGTACCTCACCACGAAGTTGAAAAAAGAGGTACACTGTCCAAAAGAGAAACAAAGAGGTGATAAACATCAAGGAAGCACCAAGCATTTTTGTAGCTGATCCAGTCGGAGAAAATAAATGAGTAGCCTATTCTGAGGCACTCTCCAATCAAATTTCCTAGTTATCCAAACAGAGGCATATTTTACGTGTGCCTGTGGTATTCTGTCCCTTTCAAATCACCACATTTCTTAATGTTGACTCAGTTGATAGTGATGTTTGTACACTTTCATTTACCCAAATGATCTGCTTCAGTTACACATAAAAAAATACAGCTGTAATCTAGTAAATTATTAATGACAACTGTAGCATCTCTTAAACATCAAAGGGCTAATAAAATTGTTATTATAGTAGACATATGTTGAACCCACACGGAAATCAGTAAAATAATAGAGGCTTTTTTAATAGCAGGGCTCTTAATATTCACCATATCTGACACGGTGTTCTTTGGCTTACAGCAAACGCCTGCACTTCTGATTAAACTTCTGATGTCAACCGGTTTATAGTTAATCAATCTCCAATGGTGAGGCTGAGATAAGTCTGTGATAGAGCATTTTGCAAGAATAAGCAACTTTGGCCCACCAATATATACAGTAGGAAAATGAATCAAAGGAATAGGTAAAATTACGGAGTCAAGAAAAAAAAAAAAAACACCAAACATCTGCTACCCGATGAGTGGAATATAACATTATTACCTAAAGCATGAACAACCAAATAACTCCAAGATTTGAAAAGGCTAACTGTCATGTGATCTCTCATACAAGATCTTCTATTAGAAGACTGTACACTTCATAATATAATGAAACCAGCGGAAGAGCATGGCAATTATGATACAATCAGTACAAATAAAAATAATGATATTTTCATTTTTCCTAAAGTGAGCCTTGGCACTAGAACTGATGTGTGGTATCACTAAAGCCATTTTCTCTCTTATAAAAATGTCCTGAAAACAAGCTTATAATATCAGGTTTTCTATTCTTCTTAAAATGTCTAAACTCTGTGTTTTGATGCTGATTTTTCTTACATTTTTTTGTCCATCTGTGCCTATATATTTGGTATATTATTTTCTTCAGTGTTTTAAACACAGTTTGTTTTTAGTGTGCTGTTTGTTTGTTATATTATATAACTCTGTTCTGCAGTTTCCTGTTTTACTGCACCAGTTTTTAGTTTTTCCATGCTCACTATGAGCAAGTTTATGGTAGGCAGGAGCTGATAATTGCCCATGAAGCAATAAGCTATCCCTAGCATGTTTGGCCATAGCACCTCTGTAATAGTCTCCTTTTACTGGCAAGCGTTATGAATTGATACTTTTTTTTTACATCTTGCACTGAGCTGTTATTTTGTCTTCATTTCACTCTTAAAACCTCACTGACTTTCATGCCAGCTGAGCTTTGACAATAACAAAGCTACGTACGCAAATCCGTCTTCACTATATCCCTAACAATCAGGTATCTTTCCACAATTGACTTCAGCTGTAGATTGCCTAAAATCATTAAGCAATGCCACCCATGGTCCAGCCATTAGTATAACCAACCCATTGAATACCCATTAGAAAAACAGGCATTCCTGAAACTTCCTGGCCTCCTAAAGCAACAGACACGTCAAACAAAACATACAATGAAGTGGGGCTGTCAGATCGAACTTCTCTATTTGAATATAATCCCAATTTATTTAAAAAAAAAGGTTAAAGGCAAAACCGGATGTTCAATTGTAAAAGAAACGGTTATTAGTTTTATCTGCACTAATTCTGGCATCGTTTTACTCCATGCATGCTATGCAGCTGCAGTATTTTGCTGATATGTCTTTGTGCTTTTACCCACAATCAGCCTTTCCATAATTTTGAACAGTTAGCTTGTTATCTTCATTAGTAAAACTTACAATCAGATCCCTTCAAAATATAATGCTTTATTTTTTCCTGTCCCACTGCTGTGCACTTTGATCTATAAGTGTCCTCAGAGCTGTTTTTCAAAACTATCTCCTCTACTCTAAAATTATCATTTTGCATGTGATTCTGCCCCATTCACTTTTAAACCTGAGATCCCTGAATGTTGTGTAATACTAAGACCTTCTCATTAAAGCAAATGGAAAATAATTATCATTAATACTAATTTTCCTTTTATTACAATACTTTAAAACCCCCATTTTAAAAAGCTTTGTCATTCAAAACGCCATGCCCCAAAATTAGTCTCCATCTTATGTGGCTGCTTCTGGTGTCACACATAATGCCTAAAACAATGAGGTGTACTTAAAAATAGTAAGCGACCTTTATTAAAATATTGCTGCATCAGTAAAGGACAAAAAAACAGACAGATTGTGTGGACACTGATTTTATACTGTGACAATCCACTTTTTCTGAGGGAGTCCACAGATGTTGACTAGCTTTTTATAGTGAATTTCATGCTATTAAATGTACCCTGCCACCGCCCATTGGACACTTGTTCACTGTTCTCACCCTGTTGCTGTCTTACTAGGTAACTAGTCTTGCTCCTGATCTCAAACTGCTCTGCTTGTGCTTGTCTGGTAGCAAGACAAGTCACAATGTGTTTGCACCACAGGACTCCAGCTGAGTGTTACAAGCGGGACTCAGACAACACTGTCATAAGCATTTCATGAGTTGCAGATGCACAAGTTTAAAAAAAGCAAAAAAGCTAAATAACATTACAGTGCTAGCATATGTAGCTCATTTGGATTTCCTGTATAGATTTTAACTACTTTTCGTGGCTGCATTTATGGCTCGCTGTCCTAAGAAGGACTTTCACACTCAGTCATAAGTACGGGTGCAGATGCTCAGGATATTGATGGTTCTTATATTTAAATAATAGTTACACCAAGTACCATTAGGATTCTTTTTTATTTTGCTGTTTGTGTTTGTTCTTGCTGTCATTACCATAATAAACTATCAAAAAGTACATAAAAATGAACATGTAAGATTGAATATATTCAAATATTCACTTATTTTTAGTTTTCAATATTCAAACCTTAATTTTGGCTATTTTGGCAGTCCTACTGGCTTTATCAAGAGAGAAAATAAGAGTTAGGTTAATCTATAATGGCTTCTCATTGTACTACCTATAGTGCCCCCATTCCTTTAAATGTCCTGATAGATTTAAGATGCTTGATGTCACTAACATTTTTTCTTTTTTTAATCCACAGTGGCTTCAGTAGAGGCTCTCCTCTCACCAGTGCAATTTATTCTTAAACAAAGACCCTCTTAGGATCTTTCTTTTCATATGCTTGTATTGCAGAATTCTGTCTTTATCACCTCAGAAACTTCAACTGCTAATTGTGACTGTCATGATCTTCACACCAAAAGAATTAGTGAATAATAGTGAATTGTGTTACATACGTGAGACTGGTGAGTGCCTCAAGGAGACCAACTGGAATAAACACCAAGGAGAAGGAAAAGGGGTTGCACTTACAGTTCCATTCCCATCCTTTAACCCATGGAAGTTCCCAGCTCCCCACAAGCCAATATTCCAAATCTTCCTACTTATCCATATGCTTATTTTACACTATCATAAAGCATTATTATTATTAATGTCACTGTAAGTACATAAATAGTCTACATAGCTATTTTCATTTTAATACACTAGCTATCATTCATTTCTCATATGCACTTTAACTGATGTTTGTGACCCATAAAGTCCTAAATAGTATAGGCTGTAAAGCATTTTATTATAGGTGTCCAAAAGAGTGGATACCTCTTCCACTTATGAAACTGCTTATTGTATCTTAAATTTGTAGTATATACTGTATTTTTTTCTTGTTGACATTTATCTAATTGTGTTACAAAATCAGAATCTGTTCTGCCTTGTAAGTGCAGATGGCATGGAAATTTGGTATATACAGCATATACAGTATATAAATGATTACATATCAAACAAATCCTGACCTGGAGACAAAGCAAACAGCCAAGCATTCCTGGGGTTGATTAGGAGGTCATGCACTTCAGTGCAGATTCAGTTTACTGTTTTTGGAATTTTCATTTATTTTTTATTTTAACACATTTAAATCATAACTCCATCAAGAAGGCAAAAAACTAATAGCTTAAAACTCACTAAAATATTTCTTTCTGTCATGTAAAAGTTTCAAGCTGTTAATATAAGTTCTTCTTCCCTGTCAAAAGAACATTAGTTCAAGATCCTAGAAAACATAATCTACAAACATTTTTAAAAAGAACTAGATCCAAAATAAAGAAGCTTACAAGTGGATTTTCAGGATTTAATGTTAGACCTCTATCTTCTGTTCACTACCCAATAAAGTAAAAAAAAACTAGCTCTGTAACTATTAACTACTATCCACCAATAAGCCGAGTAAGAATTTTGACATTGGATAAGACAGTATTAGAGCTGTAGTTGCAGGATTACAAATATCAGACATTAATAATAATTATTTTAAAATACACTATATAGAATCATTGTAAGAGAAAACCTGGTAATATTACAACTAAAGCAAATTAATTATTTATTCTACATTTTCCACCCATTCTTTTGCTAGTTTTTACAGTCAAAACATCTGGACCTATACAAAAAAATCTAAATCAATATTTTGTTTTTTGGCAATGGTGGAAGCATTGCAATTTTTGTGTATATGTCATTGTTTCATGTTTTCACAAAGTCCACATTCTCTGGTGAAAATTTTGTTTTCTCCATAGGAGTTTAACCTTTAATTTATAATTATAATATCTGCAAATAAACTGTAGTTCCTTTGTTTTGTGTTTAACTTGTGTGTTTTACATTCCATTTTTAAAATATTGCATATAATTGCTTTTTCAAGCTTTATCACATAACTGCTGTTAATACAACTACAGTGATCCCTCGCTATATCGTGCTTCGCCTTTCGCGGCTTCACTCTATCGCGGATTTTATATGTAAGCATATTTAAATATATATCGCGGATTTTTTGCTGGTTCGCGGATTTCTGAGGACAATGGGTCTTTTAATTTCTGGTACATGCTTCCTCAGTTGGTTTGCCCAGTTGATTTCATACAAGGGACGCTATTGGCAGATGGCTGAGAAGCTACCCAACTTACTTTTCTCTCTCTCTCTCTTGCGCTGACTTTCTCTGATCCTGACGTAGGGGGTGTGAGCATGGGGGCTGTTCGCACACCTAGACGATATGGATGCTCGTCTAAAAATGCTGAAAGATTATCTTCACGTTGCTATCTTCTGTACAGCTGCTTCCTGAAGCGACATGCTGCACGGTGCTTCGCATACTTAAAAGCTCGAAGGGCACGTATTGATTTTTGACTGTTTGTTTTTCTCTGTCTCTCTCTCTCTCTCTCTCCCTGCTCCTGACGGAGGGGGTGTGTGCTGCCGCCTTCAACAGCTTTGTACTGGCGGTGCTTCGCATACTTAAATGCCAAACAGCCCTATTGATTTGTTTGCTTTCCTCTGTCTTTCTGACAGTCAGTGCTCCTGAAGCGCACTCCTTTGAAGAGGAAGATATGTTTGCATTCTTTTAATTGTGAGACAGAACTGTCATCTCTGTCTTGTCATGGAGCACAGTTTAAACTTTTGAAAAAGAGACAAATGTTTGTTTGCAGTGTTTGAATAACGTTCCTGTCTCTCTACAACCTCCTGTGTTTCTGCGCAAATCTGTGACCCAAGCATGACAATATAAAAATAACCATATAAACATATGGTTTCTACTTCGCGGATTTTCTTATTTCGCGGGTGGCTCTGGAACGCAACCCCCGCGATGGAGGAGGGATTACTGTATACCAAAAAGCTGTACTGACTGTTTTGCATTGCCAGTACAGGCTAGCATCCATAATGGCTGATGTTTCATTATAAAAAGAGAATACAAGGTACTATTTCAATGGTAGTATCACTTCCCTTCACATATTACAAAGTAAGGATCTACTCTCCACTTTGCACATGAAGGCTGCAGGGATGCACACTCTACAGTTTATACAGTATATAATAACTGCTTTCTTTGTATAAGTTAGCCACTGTCTACACAGAGTTTGCAAATTCTTCCCACATCTACCTGGGGATTTCCCTTAACATTCTAAAGATGTTGATTGCACAAAACAGTTTAAAGATTAGCTCTCTTATTTAATACTGAAATGGAATAGTCGACAAGGATAAAAACTGAGGTGTGACTGGCTGAAATCTGTCTATGAAGGAATTGACGTTTGCAGCCTCATGAAGACAGAATGGGTAATAAAACACTTTGCTTTGACAAGCTGTGCTACAGTACCATCATACAAGTGAATCTGCTGCGATATCCAGTTAACCTGCACAATACACACATAACCCTCCTTCACCTAACTGTGCAGATCAACTCACCTTTGTGTAATAACCTGGGAACATTTTTTCAGTTACTGGGGCAACATACTCTAATAAGAACTTATGCCACTCTTTCTCAAAATTGATTTGGTTCATATGAATGTCTATTGTGGGCACGTTCTCATAGCCTCCTTGAATTCTTGTGTCCTGCAACAGACAGAAAACAAACATCTATATAACAGCAACCCTACTTAAATACACACAGCATGTTCAGTTGATATAATTGCAAACAGAGTGTCTATTTACCACCTGTACAACATCTCACTATTTATCTGAAATGAATTAATCTCAAACTTTACTCTTTAAGACCTTAAATGATCTATTTTGCAGCAATCCTTTCACTCTGTTAAATTAATGTATCTGTACTTTTATGTTTCAACAGAAAGTGCCAATTATATTTTAATGTTATTTCAAATTTTCAGTTTTAAAAACTGCTGTAATGGTTCTATAATTTAACATTTGATTCAGCTTTACATAATTAATCCCACTTCCTTATAAACTGTCATGTTCCTAATTCTGAACCCAATAACTTTGTATAAAATCTAAACTGCAACTTCAAAAAATTGCTACTCACCACATTCTGACCACTTGACCATTGTCCAAAGTTTTCCATTTCTTCAACAAGGTGATCACAAGTTATGTCATTAAATATAGGAAACCAGAAAACATCAGGGCAGGGCTTTGATTGAAAAGGAAGATAAAAAAACAAAACAAAAAAATTATTATGAAACAATGAAAAGATATAAAATATAGCAAAAGAATCTATTAAGTATAAATTAAAGAAAATTAATGAAAACTCCACGTTTTAGTGCTACCATCTTTTGACTAAAACTGTACATAGTACTTCAGATGGAGTCTCACTAGTGCAGTATTTATTAAATGTAGTATTTATAATCATTTTGTCCTTTTTAACTGCCTTGACGATGGGAATATTATGTAATGTAAATCTGTAAATTCTTTTCAGAGATTGATTCTTGCAGGTCCACGTTACCCATCTTGTATTTATATATAATGTTCCTTTTGCCTGTGTATAACACTTTATGCATTTCTACATTAGACTGCATAATCTAAGTGTTTGTTCCATTCTCAAGATTATTTAGGACTTGAATTGTTTTTTTACTGTGTCAGTATCAGCTTTCCCTACAAATAAGTTTACTAATTGTATCAGAAGGCTGATGCACCATTAGTTTGGATCTATCTATCTATCTATCTATCTATCTATCTATCTATCTATCTATCTATCTATCTATCTATCTATCTATCTATCTATCTGGGTAACACAGCTAGCACTGTATATGATGAATGGCACTGCCTGAAACAGTTATGTCCTTTGCTTGCTTTGCACAGCTGCTGCTACATGTCCAGTGTTAGCCTACACCCTTTAAACTTAAATATATCAAGAAAGGAGCTCCATGGATTACTTATGTGCCTTGCTTGTTTTGTACAGCTCCTGTCATATGTCACAATAATTTATTCTTTAGATTTTTAATTTGTAAATCTTGTAACATATGCATCCTTAGTATGGACAAGCTATACTGGACTCTGAGATAGTATACTGGAATAATGATGGTTTACTTATGATCTGAGCAAGTCTTTATCAAAAAGATAAAAGTTACTTCAATCCAGGCCAGTACATCTGTTCTACTGATACTTTACTTTCAAGGGACAAAGTCACATAGCTGATCACAAAATATTCTTTTTTTCTGAAATAAAAACAAATTGGGGCACAGGTATGCTAGAAAACAGTTTTAAGACAAAAGAGATGTGGAATCAGGTGCTTAACAATCTGGTTCAAAGCAGCACCCTGAGAAATGCTCCAGAGACGAAGTCTTTTCAAGACAACAATCAATTTGCTTATTGTGCAAACAGAAGTGTGGAAGATGCTCTGCTTGTTATCTTATATCAAATCTATACCTTTCTTGATCATTCTGGTTCATATGTCAGAGCACTATTTTTGGATTTTTCTTCAGCGTTCAATACTATACAGCCTCATATACTGATTGGGAAATTAAACAGTATGAATGTTAACCCATTTATCACACTATGGATTCAGAACTTTCTTTTAAATTGTTCACAGACAGTTAAAGTTCAGGACACTTTTTCAAAAGCTCTTCTTTCAAACACAGGAAGTCCACAGGGGTGTGTCTTATCACCATTACTGTTTACTCTGTACACAAGTGACCTGAGACAGAACAATGACCACTGCTCCATTATTAAGTATGCGGATGACATCATGATCATAGGATGCATATCTGGGGAGGATGAAAGCCACTATCTAAATCAAGTGGACTGTATGGTAATCTGGTGCAATAAAAACTCTCACTCTGAATGTAAAAAAGACCAAAGAAATGATATTTGATTTTAAGAGACAGAAATCTGTATGTTCACCTATTGTAGTTCTGGGAGAGGAGGTAGAAATAGTGAATGAATATAAATACTTAGGAACTTACCTAGATAACAATCTTAACTGGAATACAAATACAAAAAAATTATTTTCTAAGTGCAACCAGCACTTATTTCTCCTCCATAAACTCAAACTATTTAAAGTAGACAAGGACCTCATGTTGTCCTTCTATCGTAGTATGATCCAGTCCATGATCACTTTCAGTTTCATTGCCTGGTTTAATAGTCTGACAAACCAAAACTCAAAAAAGCTCCAGCAGATTACAAAGTATGCAGCTAAAGTTATTGGGGCTGATGTAGATGATCTGACTAGTGTGTGTCAGAGGGCAATGCTAAAGAAACTGGAAATCATCTCAACTGATGACAGACATCCATTACATGTAGAACTAAACTTCAGTAAATCAGGAAGGATAGTTGCTTTGAAAACCCACACAAATCGCTCCAGAAACTCCTTTCTTCCTAGTGCCATACGACTTTTCAATAAGAAATATCGGAGATAATGTTTAAGGTTTTGATATATATCCTGTTACCTTTTTTTTTTTTGGTATAAATATGTTTTATCTAACTGCCTTACCTTAACCTTTCTTATTTCTATTTGTCTGTTTTATTTCATTCTGTCTGTTACCTGTTATTAGATGCAACTGAGAAGGCAAATTTCATGTTTTCCTGTGTAAACATGACTAAATAAAGAAACCTAACCTAACCTAACCTAACCTAACATATTCAGTATTATGAGACACACTGTATGAGTTATGTTGTGCAGTTCAGTTTCTAATTAAAGCTTCATGTTCTATACTTTAATTTACACCAGTGTTTGACATTATACAGTTTCAGGTATCAGACAGACCTCTCTAGTCAGCACCAAATTATGTAGAAAAAACTTACTGTTTCAATTATTTTTTCTTTAAAAATTCGACTATAGTTTTGGTGTATGTATCTCTCTTCCCAGTCCTGTAAAATAAAAAACACATACATAAAAAGTGAATAGAGCTTAACTATAATGCTACTTTTTCCCAACTTGGCTTGTGGCCCTTATGACATTTGACATTTGTGACATGTGACATTTTACACATAACACAATTCAGTTGATCCAGTTCTCCATAACAGATTAACTCAAAGATTACAGATCAAAATTTGTGGTTTAAACAATCTTTTAGCAGTGCACAATGCAAAGACAGTACAAAACTAGGCAAATTTGTTACTTGTACATTTCATTTTTTGACCTTTTGCATTTGCCTAACATTGATATAGCAAGATCCCTTTCCATACAAAGGGATTTCCCATACCTCTCATAGCAAGTCTTTTAATTTATCTGTTTTTCCTCATTAATTTTATATTGATTTTTTTCATTTTTTCTCCATCTATCCAATTTTCATACTCTCCTGAAAAGATATCATTTTTAAAATATATTTTGATCTCACCTAACAATTTTTATGATGTTTCTTATACTGTATAATTGGTGAATTACTAATCAGATTAACATTAATCTTACATTGATCACCATTTTATAATAAAGGAAGAGTGCAATATGTACAGTGTGGTGTTGTGAGTGGCGGTCCAGGCAAATATTGTCACAGGTTTTCCTGTGACCTTATCACATTGCACTGCACATTCTTTACCACTCAACCCAACATACACACTCCCTTTTCCCTCAGTTGTTGATTATTAAATATCAGCAAACATCTGAAGAGTTGACTCTCTGATTTGTTCCGAGATAAATCAGACTCAGCTCTGTCTAACTCAGTCACATCCCTGATCACACTGGGGGATTTAACATTCTACTGAAGGGCTCCTCCATCTACACAAGTTTGTGTTGCTCATTATCTAGACTTTGTTGTTTTTTCTTGCAGCTTGTTAAAACCTGTGTCCCTACTCCCATGCGTGTATAGTTCAAAAAATGTTTTGGCAAGACCTGCATTTACTGTCAACCATAACAAATGTCTGTCATAGATGAATCTCTGCAATTTCTTAACCCATTTGACTGGAGGGTGTGGACATTACCTTTGGATTTTCAAAAATCTGCCAGAGGTCATTGTGCAGATGAGATGTCTGATAATTCTCGGTTGACAAAATGCGTCCAAACTCTTCTCTGTTACTGACAAAAAGGAAAACCCCCTGCAAGAGCAAAAGAGACAAATCAGTAACTTTTTATATAAAAAACAGAAGGGAAATCTTACAACACAAACAAAAAGCTAAGATATAAAGTCAGGGTCTATACAGATAACCAGTGCATGCTGCACAAATAATAAGTACAAGTAATATAATTTTGATGTAATAGAGTTTGTATGCCCCTACAAGGTTTTAATTAAGTGGGTTTAGTGGTTTGAGTTAACAAGAATGTTGATCTATGTAAAGTCCAACTAGACCCAAGCACCTGAGGCACTCAGAAACAAGGGGGTGCATGCAGAATCATAAAAGTGATAAACTGCCCTCACAAGCAAGCCTGAAATAAGACAAATAAAGACTCAAATACCCGATTTCGGACATTGCTGCAGAAGGCCATGTCAGCATCCAGCTTGCCAGAAGTGAAGACGGTCTCTTCAGTCAGTTCACTTCTCAGTGTACTGCCTTTGATGAGGTAGACACTGGAGATGTAGGGTACATTCCAGATACCACTGCCATTTAAAATAAAATGATCGTCTTTACAAAACAATGTATCAGATTTTTAAACACAATTACAGAAAAACAAGATAAAATGCATTCAATACTGTATTACAGGTTAATCAATTTTCTCATCACCAGTGTACATATGGTGAACATATATGGTGAATCAGTGTACATATATCATTGCAGTATGCTTTTAATGCTATAATGATACGATTAACCCTGTAACATACAAAGCAGGATGACACTTTGCTTTTCTGAGTCCCAACCCAAAATAAAGTGCATGTGAGATGCTTTTAGTACTGCCCAATGCTGCTGCTTACAAACATTAATTTGTTTGCCAGGTTCATTTTGAGATTGCATCCATCAAGAATAGTCTGGAATGTCCTTCTTTTTATTTATTTCAACATACAACAATGATGGTGCTATCAGATACTCCAAGGTTTCTGCTCAGTACATATTACATCATAGAAATCTGTAATGTGGTCTTTAACATACACGTGAGATCTGCAAACTGAAAGTAACTGAAAGTAACTGCAATTTTTCACAAATAACTACAACTTCACAGGAGTCAAAGAATATTTCCATCAACAAGCAGGGACATTATTAACTTCACTGTGGCATACCAGGCTTACATTTATTTATACCAGTATTACATTTAACCCCCTAAATATTTAACTCTAAAAAATGTAAAGAGCATTGAAATCCCATTATGGATTGTGGAATTATAGGGAAGGCTTCAATAAAGAAAGCATCAAGGCGAGTCCTGTCTTATAAACAGTTATAATATTTGCATCACTCCTTATTTTTTATAGTCTGTGGAAAGTCAATGTCACATTACGCAACTTCTAGTCATGGGGTATGTCAAATTTGCTGATTGCAGTTGTTAATTCATCGGCAAACCAAGTCGATTTAAATGACTGAAAATCACTGCTCATGTCACATTTACAGACTGAGTGCTGATCTTTCAGGATTGTCGTGTGCACCCTTTTTGTAATATCCAATAGCTTGCTGCCTAATGGAGCCTGTTCTATATGAAGGGTTAACAGTAACAGTGAGTTCAGCCACAATCTCTGTCCCTTCTATTTCTTTTTTCATTCTGTTCTGATATATAAAACACAAGGCATAAGTCGGAAAAGACTTACTTCTGTTTGTGAAGTGCAAAACACTCATATTACGTATTTCTTGTCACTGCATTATATGCATTATACACCCAGGAGCAATCATTGAGCATTCATTGGGTCTCAGATTTCATGCACACAGAACCTGCCCCTATGACTAAAGACAAAATCAAACCTCTTTCATTTTATCCGAGCAAGTCACAGACTGGATTGACTTGTTGGGTATGCAACATTAGGTAACCAGCTGGATTCTAGCATGCCCCCGACTTACTCTGACTCACTAAGATTATGCAAGTGAAAGCTACACTGAATTTGTGCAATATGACATAGCCTTAAGAGGTTAGGTTATCATCAGGAAGCACATCCAGCAGTAAACATTTCTACTCCAGTACCCTTTTTGAGGAGGGACTATTGGTCAAACTGTGTGAACCTGGTAAATAGCCATTCTACTATCATAAAGAGAATCTGAATAAGTGCTGGCATGGTGGTGCTGTGGTTATTGCTGCATCCACATGGTTCTGGTAGAGCGGGCTGAATTCCTGGCCAGGTCACTATGTATAGAAATTGTATATTTTCCCATGCCTGTGTGGGTTCTTTTCTGGGTACTTTGGTTTTCACTCACATCGCACCATAAAGTAGTGAAGTTTAAGTGTAAAGAGATATTCAGCTAGCAAGTGGTTGTCAAAATAAAGTTCTATTGGGCTGACAAGTGGCAGGGGAAAACCACAGCGAAAGCTTTTGGTACACAGAGGGAGAGACGCCGCCTATGTGAGAATACAGGGATTGCTAGGGTGTGCTGAAGCATTGGCAATGCATATGCAATTTTGAGCTGAAAACAAAACTGTCATTATAATCCTGGACACTTAGGGCAAGCAACATATCTATTGAAAAGGATGACTGATCCACTTCTAATAGACAGAGTAAGGCAATGACAGAGGCGTCTACCCCTCTGGGCGACTATAGGGCATGCATACAACATACAGTACTTTACTGTATTCTCTCAAAACCTGATCAGGAAGCTGGAGAAGCTTCTCTGGAGACCAAGCCCTTTAAGTATAACTAAAGGATTAGGGATGCATGGGCACAGTGATCTACTATGGGGAGTTCTACCCTGGTATTTTTTGATGTTTTTGGTGGCAAGCTTCTTTTAGTATTGTTTTGCATATATTTTTTTTTGTGGTGCTGAGCATGGGACTTTGTGCTGATTTCTTTTTTCCTTTTTTTCCAGTACTGTGATGTTAACAAGTACTTAGTAAGAGCAATCACTTTTGTGCAACTTGTTTATTTTTGTTTCCTATTCTGCTGTATTTTAATCACCATGTACCATACCTAGTGAAATATGTTGTACAAATTATCAAATTCTAAATTACTTCCAAGATATATTCAGGTAAACAAATTCATTTTAAAGTCCACCAACAGTACCATATTAGTGGTCGTGGTTCATACTTACACCCTCCTGCTTTGGACAATGTCCACATAGTCTTCTGAACGTGCATAGTATCCATCAGCACTGAGGGCCCCCCAGAAATTTGACCACAGTTTCCCATGCCTGCTAATCAATGGTGTAATTATAGCCCTGAAAAGAAGAAAACAAACAGAAAAATAGAAATATATGGAATGCACTCTAGTAAGTCAAAAGGATAAATGTACTTTCCTTACTCTATGTGAGTACTACATTTTCAAAAAGCACTACATTCATTGATAAATTCTAATAAACTTCATGGCTCACATGTTAATACTCACTTGTTTTGTTCAATGAGAATTTTGAGTGTGTTTGTATTCTTCAGGACCACCTCAACATCTATGCTAAAGTAGAATTGGCATTCATCATCATTACGGCATAGATTCCTGCCCAATCGAGACAAAACAATAGAATTCACCAAAGGTTAATCAAACAAGCACAAATGGAAAACTAAATGAAAAATCTAACTAGATGTACTTCAGATCTTGTATTTGCAGGGATGCACTTACACTCCGAAATTCCGAGAAGCAGCATTGTTTAGTTCCTCCTCTGGTCCAATAATCTTCACCGCTCTGTATTCATCCCCATGTACTTCTACAAATGACTTAACATGTTTTTCATGGTGGGGTTCCTAAAGTTTCAATGAATACAATAACAAAAGGTTTCCATATTTATTTGTATTATACATTTTACCCAAAGAAAAAGCAGAAGACAAAGGGACAAAGTTGAAAAAAAAAATTAATACACTATGATGGATGGACCGAGGTGGACCCTACTCCTTTGCTTGGGTAGGAGGCCATTATAAAGGCAGGTCAGGGAGGGAGCTGTGATATTTTCCCTAAGTGTCAAAATGTAGACATAAAAGGACACTGCTGCAGCCCCTATATTGCGGTTGTCTTCTAAATAGCCATGGAAGGACGCCATGGAAGGACTTGAGAGACTGGAAAGACAAGAGAGTGGGTGACTGCCTGCTATGTGCAGAGTACTACCCCATACACTGGGTAGTAGCATGCTACCTGGTATGGACACACGCAGGGCAGCATGGGAGCTGTGGTCCCATGGGGCTGCCCTGTCAGGTTCTGTTGGGCTGCCAGGGGTAGCTGCTGGATATTAATTGCACATGGACATGAGTCATCCTGCCTGACCCAGAAGTACCTCAAAGAGGCAATATATTAAGCACTGGAAGTACTCTTGGATTAGACAGACAGACAGACAGACAGACAGACAGACAGACAGACAGACAGACAGATAGACAGATAGACAGATAGACAGATAGACAGATAGATAGATAGATAGATAGATAGATAGATAGATAGATAGATAGATAGATAGATAGATAGATAGATAGATAGATAGATAGATACTTTATTAATCCCAATGGGAAATTCACATTCTTCAGCAGCAGCATACTGATACAATAAATAAATTAAATTAAAGAATGATAGAAAAGTACACATACATATACAGTCATACACAGAGCTGCTGAAAAGGCTGCCACTCACGGCGGCGCCGGATAGGTGTTAAAGGGTCCAGGGAGTCAGAGTTGGGAAAGGAAATGGTCAATACTCGACTGGGAGAGGTGCAGGAAAACAAAAGGAGCAAAGGGATCGACTGACAGCAATATGTACTGTACTGTATTATGTGGGAGCCGCTACAACACTCAGGGAAGGAAGCCTATAAAACGTAAATATTATTGTAAATAAAAGTACCGGATTTGAACCCAGGACTGTGTGTGTGTGTAGTTATGTCTTGGGTTTGGGGTGCTGTTATGCCCCCTACTGACCACAATCCTAAAACAGCCGAAATATTTAAACAGTTTAATGCTTTTACTATAAACAAATTTATATGGATGAGAAATGCCTTATTGATAAGATCCCATTATTGCTTACACTGACACATGTTTGAGCTACACTAGAAAAATATTCCAGTAATGCACACCAGATTCCTAGAAAGTACATATAAATGCAAACAATGAATGCATTAATAAGTATTTCTTAACTAAATTTGTGCTTACGTATGAACAATTAACAGTTTATTAGGTGGATTGAAAATAGCTTATATTAACTAGCAAAATACCCGCGCTTCGCAGTGGCGAAGTACTGCTTTAAAATTTTTATTAAGAAGAAAAGTAAACCTTTTTAAACTGAGGGAAAATAAATCAATAATTATTTGTTAAGGATCTCTTTGTATAACACGTTGTCAGTTCAGCCCTCCGGTTGTAATATGACCAAGCTGTGCGCTGAGCTTACTCTTGAGCATGCAACGTATAGCTGGCCATGTGAAAAGCAATCTTGCCTCAAATCAATGCCAACCTTTTGTAGGGTCTGTCCCTGAGACTTATTAATTGTCACTGCGAAGCAGAGCCTTACTGGAAATTGGAGGCATTTGAATTGAAATGGGTTTCATCGATAATTTCGCATCCAGCTTTTGAGAGTTTAGACATTCATAAACATCAAAGTGTCCACTAGTCAGATCGTCACTTGTGAATCTAAGATGTTTAAGAGGCATTGGTGGTTGTCCAAAAGTGTAAAATATTTGGCCATTTCGGTACACTTGAAAGCGACAACCGAACAATTCAGCGGCAGCCATCAACTCACATTCAGAACCATAGGTGAAGGGCTTAAGCATTTCACTCTTATAGTGCTCCTGTGTAGTATAATTATCTCCTGTACCATCATCAGTCCACACCTTGAACCAGTCCCAGTCATTCAATACATAAGACACAATGTTCCTCCGGATATCAAGAGTGAGCCTGATATGGCAGTGCAATATGTAACACAGAGAATGGAAAAGGCAGTCGCCATCTCCGGGCATTTGACATAAGTGACAGTTCTTTGATTGATGGTAATCACCTCGATAGACATGTTAATGGGGGTACGGTTGGAATGATAAAGGAAATGGTCACCTGAACAATGTAATCTAAGTCTAAAATACCTACACAATAATTATAATCGTAATAAACGAACAATAAAACAGCGGAGAAGCCGTGGATTAAATAAAAAGGCTGCAGTTATCAGCAGGGAGACGTGAATACTTTGGTGAAGTAAGGAAGGGAATGAAGAGACCGGTGCGATGGACGGCCTTATATAGGCAGGCAGCCAACTACGTGGGAGGTGTGGGGATGGGGGACCCAACACCGCCTCACACGGCGACTGAGCTGCAGGCTATGGACGTACATATGTACGTAAGTAGGATTCAGTTAGTGTTGGGAACCCCCGTACCAAATTTCTTGAAGATGGGCCCATAAGTAACAAAGACCGTTGCAAAGTTCAATATGGCGGCCGACAGTGGCGTCATACCACTGAAATAAGTATGTACATCGGTTTCAGTTAGCGCAGGGAAGCAAAAACCAAATTTTGTGAAGATGGGGCCATAAATAAGAAAGTTTAACATGGCGGACGTTGTCGACCGTTATGACTGTTACACGTAGAATTTCGAAATGAAATCTGCTTAACTTTTGTAAGCAAGCTGTAAGGAATGAGCCTGCCAAATTTCAGCCTTCTACCTACACGGGAAGTTGGAGAATTAGTGATGAGTGAGTCAGTGAGAGCTTTGCCTTTTATTAGTATAGATATAAATCTCTGGTAACTCCATAAAGGCTGAAAATACTCTCTGTCATGTTAATTAATCATTTGGCTAAAATAATTCTGTTGAATTCACTTTGTCAATGTATTTGCAAATTCCGAAGACCTGGATCAGATGTAGCATTCTCTGTTCATGATGTGGTTGACATTTCTGAGCTATCTTCTATTTTTAATTGATACTCTTATAATTATAACTGCAGCCAACACTTTGTAATTACCTTGAGTAAATTTTGGGCAGCAGTTTATGAAGATTTCTGCTTAAAGTGGTGGACACAAATTGGCCCTATAGATACTATTACCATACACATTTTTCAGTTTTGTGTCAAGGAGAGTGCATACAGTGAGAATAGGGATGCATTCTGTGGACAGGTTAAAGAATGTGAGGATAAGACAGCATTCTACTCATGGAGAGTGAATCGACATGCACATTTCTGGGAATGTGGGATTAAAATACCCAGAGTACCCAGATGAAAATCCACACAGACACAGGAAGAATTTCGAAACACCCACACAGAAAAAGAATGGGAGTGGAATTTAAACACAGGAACCTCATGTATAAAACGTATGCTGAGAAAAATGCAAAAGCCAATTCTTGCGCAAATGTCTGGATTTATAAAACACAAACTTGGCTTGGAAATTGGCTTACCATCATGGAAGGTTTTGACCATCTGTAAGTCCTATGCTGACTATTTTGGTGTTGGCATTTTTAAGACTCCAGGTGATAGGACAATGAAGTGAACAGAAAATCACTGCACATTTTAATGATGCATATGTCACATTCTGATTTTCATCCATCCATTGTCACACACGTGCACATGGGAGGCAGCTAAAGGGCTCAAAAGAAGGTAATTTCATGACAAACCAGAGGATGGCAGAGTGCACTAATCATTTCCCTTTTGTCCCTGAAGACCAAAGTGCTGGCATGGTGGTGCTGTGGTTATTGCTGTATCCACAGAGCTCTGGTAGAGCAGGTTGAACTCCTGGCCAGGTCACTATGTGTAGAAATTGTATATTTTCCCCATGTCTGTGTGGGTTCTTTACTGGGTACTCTTGTTTTCACTCACATCATAAAGTAGTGAAGTTTGACTGTAAAGAGATATTTTCCTGGCAAGTGGTTGTCAAAATAAAGTTCTATTGAGCTGACAAGTGGCAGAGAAATCCCAGAGAAAGCTTTTGGTACACAGAGGGAGAGACATGCAGGTCCCTGACTCCACCTATGTGAGAATACAGGGATTGCTAGGGTGTGCTGAAGCATTTGCAATGCATATGCAATTTTGATCTGAAAACAAAACTGTTTTTTTAATCCTGGACACTAGAGGCCAAGCAACATATCTATTGAAAAGGATGACTGACCCATCTCTATTAGACAGAGTAAGGCAATGGCAGAGGTGTCTACCCCTCTGGGAAACTACAGGGCATGCATACAACATACAATACTTTACTGTATTCTCTCAATACCTGAATAACTGATCAGGAAGCTGGAGAAGCGGGAAATTCTGCCTGGACTTAGTGATGTCACTTCCAGTCCTTGGGCCGATGATGTCAGTTCTGGCTCCAGGCCCAGTGACACCACTTCCGGCTCCTGTCCAGATGATGTAATTTCTCCTGTCTGACTTTAAAAACCACTATATTTCTTCTGCCTGTCAGTTCTGTTTTGGACTCGTATCTGTACAAACTTATCTTTTTTTTTTGCCTATTTTTCAGCCAAACTTCAAGAATATGGAGAGGCTGCCTCAAACCTTTTGTGTCAAGGCGT
Source organism: Erpetoichthys calabaricus (assembly GCF_900747795.2). Classification (NCBI taxonomy): domain Eukaryota; kingdom Metazoa; phylum Chordata; class Cladistia; order Polypteriformes; family Polypteridae; genus Erpetoichthys; species Erpetoichthys calabaricus. The sequence goes on from NC_041401.2 coordinate 127,140,575, forward strand.
ATTATTTTCACACCATTAATTTTCTAAACTTTCTTTATCCTGAGAAGGGTCATTTTAGAGTTAATGGATATGATCCCTCAATGCAGCTGTCTTTAGTGTTAGTAATAGCACTTAATACATTCACTTAATGTTAATTGCCTTAGTGTGTAGCTATTTTTTCTTACACGTTCCTGTAGCAGGTTCCAATCACTACATTTCTGGATTATTTTCTTATTTATATATCATAAAATAGTTTACTACTCTTACTACTCTATTGATCCTCAGTCTGAAATAATGAGGTTAAAAAGTAGCAATATTAAACAATTAAACAATCAGTGCATTTTCCAGACACAAAACAACATGTCCAGGACCTTAGCAGACTATCTGGAATTGAAGCCCAGACTTACGTGATTGTATATGAAAAGCTTCAAACGATCCTTAGGATATTGTAGATTAAGCAAGCGCTCAAAGAACACTTCCACAAATGGAGTTGGCTGCTGGATAAAAATCCCAATCAAGACCATGGGGTAGTCACTCTTCTATAGAATGAAATCAAAGAAATACAGAGCAAATGTTATATTAGCCAAAAACAAGTTCATAAAAGCCACACAAAAGTACATATACATGCAGACACTAAGCACACACGACTGGCATCCTAAAATAAAAAAAAAAAATATCTACTGAAATCAAGCTAGTATTTTACAAATACTGTATCCTGCTCAGAATTTTTAAATGAAAACTAAAAAAAAAAACGTATGATGTTAGGTGTTACTACTTAAAGAGAATGGGTAGGTACCATCTATCTGTTTAGTGAGTCAATTAGTTCAGTTTAGAGCTTCCACCTACACACATGGTGCACTATGGACCAAAACTACAGTGGTCTGGAAGGTGCAAAGATGAAACAAATATTCATAAAACAGTTTGTAATACTAAAGCAATTCCATTAAGCTATATGTGAAATACTATACTATAAAAAGGTGAATATTTTTAAGCAAACTACCAGCATCAAAACATAGCAAAGGAAAGCTTAAGATCTTATTCACAACTGCACATCACAATTTTCAGAGTAGCTTAAAGCATGAACATCGACTACAATGAAAATAAAGTTTCATTTTATTACTATTATATATTAATAGTAGTAAAACAATAGTTACTCATTCTCATCCCGTCTATTTAATTAAACATAGAGTAGATTTTTCAAAATGACCACCCCTGTCATCAACATCAGAGTTGTCCCTGTTATTAAATATTTGATTTTTAATATTTGGCTGTTAAATAAAATACTTGACTGTTAAGGCAATAAGTGGACATGTTTCCAAGATCATTGAGAAATCGAATAACCAAAGTTGTTCTGGGTATTAATACTCAAACACGGTACACACAGTAATTACTTTTGAAATATGCAAACTTGTAGATGTATGTAAGACAATAATGTCTTTCTGTAGAAAAGGCATGTTCAAATACCGCAAAGAATTATGAACTACATACAGGTACTCTCTTATGAGTCAACAAAACATACTCAAGTAAAGTCAGTTATGCAGTTAAAACTTGTTTATGCATACATTTTTTTGCTCACAAAGACCTAAAATTTGGTGTTATTATTGTCTGTTATGTATGGAGCTTCTTTTATTTTTCTTTGGGTTTCCTTGAAGCTGGAATGTTAAACTTTGTGTTGTTTTGGCGGTTTTAACACCTAAGGAATCAAATTCTGAAATCACAATTTTGCTTAGAGCTTCAGTTTAGAATTTATACATTTTTACCTTCTTTATCCAACACCATTTTTGTTTTGGAGGTCGGGCTGCTATTTGGTGGGTGGTGGCATAGTTTCCATGAGGATTTCCCATGAAGCACAGGGGCAGCACATCTTGCAATGTCATTGATGCGCCAGTATAAAGACTACTCTAAAATATTCACTTACTTTGAACTTTGCTTACTGGTACTGTGAAACAAAGCTCTGACCCTTGACTACAATTTTTTGGTTTACAATTTGACTCTGATGTTTCTCTTTTTTTGACTTTCAGTTTTGACCCTTGCTTAGCCCTCTGACACAGTTCTTTCTCCTGATTCTCACTCTTTAATTATTCGGACTGATTGCCCTTTTTATAGTCAGTACATTTTGGGTATCAAAATAATTTCTTATGCATCATATGCTATCTATAATGTTATATAGTATCACGCATGCATGTCAGAAGACATCCTCCCAGGCTTAGTCGAGGTATGTAATAACCCACAGAGACAAGAGGAGGCGCTGCTGCTAACCTTGTCACATCCATCTTCTTGACAACGCCTGGAAGCCACCCAATAAAGGCATTTGACTCCGCCTCTTCTAGTCTACCATAAGACACTGATGTCACGGAAGGAGGCGTCATTTACTGGCCAGAGCAACTTGCCGTACAGAGCACTGTTTGAAGCGACTGTAATCTTCTAAAATAGCCTTCTTTATTTGAATTCCTGCATACGGGATGCACACTAGAGAGCAACTCTTGTTTTTATTTTGGTTTTCGTTGTCACAGACAATAAAAAAGATGACCCAATTGGTGCCCCAAACTTTCTTCTTGCTGTCTGGAGAACTGTCATTCCCACACCCGGCCACAACTGCTTTAGATATATGCCTGCTGACAACAATTCACAAATTTATCACAGAATATTTCTCATTTGAAAATGTTTATTAGAAGTGTACCTTACATATTTTGACATGTTTCAGCCAAGGTTTCTTACCTGGCTGTTGTTCAAATTCATCTTCTATGCCTGTTATATTAATTTCTGATTCTTTGATTATGCTGTTTATGTACATTATTCTTGGTTTTTGATTTTGTTTATGTTTGTAAGCTGCCTGTGTTATGTTTCATGTATTTTTGTGGGTGGTCCCCCGAGAGATAGGGCCACCTGCCAATCACCACCATTAACTGCCCTCTGCTCTAAAACTCTAGAGGGTCTCCCACAGCTCATGGCAGTTCATTTAGGATGTGCCTGGCAGTGGCTAGTTTACTTGCATTTATTTGATTTATAGATTTTTAACCCTCTGCTCTGTATTTTGATGATTTTTTGAATATCTCTATTGGGACTTGTCTGTTTTGGATTGCCTTTGGTATTACAGGCAACTCCTTTTTTTGCATTTTGTGCTCCTACGGAACTTCATTCTTGTTACAAACAGTTCTGTGAAGAATAAATCTTTTTATTTATGAAGACTCTATGTTTGCCCCATTACTAGCCAGGGTTTGTCTGTGCTATCCCCCTCTAGTGTACATTTTTTGAAGTGTTTTCGGGACAACATGCTTCGAGACTCCTAGTTGACGAGAGATTTATTCTCATAAAATGTTAAGACTTTTAAATGTTAAAATCTTCTAAATGTAAATGTGTAGCAGTGCTACTATTAGTTAAAACCGCAACTCCCAGCAGTCCCTGCAGGGGCTTGTTGGGGTCAAAGGTGATCAGAGTGGCTTAAAAGGAGGGCAGGTGTCCAAAGAAAAAAAACGTGTTTTGTTTTTGTATTCTGTGTACCTGTCTGGCTGCCTTCTGTTGATCAACCGTACTTAGTCATTCTGTCCTGAATTGTTTCCTTGTTGCGGTCTGGATTATCTTCCGTCTACCTGTGTGCTGAGGACTGATAGTAGATTCATGGCTTTCCCGCAAGAAAAGGAGCGCTCCTGAACCATCCACCCGTCTTCACCTTTACAGTATCTACTGGTAGGACTGTTTTTTCATTCCCTTTCAATGTACAGATCTCTGGACTTACTATCGTCATCATTTCATTACATCCAGTGCTGTTTTCCATGGACTTTGCTGCGGGGGGTTGTTTGTGTTTATGTCTTTAATATAATTTCGCCATAGGGGCACAGGGGTGGTATTGTTTTCATTTATTTCATTTAATTTCATTATATTCTTTAATTGTTGTTTGATTCCAGTGTGCATTATTTTGTCTCTGTCAGTGAGTGTGTGCGGGTCGGGCCAAGGCTGGGAGCGTCCCTGGGATCTCCTCCATAAAAATAAATAAATCACCATCATCTTGACGGTGTGTATCTTAGCGGCACTGGACCACTACAAATGTAATTCACAATGTCACTATTCATGTATTGATAAAAGAAATATCAGCCTAACTGTATTGTGGCTTTTCAGGACATTATGTCTGTCATTAATTCCATCTGGTAAAATACCTGAATTTACACACTTTGCAAACAGTATATTGATTGCAATAATTGACAAAGTTGATTATGCTCTATTTTGTTGTGATGAAGCATATGTACAAGGCTTTTTCTGCCTGAAAAAGATTTCACTATGTAAGTTAAATATGGCTCATATGGAGTTAGCTATCAAAAGTTGATGGCTGGCAGTAGTCACCCTAGCAGTACATTTTACAAGTATTCCCCACATCTCAGAGGTCCCTTCATGTTCTTCATCCTTGGCATAATAGAACGGATAAGCCATATATACAATTGGTCAGAAGATAGTCTGAATGGCTCAATGAAGGTTCAAAATTAGTAGAACAGAGCCTAATCCGTATACTGTATAGTACTGGCAGTAGAAAATGTTAATGACTAGTTTTATAACAAGTGTAAAACATTTGCCACAGCCTCACTGAGCCAAGGCTGCTGAAATGGACTGTCCAAAGACATCCCATCCAATATGTGCTTAAAAAAATGCCTCCAACTCATTTGAAGATGGACATAAAATTGTCAAAGGTTCCTCTGAAGAACTGTATGACAATGATATTGTTCAAAAACTTCTCTTCAGCTGGTATTACATAATACACTACATACTGTATTTATTGGAGTGATATCTGCATTTAAAATTAAGTTAAACATATCCTTTCTTTTGTACCATATTTCTCTTGTCTTAATATCTCCATTCGTGGGAGCATGCAACTTGTATAGGGGGTTAAGATGTGCATTTCTTTGTATACAGTATATGAAATTTCAAAGTCCTTGACTATTTTTTTCTATTAAAAACTTTAAATCACAGAAAATTTTGCTGCCTATGACCACATTAATTAGCTTGTTCAAAATAATATCAACCAACTGGAAAATTGTATGCAGTTATATTTTCGACAGCTATGTGTTTGAAAATCATTTGTTTTAGCTGGCACATATTACTAACAGGTGTCTCTGCTAACAATAAAAAATGCATATTTTATTTAATAAATATTGTTTCTTTAAAACACTGCACAAGCAACAGTCAAGTTTTATTTCCTAGAACCTGGGAAAATCAGTTCAAGAAGCCATGTTTTACCCACAGTTACAATTACTCACTGTTTAAGCAGAGGGCATGCTTCAGAATTAAACTCACAATTAAACTGACAATGATAGCATTTGAGAAAATAATGAAGCAAGAAGTGTAAAATCATGTTTGGGACCAACCAAAACCATACTGAACATGCCAAACCAGAAACATGCTGATTCAATTAACAGTAGTTTAATTCCAAAATAGATGAGAAAGTAATATTCCATTCATAATTTAAAATAACACACATTTTACAAATGGAAAAAAACAGTCAATGAAGCTCATTTGGCTACCTAAATCAAATTTATGCTTTTTGTTTTGAATGCACCCTCACCTAATTTCTTTGCGTACAAAATTCACTCTGTAATTACAGGACATATGCAATGACTCCTGAACTACTAAAGGCCTGAATTAGGTCTCCATTTTCCCACCACCATTTAGGACCGAAGAAATTGAGTGCTCTTAGAAATGTAAGGAATGCACATTGCTGCTTAGCACTTGGTCTGTGTGACAGGGAAAGTTTGACTTGGGAGGGCAGAATTTAAATTTCTGTGATTGTCAAGGGCCCTTCACTACTAGAGACCCCATTCTTATATACATGTATGAGAGTCATTTCCAGTAGTATTTCCCAGAATAACAGTAAACTAATACTTAAAGATACAAGGCTGAATGTGTCTTATGCAAATCCATGCTGTTGAAACCAATCCCTGCCAAATTTAGATTCCACTTGCACAGGGGAAGACCACCGGCAGTGTTTCATTCTTAAACTGGAACACACCTGCACTTTATTAGGGAAATGTCCCTAGGTGGCATTTTTTGTTATTTGGGACAGGTATGCTCCACCATGCAAGGTTTAATCAGAGAAATGTTGGATTGGGGCCAAAAAGTTTCCACCTTGGGGAATTTCTTTAGTGATCACAACTGAACTTAATTCAACCATGCACAGAACCGGCTGTCCTGACTAGTTTAAAAATGAATACAAATTACAGGCAGTATAGCAAATATTGTTTTTATTTTAAAATATGTCACGATGCACATGATTAATTTTCACAGTACGTGGCAAGATACATACAGAAAATGAGGTAATCGGGTAAAATTTTGAAACTATAGAACTAGAGAACCAAGAAAAGATACAATTAAATAGTGAGGAAGTATTGTAAATGCAGTACTTGAAGCTCTATTGGTGAAGATCAATGTGGAACACCACAATGGTGCACCCAGTATATATGACAACAAGTATATTAGCTTTGACACTTACACGTTACTTTGAGCATTATCTATATATATAAAAATGGAATGGGTGGGTCGTCGGGTGGGCCTTTTTTTCATTCCATCGTTTTTTCGACGTTTTGAAAATGTAGAATGATTATTTGATGTTTTTGTTTTTATTTGATCGTGTCTATGTAGCCGCTGTCGTAATAAAGTATCGCTAAAATCGTCATTTATCGTAATTTATTTTTGACGTATAACGTCGCCGTCGTCGAGGTCAGTGATACCAGTACAAAAAATCTGCTTACGGTTGAAAGACACGCCCTACTCACTGGACAGTTAAAAACACCAATCAAACTAACGATGACATCAAGTATTACCCAATCAAAAGTAGGAAAGGAGGCATCTTCATAAAATGCGTGTGGGATGATTTGCATGAGACGCTGCTTTAAAAAAAAAATGATAAAAAAAATACGGGATAAATCCCGTCCAGTACTGATTCAAAACGGGACGCGCAATTTCATTCTCAAACGCGGCACGATTCCGTATTTTAAAGGACGGGTGGCAACCCTACAGTGCCAGGTAACCACCCATACAATCACATTGTGATTCAGACTAGGAATGCAATGAATGTAATTACCCCGATCTACATACAAGGTGAAAGTCTTGCAACATTCAAAGATGATGGTTTGGGATAAGTACACCATACAACATAAAACAGCTTATGAAGCCTTGAACCGAAAAAAGCAACATCTCAGAGATCGTAAAAAAAAAAATAGGAGCTAATGTCGTTTTACTCGCTGTAGATTTTAGTCAAACATTACCAGTTATTTCACGAGGGAGACCAGCACATCAACTCAACGCGTGTTTAAAATCCATGCTTCTCCCACGCTCGGTTATATGTCGCGTGTTCTCGGGTAGGTGCACCAAAAAATTTATACATTTAAGCATGTAATGGGCAAACAAAAAATTAGGTATACCCGAAGGCACAGCAGTAGTACTTAATGTAACTTTACTTCTTAAATGTTAATGTTTTACTGTTTAATAATTTATACGCTTCTTATATGTTGTTCAAATTCTTTTATCAAAATACCACTGACAGCGCAATGCACGATAACATCGAGTGAATACACCATACCCATCCGCCCACGGCTGCCCTGCTGTGCGCAGATAGGACTTGATTGTACAATAAAATAAAATAAAGATAAAAAGACTAAAACAATCATCACCCATAAAGCGGATAGTAGACGTGACGTACTATATGTGTACCACATTTCAAGTGTATAGGTGCAACGGTTTGCGAGCTACAGGTCATTTAAAATCCTGGACAGACACACAAATTGCCACGGTAGCAAATTACAGAAGAAGATTTTACTGTTTAATAATTTATATTTATATGAAATGTGCTTCTTATATATTACTTCATACGAGCTGTATATACCCGCCGTTGCCCGGGGCAGAAGTAACCTAATCGGTGAAACACTTACATATATACCAAATAAAAAATAAAAAGGGTGTTTTTTAGTCAGTAAGAATCTGACACTACCCTTCAGTACGGGCTGAAGGGTGCCTATGTAAGGTTTTACATCCTTCCCGTATGGAAAAAAAAACATACTAAACTTTTTTTTCATCATTACAGATAATCTCAGTCAAATCGAAGTACGCATTCTCAATTTATTTTTATCTAATTTTTACTTTTTCACAAAGCCATCCCATGCCAATTTGTATGAATAAACTTTTGGTAGAGAGTTAGCAAAAGTTTATTCATGCACATATTTTAATACGGATAATCTATCTCTAATCAAGGTTCTCATTTTCATTCTAATTTAAAATAATAATAGATACTAATTTTTTTCTTCTGTTTTAGAAAAACCAATCTATGCCACCTACGTCTTCGTCAAGTCAGCTTCATCCAGCTTCATCACATATAGAAGAAGAGTTCCTCAATCTTTTCTTTTTAATGATTGTTAACACGCATAATCTTTGTAAAATTATTCTGCACATGCATAACTGTTTGACCAATTAGGTTCGCTTCTGTATATATGAAGCTGTTTCATCGATTAGGTTTGCTTTTGTATTTATGTAACTGTTTGACCAATTAGGTTTGCTTATGTATATAGATTAGCTGTTTGTCCGATTAGGTTCGCTTCTGTATATATGAAGCTGTTTGTCCGATTAGGTTCGGTTTTTTTATATATGTAACTGTTTGACCGATTAGGTTACTTCTGCCCCGGGCAACGCCGGGTATATACAGCTCGTCATCTATAAAGACCAAGCAAATGCCAAGGTCTGGTTCAGACATCTCTTTGACACACAAAACTTATAAAAAATAACATTACATGATAATGGCATAAAGCAATATTGGGTGACACTAAACAGCACAATAATAATCTGAAACACTTAAAATACTAATAGGGTTAAGCTACTCAACAAGCTGCAAACTATCCATCTCTTCATCCTTTACAAAACCAGATTAATCCAGTTCAGGTTCATGGTCACTGAAGCCTATCCCAACAGCATCAGGCACAGGGCAGGAACAACCCTGGCCAGTGCATTACAGACCACATTTAGAATCAAAAATGAAGCCTAACACACACACACACATCATTTGAGTGTGAGAAGAAAACTGGGTACCCAGAGAAAACCCAGATTCTCATCAGTAAAGCTTTACCATTCATTAAGAAGACATGGTATTGACACCTAAACACAAGCAAACATTATTTTTTTTGTTAAGACAAGGTTTACAACAATAGCCACTGCACATATGGCTGTTTGAAGCCTTTGCAACAGGACTCTGATATTTTTAGATAATGACTCTTTGTATCCTACTCACTACAAATTTATTTTTGTTCCGCTTAGGCCATGTAATTTTTTTTGTTATAAAATGTAGAAGGCAATTGAAGAACCTAGTTTTTAAAATGTTATCGACTTTACAGGAAGTAAATAACAGGTTAAAAATCCAGCATAAAAATATCAGATCTACATGATCTCTCATGATCATTTTCATTTTTTTCCAAAGATGATCCAATAATCTTTACATTTTCATTTTTTTTACTTTCAATTTTTTTTTAAGTGACCAATTTCTTCCTAGCATGAATTATGCTGGCTGTGAGATCTTATTAAATGTGGAAACAAGTCTGACATGATTTTTCTTGATTCTTGGCCTTTAAAGTTGAAATTTTAATGAGCATATGTTCACTTTTGATATCCACTGTACATTAAGACATTTCCAAGCTGGAATTAAAAACTCACCAACCTTTGAATTTTAACCCTGGACTCTAACATTAAATGTTTTTAACTAATATCTAAAAATGGCAATTTGGCATTTGTAGAAAATCAATATTACAGTCTAACATTAAAAAAACGATGAAGGGTAATTCTGTTCAGAAAAAAATAAGCAAGTTACAAACAATGATTTGTTTTCTAAGAAGCTAGTGAATTTGTAAAGTTAAAATGATACACTTCTATCTATATTGTTATTTTGCATTACACAATTTTCATTCACCTGCTTGAAAGCACAAAAATATACAAATTAGTTTTGGTTTCTGATTTGTTATTGAAATTTAAGAGGGACATTGAAATGAACATTCCATAAATGAAGGTGCCACACCAGACAAACTTAAAACAATTGACTCTACCTTATTTAGGTGGGCATCTTACAGGCCCAGATCACCCATTAACATCACCTAGGGAATCCACTCCTTAAAAGCCTTACATCTTTATCCACTTCAACCTCTTAATCCAGGCTGGTTGGGGGTTGAGGGAGGGCTGTGGGTGTAGGACTTGTTATAAGAGTGGAGACCAAATTATCAGGGACAAGGGCTCCACCATGATGGCAAAGGTCACAGCTATAACTCACTCAAGACCTCCAGGGTAAAGGGGAGAAGATAAAGCCACACAGGCAGCAGGACAGGTCCTGCAAAATGCAAGTGTGGTAAAACATTGGTAACTAGGCGAGGGTATGTTATTTATGTGTTTGTGCTATATGCCTTGGAGGGCATTAGACGGGAGGATTAGTATTAAGATAGACAGAAAGACAGACAGACAAATATGTCCTGGTTGGAAGTACATAACAATACTCCAGAAACCTCTTGCATAAAATTTGCCTATGCTTGGAAAAATGTGTAAGCCATTTCTTACTAAAAAGTCAGGATTTATAAAACACAAACTTGATGTTGAAAGTGGCTTTGACTATCAACCATCCATAAGTCCTGTGCAGACATTTTAGTGTTGGTATTTTCGCTACACAAGACAGCAGGACAATGCAATGAACAGCAAATTGTATTTTATTCGGCATTTCATTTACACCTCAGACACATTCTGATGTCCATCCATCCATTTTCTAAACCTGATTGGTCTAATCCTATAATGGAACAGAGATTGCGTGATTTCTGTGAGATGGTCTCTTTAATATATAGTCTCAAATTCAGCACACAACTTCAAATGGAGAGCTGTAAAAAGTCTAAATCAGCTTATAAGATAGCCACACTCATCACAAAAAAATACAAAAGTACCACTAATGATTTTTAAATGATAGAAAACATTTTGTTTTTAAGATTGTTTGCCTATGTATTTAAAATGTGGCAAGACAATCACAAATTAAAAAATGTATGAATGGCATAACATTCAGGTGCAATTTAGTTAACTGATTTGAAAGTTGTGTGTGTTTTTTGTTATTTATTTGCATTGCCATAGAGACAAATATCATATTTTTGTTTTTCAAATATTTTGTTACAGCAGTACGCTGTGATGTTTGAGGCAAATTGGCTCAGACCACTACACCTCTGCTTGGACATGCAGACATAAGCCACAGCCAAAACACTGGCACTGCCATTTAATCTCACGTGTTGACAATTGAGGATCTGTTTTACTGAAAAGGAAAATACTGTAGAAAACATATTCAAGTTAAAATAACTTCTCCTCAAGCTAAATCTCCATCCATCCATTATCCAACTCACTATATTCTAACTACAGGGTCGCAGGGGTCTGCTGGAGCCAATCCCAGGGCACAAGGCAGGAAACAAACCCCAGGCAGGGCGCACACACACACACACACACACCAAGCACACACTAGGGACAATTTAGGATCGCCAATGCACCTAACCTGCATGTCTTTGTACTGTGGGAGGAAACCGAAGCACCCGGAGGAAACACACGCAGACACGGGGAGAACATGCAAACTCCATGCAGGACCTGGGAAGCGAACAAGGGTCTCCTAACTGCGAGGCAGCAGCACTACCCATTGCGCCACCATGCCACCCCAAGCTAAGTCTGAAGCAGTGAACTAACCTGTAATTGAAATTGTAAAGAGTATTTCTCTATCTGTTTTAAGGATTGGTGACATGCAAATGACAGTTGGTTTGGGCAGGACAGATTATACAGTAGTAGTAGTTGATCTATCCATCCATTCTCTAAAACCATTTATCCAGGTCAAGGGGAAGCTGCAGCCTATTCTATCCAGCAAGCAATCAACCAACAAGCGCAGGCAACACCTGGACAGGGCGCCAGCCCATTGCAGGGTGAACACACACACATACAACAGGCATGATTTAGCATCACCAATTCACCTAACTTCCATGTCTTTGGACTGTGGGAGGAAATCCATGCTGACCCACATATAAACTCCACTCACGAAGCACCTTGGGTATGAACCCTTGCCACCTTACTACAAGACAGCAGCAATGCTAGTATGTCACTGTGCACCTAATCTTTTGATTAATATATTTACATTAACTGCGGTTTTAAAAAAATGGAAAAAATACCCTTTATTTGAGACTTATTTTAGCTTCAGTGTATTCGTTGGAGGGACCACTCCTTAAACTCAGCACCACATCAATAATACCTCAAGTTAATATTCACTGAGTTTTCTATGTTCTCCCATGGTTTAAAAGTAAAGATGTCACTTAGGAACATGGCTAAATATATGTGGTGATTAGGTCATTAATATTCAAAAAAGCCATTCATGGTTTCCAGTGGGAAGTGATGATGAGTTGCTAAAAGCACTTGCATGAGCACATAGTTTTAAGTTAATTACAGATGTATACAAAACTTAGTGTTGGACATGACGTATATATGGTTTTATAAATCCATTTTTTTTTCTATGCGTACACCATTTTTGAAATTCTCAAATTTTAGGATGGAATCTAAGTAAGGTTTTACACATGAGGCCCCAGGACAATAGAGGACAAGACAACCCAGTAATGGCAAGGGACAATTGATTCTGTCTAAGAAGCAAATGCCAAAAGTGGAAGATAGGAGGGAAAAGTGGGAGACCCTGCTGCCCATCTGACACAACAGGCACGCAGGAAACTGCCTTGATGAACTAGCCCTTTAAGGGCAACTGAAGGCTCAGGGCTGCAAGAATGCCTGTTATCCTTCAAGCAAACAGAAGGCCACACATAAGTCCTAATGTGTTTCCTCGGATTAACTAGGAAATTACACTTGTTATTTTTCTGATTTTGTTGGGTTGTTTGAGGGCCAACCACTATTTCAAAACTAACAAGTCATTCTGAAGAACCTAAGCATTAAGTCTGTCAGATCTGGCACTGAACCCAGATTTCAACAGGTACCATTACACTCACCTGCAAAACAGAAAGGTCTTGTAGATCTTCATTGCACACTGTGCAGCCTGTTTCAAAGGTCCATGCCTTAGGGATGTAGTTGCCCAAATAGTTCAGCTGAAGCTGTGGGGGAAAAAAGATGAGAATATTTGTTAAGGAGGTAATCTGTAGGCACAAAAAGTCATTAAGGTTTAGGGTCAAAGGTCAGTGTTTACTAGTATTCATCACAGAAACTGGTTCAGGACAAAGGCTTCAATTCAATCTTCATTCAAGACTGTTTCTTCAGTCTCTGCCTTTGCCTCATGTCAGTTATTGTTATGAAGTCTGCCTTTGGATGTGCCTATCATATATTGTTTTTTTTAATATTTATTTGTGACATGTACTTAGCAGCAGTCAAGATTTGATGGTGATTATAATTAAAAAAAGGTTATGCTCCAGTTCTTGGAAAAATTATAGCCACCTATAAAACACATTTTTCTTCACTCTATGCAAAGCAAGCCATAATTCAGCTTAAAATTATGCACTGCATAAATATGTTTTGTTTAAAACTGTCTGAAATGTATATAGGACAAGATCCAAATTATGAGTGCACAAAACATTAGATCGTATGCTTTGTGAATGCTTTATATTGAAACATATTGAAATATCGCTCAAATAACACTGAATCTAAAATCACCCCAAATCCTCTAACAGTAATATTCAGAGTAACACAAGACAGAACAACAAGATGAAATGAAAAATCTATTGTGAATTCCCACACTGCATTGATTTCATGAAAACTCATTTTGCTTATCTGGAAGAATCCTAACCTATCTGTGATATGTCATTGTAACAGTAATGAATTATATTATTGTATCATACATAATGTTACAGCTTCTTTGTTTACTGTTTATATTTTGTTTTGTAACCACTGTCAGTTTTTGATGTTGCCGCAGTAAGGAGACCACGGTTCGCTTCCCGTCTCCTCCCTGCGTGCAGTTTGCATGTTCTCCCTGTGTCTGCCTGGGTTTCCTTTGGGTGCTCCGGTTTCCTCCCACAGTCCAAAGACATGCAGGTTAGGTGCATTGACGATCCTAAATTGTCCCTAATGTGTGCTTGGTGTGTGTGTGTGCCCTGCGGTGGGCTGGCGCCCTGCCCGGGATTTGTTCCTGCCTTGCGCCCTGTGCTGGCTGGGATTGGCTCCAGCAGACCCCCATGACCCAGTATTAGGATATAGCAGGTTGGACAATGACTGACTGACTGACACTGTCTTATAATTTTTTTTAAATTGCTGCTTGCTTATGTTTTGACCATCTGCCTGCTGGTGACTTTCATCTTGCCACGAGGACTAGTATTTATACATCTCTTTCTCTTATGCTAATTCTTATGCTGCTACCAAAATTCTAACTCCACGTTACATCAGAAGTTAACAAGGCTCCTTCTAAAGGTGTTGCTTTGCTTTGTACTGCCATCTATTTTAAGTGATGGGCATCGAAACATACCAAACATCAATGTCACCTGTCATACTTTGTCCTTTGGCAAACACATACCTTTGAGTGGCATTGTTTGAATAGAGTAGCTAATCTTCAGTTCCCTAATAAACTGCATTCTGACCGCTGGTGTTTCAATGCAAAGTCTAATAATTGTTGATAATGCCAGGAGGAGATGAAACAGAGTAAATTAAACTCTATATATTCACTTACTCCCTTCACACTTAAATAGTTTCATTTAAAATTTTAAAATAGGATGCAGTCAGTCAGTCAGTCATTTTCCAACCCGCTATATCCTAACACAGGGTCACGGGGGGTCTGCTGGAGCCAATCCCAGCTAGCACAGGGCGCAAGGCAGGAACAAATCCCGGGCAGAGCACCAGTCCACTGCAGTAAAATAGGATGCAGTACATTAAATTGTAAATTACTGTATCTAAGTTCATTTGCTTCTACTGCTATATTTTGTTTTTCAAACAAATTATATTTTTAAAATGCATGTTATATATATATATATATATATATATATATATATATTTATTATGAATGAGTTCAAGTATTGATAAACTTAATGACTGGCTCAGAGTGTCAAGATCAAATAGCAGAATTGGGAAAACTGGAAACAATGTGCGGTGAAAATATTATTTTAGTAAATAATAAATAGTACATAACTAAAACAGAATGTATATGTTTTGAGGCTGAGAATGCAGCATTACCTTTGTAGGTCCATTGCCATGGACAAGAACAGGCAAAGTGTCATACACCACATTTCTGGCACGCACTCTCCCATTTTCAAACTTCAGGACAACTTCATCTGAAGTAGAGATCCATACAAAGCTTTATTATTTGATTATTTAAATTAAAACAGTGGTGGCATATGCTTCTGGTTTGTCTTTTAAATATTTTTCCACATCATGATTATTACCAGTCATTAATACAGTAAATTAGATCAAAAGGAAATTTTAACTTGGAAATGATGTGACTATGCACTGTGCTTTGAATAACACTTTTTAAACCTTTTAGAAGACATGCATGTTGATAAAATCAGCTAAAAGCAGCTTTGTTTTCCATGGAACCGTCATCTATTTTATTATTTTTCAGCATAAAGGGTTGCTGCAGTGCTCCAGGGAGGAAGTTAAATGCAGGCCCAGTTATTCCTCGAGTCAACAGGTCTACGTGTACAGAGACACATCACAGCAAACTCATAAATTCCTTTCCAGCTGCTACTGGAGGACTAGGCAGGCTATGATGGCTTTGTTACAAAGTGGATCTGGGCAGCTCTCCAAGATAGTAGCACTGCTGTAACAGAGAAGGCTTTTCTTAATTGAAGGGTGAAAAAAAGAAAAAAAAAAAAACTAGAAAGCAATAAAAATGATCAAAGACTTGACAAGCTCCTATGTGCAAATCTGGATTTTTGTTCTGAACTTGAAATATAGACACAAATTACATGAAGCAAACAGTTTACAGTAAGATTTGACGCACTTAACTTAGCATCTTGCAATATAAAATAGGAAAAATAAAATACATTAATTAGGGAATATATACAATTTAGTTAGATAATATGAATTAAAAATCCTGTCTATACCAGCTCCATCATTAGTTTAACACTTATAATGGAACAGTTTGTGTAAAAAAGTTACTAACAAAAAAAAAAAAAAAATATATACCATAATGTATAATGCATAGTCAGTCATTTAATAATCTTACATTTTCTTTTACAGAGTTGAAGGGAACCACAGCCTATCCCAGTATCTTAATGTGAAATTTAGGAGTCAACCATGGATGGAATGTCGGTGCATTACACTGTACATGCACACTCACACACACATACTGTAGTCCATATTTGTCACCTGTTTTTCTTGAATGTATACATCTTTGTCATTCACATGGAGTCTGTAGTGTCAATAGAAAACCCATCCAGCCAGATGGCAAACATACAAATTTGGCATAGACTATGATCAATCTAGGAAAGATACCCAGGTACAGGACCTAGGAAGTAGCAAAGCTAAACTTGTTCACAACAGCAACCATTACTGAAAAGTATAGGATTGTACATGCTTTTATAGCTACATTGTTTTTTGCAAAGTTGCCCTTAAAATCTTAAACCACATGAAACAGATAGGAGTAAACTTGAACCATCCCTGAACCCAGAATGATGCCAAAGAAATCTAAAATAATCTGAAGAGAATTATTTATTATGAATTAAGGCACACAAAAAAGGTACAAACACAGAAAGTAACAAAAGTACAACAATAAACCAAAAGAAAACACAAGTCCTGCTCCCTCTGAGGCTTCCTAAAATCAGCTGGTCACTCTTTTTATCACTTAAGAGTGGCTGGTTCATCTTCCCATACCATATTTACACACACAATTTCCTCTCTCTCTCCTCTCTCTTGTTACTGTCTTCAGACTCCCATTGTTTCCAGCCAGTCAAGGGCTGGCCCTAGGCACCCCTCTAAATGCTACATCTAATTAAGACTTAGCTAAAGGAGAGCTTTGTGCCATGTTAGTCTCAACATCTAAAAGGGCAATATGGTCTCACTTCCAAATGTTTGGACCTATGAGGAGTTAACAAACTGGCCAACCTTTTACGGCCACATTTTGTCTGTTACACAGAGGTCAGGTTTCCCTAAAAACTGACTAGGAATCTGTTAGATGCTTCCTAAAGCAACACTGCATGTCTCTACCAAGGCTGAGGATTTCTTCCCCTTGTAGTACTCCAGCCTATTTTCCTAGCAGAAAGACAAGGCATATTGGCCCTTAAAAGTCCTTGTCTTTCTTCACTGGCATAACTAGAAGTGTCTTCAGTTCCAGCACCTCATTTTCAGCACCTTCTAGGTAATCCTGTCCCTTTCCTCTGTGACACTCTTCTGTCTGCAGTTCCCCTTCTCTCCAAGCCAAGCAAATACAAATCACAAATATGAAATCTTACAAATTTCTACCAGTTTAGCTACTTTTAAAAAGCTTTTGAAATATAAGAAGTAGAAAGTATCAGGTTCAGTCAGTAAATGCCAAATTTACTTAGATTCACTGAACACAGCACGTATATCAGTTTATGGGGAAGGAAACACAAAGATTTAAAAGTAGGAAGCAAAAATATTTTAAAAGTAGGACTGATAAACCTTACATATTATCAAGACTGTCAACAACTATAATACAATTAATACAGACTAAGCAATTGTTTTCAATGAAAAATAGTGTCACTAGGCCTGACAGATTATCTTTAAGAACAGGTATGTTTTCAAGAAACAGAGGGTTGTAGTGAAGTGTAATGCAAGTGAGAACTAAAGTAAACCAGCATTCCTATATATTCAAATGTCTGTTTTGCCTATCTAATAAGGTTTCATCTTCTTTTTATTTTGGTTACAGTAGACTAGTGATATTTGATCTGATGACCCTAATGCCATGTTTCTTGGACTTACTTCAATTAGACATGAGCAAATAACCATCTTTATATACAGCACAAAAAGTAAAGAAAAACACATTTAAAGTGAATGTAACCCCAACACTCTACTCAAAAAAAACATTATGACCTACCTAGAGCACTATATAGATTCTGAAATATCCGGCACTTATTGTCCAGTGACATGTTTATTTTGTCCTGCAAAATAGTAAATAAAAGCTGATTTTCAATTTCAAATCTTATAACGTTTAGACTGTATTCCTCCAGAACTGTAATTATCAAAAACTCTCGTCAATGCTTTGATGTAATTTAGAAGAATACTTACAATCTTAAAATTAAGCAAATAATAACAAAAGTAATAATCTTTTTAATTTATAAAACATTTTTCCCTTGAGTGAAGTTCTTAACTAATCTTTACCTGAGTACAATAAAGGCAGTAAAGAAATTAAATACATAAACAAGGTTACACTTTTGACTCTAAAATTACATAAGTACGTAAAAACTAGTTTGCAAGATAGATAGATAGATAGATAGATAGATAGATAGATAGATAGATAGATAGATAGATAGATAGATAGATAGATAGATAGATAGATAGATAGATAGATAGATAGATAGATAGATAGATAGATAGATAGATAGATAGATAGAATTTTATTTGTCCCAAGGGGGACATTTGTTTTTTTACAGAAGCTCAATAATTAGGTAAATAAATAAATACATGAATATTATAACAAACAAATGCACAAAATAACTACTAAAAAGAAAGAACACATCTGACTTGGCTAAAGATAAAAAGAGCAATTATAGTCACAGTAAAAGCATTATAAAGGCATATTGCCAAAGGTACAAAGGAACATCATCATCACTCCTTCACACACTTCTGTTGAATAATTCAGTGGCTGAAAGTCTTCAATACTCGTGTGTCAGAGAGAGGATGTGCAGCACTGTTCATAATGGCATCAGTTTTATTTTCATTCTCTCCTCTGCTACTACATTCACTGGGTTCAGAGTGTGTCCCATAGCTGAGGCTACCTTTTTAATTAGCTTATAAATTCAGTGGGCAGCTCTTGAAATGATGTTACTGGCACAGAAATCTAAAAATTGCATTGTCCACCACAGAGTTATAGAATATATAAAGGGTGTCACTACCCATACTGTAGGAACGCAGTCTCCTAAGAAAAAAGAGCCTGCTCTGCCTTTTCTTCTATTATATACAGTAGTAGAAGAGAAGACTTCACCACCCTCAGAACAAAGACTACCTTGTGGGACAAAAAGGGTGCTGGAGGATTTTGTCAAGTACAAGGCTAAGTAAAGCTTTGTAAAAATACATAGCAATGCTGTACTAATTCCTGAAAGCATTATATACTCACTGTTCTAAGTCCAGATGAGGACTCAGACAACACAGTCTGAGCAAACTGAAGTTGTGATAAAAAGAAAATTACTTCAGTCAGTCTGATAAAAGCATGAATTAGATTTTTTTTGTAGAGTAAAAGACAAAAAAGTGGGTAAAGGAATATTTATTGATGTTTTTTGAGAAAGGTAAGAAACAAAATGGCACAAGGATTCCTCATGGCAGGTAACGGTATGATTTTATCATTTCCTACGGCGATATTTGATAACTATCTTAAGCTTGATTTAAATACAAGCTAGGTTTAAAAGTGTGTGCATCTTCCTGCAACTACAAATTACCAAAGATATGAAGCATGTTGGGAGGCAAATTGCACAGTGCTTAGCACTGCTGCCTTACTGTTCTATAGTCCTCGGTTTGAATCCCGGCCTAATAAGAGTATGAGTGTGCCCTTCCCCGATTGGTTCCTGCTTTGCTCCCAGTGTTGCTGGATAAGTGCTGACTCCCTGAAAATCTAAACTGGAAAGAAGGTTATAAAACAGATGAACCGATGCATGAATGGATGGCTGACTGGAGTAAATAAGCTAGATGATCTCTAACAAACATCTAGTCTTCAAAAAACCGTTGCATCCTCCTCATTACAACAAAATATTCTTTTTTAAAAAATTACATGGTCAAGGGAAAATATTGTGGAAATAAAAGAGAGTGGCAACAGATCTTAAAGAGTAAAGAGTTTTTGTGACCCACTATATGCAGAACCTGTAGTCTGTCACTGAGCTAGGTCTTGAACCACTGGATGCAGTACCAAAGAAACAGATTCCACTAAATTCTGAACAGCAAAACACTTCAGTCAGCAGTAACAACTGTTGGGCTGAGATGTAGTAAAAGTAAAATCATAGTAAGTCTCATGTATGCTCTCTTAAGAAAAGGATATTTACTTTGAATAAAGCAGTCTCAAAGCTATACTTAAAAAAAGCCTGAATAATTCCAGGTTGGAGTTAAATTGTTTTTGATTTGAGCTGCTATAACCACCTTAATTAATAATGGTTGCAAAAGAGCACCATACTGCATTTCCATGAATGCTGCCTTGGCAGTTTATACCAGTGGTCTTTACAGTATGTGGTTCTTGGGGACCAATGTAGCTACAGGTTGTTATTTTTGCCACCTTTTGCTTTTACCTGGACTCTTTGCTTAAGTAAGCATTCTGGTACTTCCCAGTTACTATATTTTTTGTGTCAGTCCAGAAATTACAAATAAAGATTTATCATTTTTATAAGACTGGAGAAACCATTTGGGTGTTGATCTTCCAAGTTTTAGATGTTGTGCTCATGTTTTTCATTTTAATGTTTAATGTTTTACTTTCACTGTTGCATGCTAATGAGTGCACAGGTGGATATGATACATAAGTGTAATTTAATGTAATTTGTACCTGTGTCCACACCACTGCTTTATTCAGATTTAATTACCTGAGGAAACTCCACATGAAAAGAGGGGAATCAAGAAGACAAAATGGCAGTAGACGTTTAAGTACATAAAGCTATAGCCAGAAATAGAAATCTTTCTGAATTTCTTATAAAGCCCAATTTATACATGTAATGTCACACTGATACACCATTCTGAAAATGGAATATCCATCCATCCATTTTCCAACCCGCTGAATCCGAACACAGGGTCACGGGGGTCTGCTGGAGCTAATCCCAGCCAACACAGGGCAGAAGGCAGGAACCAATCCTGGGCAGGGTACCAACCCACCGCAGGACACACACAAACACACCAAGCACACACTAGGGCCAATTTAGAATTGCCAATCCACCTAACCAGCATGTCTTTGGACTGTGGGAGGAAACCGGAACGCCCGGAGGAAACCCACGCAGACACGGGGAGAACATGCAAACTCCACGCAGGGAGGACCCGGGAAGCGAACCCAGGTCCCCAGATCTCCCAACTGCGAGGCAGCAGTGCTACCCACTGCGCCACCGTGCCGCCCATAAAGAACATTGAGACATTAAATATTATGGCTTCATAAA
The DNA here is from genome assembly GCF_900747795.2 of Erpetoichthys calabaricus. Classification (NCBI taxonomy): domain Eukaryota; kingdom Metazoa; phylum Chordata; class Cladistia; order Polypteriformes; family Polypteridae; genus Erpetoichthys; species Erpetoichthys calabaricus. The sequence continues at coordinate 127,161,787 of NC_041401.2, forward strand.
GCAATTGAAGGCAAACTTCAAAAATAAACCACTAAAAAAGAATACATTGCATCCTTCTCAACGAAAATAAACATTCATGTGATTTGGTTTCCCTTCTTATATATTAGGCCACATCATCAGTTTGCATGTTTTAAAATTCAAGGAGGGACAAACTAAAGCAAATGTTAAAGAAAAAATGTATAGGCGATTCACAGTATGATCATTTTCATACATGTGTAACAATTTTAGATAGATACACAATAAATTAGACAATTTCAAAATTTTGAAGGTCGCGAATCCAAATAAAGGATACTTTCAACCTTTCAGAGACATAATTCACCTTACACAAATCTGACATTATAATATATTTACTTTACAAGGTGACACTATGGTGCAATGGTTAGTGCTACTGTTTGAAAGAATTAGGGTCCTGTTTTTTTGTGTGTGGAATTTCATGGTTCTTCTTGTGTCAACTATTTTTTTCTTTAGTTTTAATTCCACATCATCACAGATGTGTGTGTGTCTCGTTAATTTTAAATTGGACACTTGCGGATGTGTGTGTCCTCCTTCTACCATGAAGTAGTTTGGGAATATTATGTTTTGTCACTTATCAATGCTAATTAATTTAACTAAGGTGATTATTTTGAAAAAAAATTCATTTATAAATATATTCAAACACTGAAGCACAGCACTCAAGCTGGTGCTGCACTCAAACTGAATTAACATCACTTATAATATACCACTTTTTAATGGGTGTTCACTGATGTATACATGCAGGCAGGCAGGCATGGGTTAAGCCACTAATTGATGGATTAAATTAATTAAATTCAATATTTTTTATAACACTACACTCAGAGTAATGCTGCAGCATTCTTTCACCATCTTTTCACTTTGCAGTGCTCATTATATCTGGAGTCTTGGAATAACTTTCTGCTCTACACTGTATTTTAATTCTAGTGATGTCTGCTAAGTGAAATAAAATCATTTGAACTTCTTCTCTGTGATTTGACAACTGTCCTTAATGCAGTGTATTATTAAACTGGGAACCTAACTATCAAACAATTAACATTAATATTACAAAATTCACTTCTGAAAAAGTGAAACACTTTTGTAGGTCAAAGAAACAAAGAAACATTTTGAATAAAATCTTAAAAGTGTAGAAATTAGATCCTATGCATAAACAATGAAACTAACTGTACAAGATTTATAATAAAGTAAGTTCAAGAATTTAAAAGTTTTAACACATAAATATGCTTTTAAGACAATTTGTCTGTGCCAGATCCAGAACCATAAATTTAAGTCCCATACTATCATAACATGGGAAATAAGTGCTGGGTAAGGCTTTAAAAATGTTTGTTTTATGGATTTATCCCAGGCAAATAAAGAGCCTAAAGTGAAGAGTAACAAATATTAAAAAATCAACTTTTTTAAAGCACATTTTGATTAACGGAGTTATCAAATGAGAAGGCATTGTCTTCAAAATATCTGCATTTAACTGAAAAAATAACCTGAAATTGGAGTTGAAATTACTTGTTTTCTTGTTTACTGACCGGGAAAAAAAAACAGCTAAGATGAAATACCCACACATGAGTCTGCCTTTCAAAGAAAATTGATAGCTGATTTAATTATCAGGAACTTTTTACATTGATATAATTTATTCTTATAGAGCGTAAATTCACTTAGAAGGCCATAGTGGTATAAAGTAATTATATATACAACATAATTAAAAAACATCGTACAAAGGCAAGCAATTAAAACTCAAAACATAATGCTCAAGTACTAATAGCAAAAAATATATGTAAATCGAATAGCATACTTCTAAGGTACATTACAGTTATGTTCTTCTGGTAATACGCGACTAGGTATACTTTATTAAAACACATCAAAACATGTTTTTCAAGCACCATGTAGATGAGAATAGTGCAGGCACACAGGAAATGTCTAGAAACAAAGGAATACTTACCCGCATTTCAGGATTAAGGTACAGGTTGGTAAAAAACAGCTGATCACTGTCATCATCTTTACCATTCCAGTCTTGAACCATCTTCTTCAGTGAGGAGGCAAAGCCAATAAAACCTGTGAGAGGAGAATATGGGGGAAATCTTTTACGTGTGAATAACTACCTTTTTAGAATTTCTGAATCCAATGAAAAAATTACGAATTTAACTGTAACACAGAGCTTGTAAGTAGGATAAACATGTTGTGTAGGAAACTTTTCAAGTTCTTTAAAGTCATATAGTTGACATCTTTTAAAAGTATCTCGGTGAGATACTGAACCAACTTAGCAATAAGCTAACCAAAGGAGCTTAGCAGACTGAATTGCCTTAGCTTTTCTGAAAAAATGTCTTAAATTCTTACCTACCATGTTATGTACTTTTGATCTGATTAGTCAGAAATGCTGTACTTATGGCCTACACTGTTTCTTTATCCGTTCCTTCTGCTCATTTTATTCCCCAATTGTGGATACTGCACCCACCCATCCATCCATCCATCCATCCATTATCCAACCTGCTATATCCTAACACAGGGTCACGGGGGTCTGCTGGAGCCAATCCCAGCCAACACAGGGCACAAGGCAGGAACAAATCCCGGGCAGGGCACACATACACACCCACTACACACTAGGAATGCACCTAACCTGCATGTCTTTGGACTGTGGGAGGAAACCGGAGCACCTGGTGGAAACCTACGCAGACACGGGGAGAACATGCAAACTCCACGCAGGGAGGACCCGGGAAGCGAACCCAGGTCTCCTTACTGCGAGGCAGCAGTAGCGCTAACACAGCGTCACTGTGCCACCCCAGGATACTGCACCCTTTTCTATGAAATTAGATGCTTACCAATCGTTCAATTGCTATGGTCATGTCAGTTAATCAAAAAATGATTACAGTAAACAGAAAATCACAATGATACGTGTGGAATGTCAGACTCAACAGAAAGGCACTATATAAATAAAATGCATTATTATTATTAATGATGTTAATGTCCACATAAAAAGGGATGGATGCTTCACATTTATGCTTTTAAGAAATGCATCTAATTTCAACCATCACATCTTCATAACTAACTGCAAAAGGCTTTACAAATTAAATTAATATTGAAAGACCTGATAGTAACACCATAGCTAGTGCCATAGGCACTGTGTTTTTGTCACTGTAATCCAGCAAAGGCCATCTCTAAATTTTGATTCTTTGAATTCACCCCTTTATTAAGCAATAAACTTTTATTTTACAAAGTATATTCTCCAGAACACAGATGTTTCTTTTTGTTTAAGATAATACACAAAACAAGAATCACAAGGGCATTTATTTTGTTTAAGATAATAAATTACACTTTCTATGAAGTACATAATTTGTTGTTCCACAAGTAACCCAAAATGTCTAACACTTGTCCACTTATCAATACACCTATGAAGTCCAATGTGAATCCTGCAAAAAGACAGACCGAAGCCACTAACTTCATCATTGCTGCCTGATAAGGTTTAAAGAACATTGGTGAGCATTTACAAGCACATATGAATAAGATTGTGCCTACGCGGAATGCCTTTATAAGTTTCTTTCCTGTCTCTCTGGAAGAAACCAAGAGCAAATCATTTGGTTTTTTTTCTGATGTGTACTCAAGAAAAAGACGTAGTTTTATGTAGTAACTTTTTGTTGTGTACACTACCCATAATCGTTTCTATTACGTATAAATAATGTTAGATGAAAAAGATGCATATAGACTTTGACAGAGTTACCATATCCCAAGAGTCATTTTGTGGGGGAAAAATTACTTGTCTCCTCAGAAAGAATAAATCAAGCATTACAAGTTGCACTTCTCAATTCCACCCTTCCCTAAACTGTGTAACTATAGCCTAAGAATACACTCTGCTCAAAACTACTGTTTAAGCAAAGTATTGACTCTGCAACCTTTACAGGTCTTTAAATATATAAAAAGCACATAGACATGATTGGGCTTTACAGATTAGATAAGGGCACAAGCCTATATATATATATATATATATATATATATATATATATATATATATTATCACTGTGGCCTGCTTCTAAATAAACACATACATTTTATTTAATTATACCACTGATTTGCAAATTGCTATGTGCAAGAGGAGAGAAGAACATTAGAGACAGAATGCCAAGAAAGAGAAGGAACTGATGACACAGTGGCAATAAGTACATGGTGGCAGTGGGAATGCCTTAAAAGGATGCCAGCTGTATGTTATTTTTACTTTGTTTATATGTTTGAGCCTTTTGAATAAAGGGTGAAAATTAATGCTTCATCTGACAGCCAGTTGTTTTTGCCAATATGACACCTCCCTATAAAACAAACTGACACAGGGTGAATGGGCAGCTGAAAAAAATCCATGGCTGTTTGAGTAGAGCCGATTGCCCAATTTGAAAACTTGCACAAAAACTTAAACAGAAGTAACCTGTGTAGGCTAAGCCTGCAGTCTACTGTGATATACTGTATGAATGACAAACATGATTTCTCTATAAGATTCCTAGTCATGTGTTCAGCAACAAGGTAAAGAGTAACCAACAAGTTCTACAAGGATAATCATTTTTCAAGCTGATATTATTTCTTCACAAACATGGCATATATGCATTTTACACTCTAAATAGTGTTCTGAAATTAAGAGTTTTCTATAAATTTAAAAAAAAAATCTTGTACACACTTGCACTTTACAATGGAGACTACGGGGCATGGGGCACCACTAGAAAACAGAATCTTAAAAATTTACTAAATATGTCCAAGGCAGTTGTTGAGTATTGATCCACACTTTTTGATTACACATACATTGTAAAATAATTTATGCCTGTCATTTTTGAACAAAAAACATTGATATTATAAGATTTAGCCATTTTAACAGGAGACCCGCTGTACACACCACATCAGCATTTATCTTCTTCCACATTAACCTTTCATCACCCTGGGGTGTGGTTTCCTCTTCAAAGGCAAAATTACAGTAACCTTTTAATGTCACATAGTTGTTTTTGTTTTGATTTACTTCTCTATGTGAGAACTCACACAAGCAAACAGAAGATGGTATCCTTACCACAAGAAAAATAATACCAGGAATATGCAAAAAAATGACTATTTCCAGATCTCTTTTTTTATCAAAACCATGTGTTGGAAACACCAAAGACATGTTTTCCTATATCACAACATTTGACTCTTTATAGGCTTTAGGCTTATAGGCTTTCCAGTAGTGTCCCATGCCCCATAGTCTCCAATGTAAAGCACCAGTGCGATTAAGAAATTTTTGTAAATTTACATAAAAAGTTAATTTTAGAACATAATTTTGCATGATAAATGCAAAAATTCCATGTCTGTGAAGAAATAACTTCATTTTTTTACTGAACTTATCCTTTAAGATGTTTCTGATACAGGTGGAGCTGTTTCCAATACTTGCAAATATCCCTAGTGTTTTTAACCATTTCTTAGCGTTTCCATCTACTACCGTATCTGTACAAAAAGTTGAATGTACATAATTTTTTGACATCACATATGCAATGGTTTTAAATTCTTACAGTGACAAAACAACCAAGTAGCAAAAACCTTTAAAAACTAACAACACATCAATAAGTTCAGGTCTCTGTTCACTCAAATCTTCAGTTCCGTCCACACTATCATGTTTTCATTTAAAAACTAAGTTTGTAAACGAAAATTACACACTGGATCTCTGCCCATACTGAAACACCCAAAAACACTTATAATTTTAACATTTGCCTACATTAGACAAATGCAAATTGGGCGGAAAATCCTTGAAGGGACTGTGTAGTGAATAATTCAGAACCTTGTGAAAAACACATTCCCTTGTGTTTTACGCACTTTGAGGCCATCAGCATGCACAGGACTCTAATATAGTGTTTCACAGCATATAGAAAAAGGCAGTAATTTTTACAGGACCCAGGCTAATTGCGCTGTGTCACATCTATTCGCTGATTACATTTGAAAGTAGCAATCTTCAGAACTGGCAATAGTCGTGTTGTCATTAAGTATAAACACTGTAAATGTTTACACGAAACGTAAAAAAAAAAAAAAAGATCAGCTCTTTGTTCATTCATGCAAGGATTCATTATAAGTAGTCGAGATGGTCTGGGTCAGCTCCACTCCCCCCGGTTGCTTTTTTGGGCTTTTCCAACCCAGCACCATTGATAGTCATGTACCGAGATGTACTCCCTGGCTGTGCAGCAGGACCAACCCTCAGCCCCATCTTGAGCGCAGGCCACATTTTCCATCCCTGAGGCACACATTCCATTCTGCCTGCCTCCGCCCAGTCACACAGGCTCTCTTGTTTCTGCCATTCTCTCTCTTCTCCCATCTTTAACCTTCATCTCTGCTTTTCTTTTTGTTTACCCTTCTCTCTTGTTCATCTCTCCCTTCTTGTCCTGTGTAGGCTCCTCTTATCTTGGCTTGCCTAATTGGGCACAGGTCTGATGTGCAACTCTGTCCGAGGTAAGAATGAGGCAACTGACTAACACTCGCATTCGCACTTATGTGCACAATCAGTCAGACACCCCAACCATCCCCAGAGCAGAGAATGCTCACACACACTCATGCCTGATTGGAGCTTAAACTTCATTGGTCATGATTATCTCTCTATTATAAATAAAAATCATTGGAGAGAATAACTAGGGAGACGAGACGTGACCTTCATGTGAAGATCATGGAAGACACTTAAAAGACCCGCGAGACGAAAGAGATTGGCCACAGAGCATCTAGCGGGGACCTTAAACATGAGACTTTGTGCCAAGAGATTGACTCAGTACCGTCTTGCGGGGGACGTAGAACATGAGATTCTTGCAAGACATGCCCTACTTAAAACCAATATCAAATAAGACCACGGGCAGCAAAACACTCAGTCGTGTCAAGGGTTTGAGCACACACAGATCCAGGGCTCTCAGCACATATAAAGCGTATAAGGACAATATGTTGTAGATGAAACGTCGACGACTAAGCGAAGAAGAAAGAGCAGTACGGAGAAAAGAGACCCAAAGGCGTTGGAGAGAAAAAAAATGCAAAAAAGAAAACGAATAATTAGGTGCAAATTCAGAAAATAAGGAAAGTAATAATCAGTCCGGAACAAGTGGAATTGAAAAAAAAAAGCACGTCCAATCAGGCTCAGAATTAAAAGACAAAGTATAACTTCATAAAGACATCAAAAACGTTGGCGCTATACAGATGCAGAGCAGGTTAGAGATTATGAAAGCAGTGGAATTCGAAAGGCTCAAAAAAAATGAAGGCGCGATACACATGCAGAGAAAGGTAAAGAATATGAAAGCAGGAAAATTCGAAGTATTGTAGCATCCCTTCCACTCCCTTTTTTTGGAGTGACTGTTAAGTTCGATTGAGGGAGGGCGGAGTACAGCACGGAAGACTGAGTGTGGGGTATTGATTGATGAGGTGGGGGGGGGTGTTTGGGGTTAAGAAGTCGGCGTTCTTTTTCTTGATTGTTCAAGTAAAACTTTTGTGAGACTTTACTACGTCTGTCTGTTTTTTTTACTTCTCTTTTTGTGCCGGACACGGACGTCACTACAGTATCAAAAAAAGATAGTAAAGATCGCATTAGCACAAAATAAGAAATTATTACTCGAAAAAAGGGAAAATAATCATCACAGACCAGGTGTAATTGAAAAAATAGCTGAACGAAGCGAGGTCAGAAATAGAAGACAAAGAGTAGAAAACAAAGTAAAATGTCATAAAGAGGTTAAAAAACAAGGGAGCCAAACACATGCAGAACAGGTTAGAGATAATGAAAACAGCGGAATTCAAATGACTCAAAAAAAACATAGGCGTGAAACACATGCAGAGCAAGATACAGAATATGAAAGCCGAAAAAAACTGAAGTGTCAAAACAAAGAAAGTAAACATCGCATTAGCGCAAACAAAGAGAAATTATTACGAATAGAGATCGAATATATAGACATAGGTGATATGTCTGAAGTAAGTAAATATTGTAAGGCTTTGAAGTTTAAGTCAGAGAATTTCAAAACGGGGTTTACCTCACATGCATTTATTGGTTACTTTGCAAAAAAAAATTATTAACTGCTGATGATGCAGATCGTTTTGTTTGTGCTGAAATTCCAAACAGAGAAACCTATCTTGAATTATGGTACAAAGTCATTAAACACATGTCTCACTGACCTCATTTAAAATATTCAGCATGTTGGGACTCTAAAGATTCCAAGTATTGTTTTTAAAGACGTTCTGAAATAAAAGTTAAACTAATGAAATAGCAACAATTCAAAGATAAAAAAAATCTTAAACGTGTGTATCTGGAAAACCAAACACGGGGGTTGGCAAGCAAAGCGAGCAGGGGGCAAAGCCCCCTAGTTTATTTAAAATCTGACCAACATCATGGAGCACTTATAACAGTAGTACACAGCAATCAGAGTGCATCTTGCATCAAACATTTGCAAAACTTTAAAAATTAAAAATTAATAAAAACATGCATACCCACGTGTGTCTATATCTTCACTTTACTACATTGTGCTTTTGTGTCCGTCTCTGTCCTGCAATATTGTCAGCTCAGCTGCATTCTACACCCATCCACTTCATTATCATCTTGTTATTAATTTTGCTGCAGAATGCACTCCTCCTTACTGAACAGACTAAGTTTAAGTAATAAACATTGATAAGAAGCTGTCAAATTAGTTATTTACAATCTTATTTTCATGGAACTCTGAATTTTTCACTGCAACACTAATGCTGTCAGCCACAGGAGTTATTATTTATTAGTGCCACTGGTAAATTATTTCTCATCTGTGCATGTATGCAGCATTCAAACAGTACAAAACATAACTTAGATGGAGCTCAGCAAGCACCATGGAAAGCAACTCTTCTTTTTTCCATTAAGGGTGATCAATCAGGGAATGAGACATTATAATGAAAAGAATCAAATCATGAAAGAGCCATAAATAAGCACAAACCAATCAGAGCACAATTAAGAGTATTGTTTTCACAAAATTCTGTTTTCACTTGTACACATTAAAATGCTGAAACTTCATTTACAAAAGTATCCGGCTCTGGAGAGCGTTTTTATAAGCCTTCGTTTTCAGGATTGAAAATGCTGGGCGAATTTGGATGACAGGAAACAACGAAGACAAATCTGTGTTTTTAAATGAAAACATGGTAGTAACCACTCCACTATGATACAGCTAAAGATTTGTCACATCTCTAAAAAAAACAAAAAAAAAATAATATTGTAAATAATATTAGCATGGGATTAATATTGGCAGAGAAAGAATGAGTGTAATTGTAAAACTGTAATGTATGGTATATAGTCATGAACACCAATTAATCACCACAGTATTGGGATCTTGAAGTCTTAAACCTCTGCAAAGGGAAGTTCAAAGAACAGTATATTGGCATTTTGCAGAGTTTAAGATTGTGAAATAGGAAAAAGTTTTTGAAGAGTATGTGTGAGAGATGCAGAAGCAGAAAGCACTATAAAAACAAGTTGACATTATAACTTAAGTGAGTCTAGAAAAAAACAAGATGTTGCTATAAGTAGGAATAGGCATCAGTATTTTAACACATTACTTTTCTATTGTTCTGCTTAAAGAACAAGCAAAGATTCAAAGCTCATCACCAAAGGAAAACTGCCAGTGACATAATAAATTCTGGCTTTTTCTAGGATGGCAGGAAGTTATAAAATGGTTTTAATAACTACTGTAGGTCTGACATTGTTAACCTATTATGATCTATGTCATTGGGAGTCCTCCTGCCCTCTAATTTCCAGATTAATAATGACTTTTATCAACTATATTTCTTCAGCAAATTCACTTATTCCTCATGTAGGTGTACCAACCTGACTAATCCCTTCACATGTATGTACATAATGACATTAAATTGCATCTCCACATTAAATATACTGTAAATCAGTTAGTCAGTACTGGTATACAAATATTCTGTGAGAAGAAGTGGTTAATGAGTTAGTAATCCACTGCTGACATGGTATACAAACCGATTACTAACAGTGTGTGTAACACTGTCCCTATTTTCTAACGTAAGAAGGCAAGCATCAGCTTTTGCCACGTAAGAGTAGTATTAAGAAGCAGTACCTTGGAACAAGGACAGAAAGGTGCTTTGTAATGCAGTAATGTTCAAAGAAATGGAAGGGATTTATGAATGAGTGCTGCACATCTTTGCATGTTTGGCATTAAGTAGTAGAAGTAGCATTGATCTCCTCATCTGTGTTTCTTGTTTGTTTTACTAGCAAATTAAACCTGCCTTCCTGCCCTTTGGGTATACTTAACGTGCCAAAATTAAAAGTACAAAAACTGCAAAAGGTTTTTATTTGCACATGCGTTTAGCACATTGTACAAATCTGCCAGATAGTCTCTATGCGAGTAATAGAAGATTTAAAAACAGTCATGCTGCATATGTCAGTATCATAAATCAGATTCTGCTGATGGCTGAGGTTACATTTTACATTATCAATAGATGATGATGATAAGGGTGATTAACTGTACAAACCTAGCTATAAAGTTTTAAATGATTTAGTCAATTAATGAGAACTTATACAGGGAGGTCTACATTGATATTAAAATTATTAAGTAAAAATATTATTTTAGTATGAATATCCACTCATTCATTCATTTACTCACTCATTTTCCACTGCATATCTGAAACCAACTCACAGGTTTTAACAGTCTTAGCAGTGAGGCCCATGCGTCCCTTTTCCCAGCCACACTTACAATTTATACTGTGGGATCCCAAGACTTTTCAAGGCCATCTGGGACATATAATCCTCCCAGTGAGCCCTGGGGCTTCCTCTGGGTCTTCTCCCAGCTGGTCATGGCCAGAACACCTCCACAGGAGTCGTTCAGGAGGCATCCGTATCAGCTGCCTGAACCACCTCATTTGCCTCCTCTTGATGAAGAGAGTCAGTGGCTGTATTCCAGGCCTCTCCCAGATGTCTGTGCTTCTCATTATTATTAAAAATATAATATGCAAGTTGTTAAATGCTACTTTTCTGCATCAGTGGCTTGATATCTAGCTCATTATCAACATTTCTTTGAAAAAAGTCAGTAAGGAAATTAGCTGAAATGTTGAAATACATATTTACTTGAAAATGGGGCAGTAATAAAAGTAGAACTGCAGCAGCCTAAGAACAAGTACTGAAAGCAGGAGAACAGAATATCCAAACAGTAAGCAACAGATACCTGTTTGTACTAAATCACAATTACAGGGGAAGACACTTTCTTGCTTTTTCACAATATTATGATAACAAGCATTTACTTAACATACATTTCAGTATTTTTGTTTTTTCTCTAAACTGACTACAGCAGTAATTAGAAACAAAAGAGCATTTATACTTTCAAGGTGACTATATGATTAATGCTTGAATAACACTGTGTGCAATGTGACTTGGCACTGCATTTTACCACATAGTAGACCCTTTTGTTAGGTGGAGATGTACTTGTGCAGCAAAGAATGTTCTCTTGTCTGCCTATTTGACAATTAAGGGGACACACCAAGCATATGCCCAAACCTACAGAAGAACCTATGTTGTTTTTTGTGTTCTAAAATAAATTTCAATCTTCATAATTATATACAGTATGCTCTACTACAAATACAGAACACTATCTTTTTTCTCTTTTTATATTAACCCCCAAATAGACTTGATTGGATTAGGTAAATTTGACAATGTTATCTAATATAAGCTCCATGTTTAAGGAAAACTAAACATAATATTATACAAAATTCCTTTCTGAGCACAGTGAATATCATCTTTGTCTGTCTTTAACTCCAGGAAATTCCATTGACCTACTCTTTCTGCTTACAAAACCTGTAATATCTCCATCCATTAACTGCATTCAAAGTTCAGGTTACTGCTTAAAGTTTTGATTAATTGATGAAGTAAATGATCACGGTATTTCTGCAAGGTCATACAGTGTCCTTTATGATAAACTACTAATTACTATTTTTTGTTTATCATGTCTAATAAATAATGTGCTTAGCATACTTTATAATGGTAAAAAGTATCTCTTATATATATATTTCTCTTCTGGTCCATCCTGCTTCCACTTCAAAACCGGTCCCGCCCACACGCAGCCGACACGGAATTTCTCGATTCCTATTCGTCCTCTTCCATGTCATGCACTATAAGTACTATAAGTACTCAAGGTGCTGCCACAACGGTAAAGTAGCTTTACCACCTTTGCGGGAGCCACCTGTGTCTTTACAACAGCTTCTTACACAACAAACATCAGAAGGTAAAAATTATCGTGAACACATTTCAGAATACAACTCTTCTCTAGCGTTTGCTTCCATGGGTGCACAGATAACTCAACCTCCTGGCCACGGACCATACTGTTTTAAAATACACGGGCAACTTTATCACCAAATCTCTCCACTATACGCTAACACTTCTACCTCTCCAGGATATGGACAGTTGTATGTTTTTGACACAGCGCAAGCTACTGAAGTACGCTTACAAAATAAAGCAAACTCTGTATGCAGCGAAAATTTACTTCTCCAGCTAGATTCTATGCTCAGAACCATCAACCCCTTCGCTAAATCATACAAACACATGCATGAAATCGCTCAGTCCAATCCAACAGCATCTGTACGAATGGTTTTCAAGGAAAACCCTAGGCAGGATTTATGATGATACAATGCCCCGACATGTCACACCGATGTTGCAGCGATTTTCATCGGAGAAGACGGCGAACCGCCTGCCGAAAGGGACATTTGCATCTATCCCATAGGCAACTCCTGTAAGCAGATTTCCACGCTCAATATGAATTGCAATCCTGTGGTTTATCTACTTTTATTCCCTTATGGAGACATTGGCTGGCACAAAGATTTACAACATGTTCCCGATAAAAGAACCCAAGCGAATAAGGCTTACTCAATGCCAATTTTACGCATACAGATTAGCAATGAGGAATACATTTAGTATTTTGCACTCCGGTGGCAAACTAGTCCAACAGTACGTCGTAGATGCGTATGTTAAAACAGACGGCGCGCGTCTCAACTATCTCAGATTACATCAACAAGATCTGCACATAGAACAATACAAAGGACTTTCAGACGTACTGCAAGCAAACGCTGAAAATAACAACGTACGTGTAGGCAAAATGATCATATTACCGTCCACATTTCCTGGAAGTCCAAGATACATGCAACAAAACTATCAGGATGCCATGGCCATAGTACGTAAATTCGGAAAGCCTGATTTATTTATCACTTTCACATGTAATCCTGCTTGGCCGGAAATTCTACATGCACACTGCGTCTTTCGAGAAGTATTTATTTCTTCTTGATTTCTGAATTCCTTTCTCACCATTTTCCTTTCCTATTCTTACACCGCCGTATGCTACGGCGGGCGTCAGCTAGTTAGTTAAAATCTCCCATAGGAATATTACATTTATCTAGGTGCAAAAATTCTTGCAGTCTCGAATTAGATTGCAGAGATTTAAGTTATGTTATATTATGTAGCTGAGATACACAATGTGTTTTTCTATTTTGTGCTCTAACACAGAAAGGCCTTAGTTATACAAAAAGGTTTTCCTGAATCAAAACCAAAGGAAAACAAAAACAAAACACAATGCCAATTCAAAGGTTCAATCAAAAGATCTAAAGGCAGAAAGCAAGCACTTTTAAACAAGGATTTAAGTTTAAATTCAAGTCCAAGTTAATATGATGGCACGCTGGTTCTCCAATTTTCTTGAGTCACCTAAACTTGATGCTACATTATGGTGTATAAGAAACACAATCAATGCAGAATCAAATAAATAAGTTACAGTACATTTTATATGTGACATATCTACAAAAATGCTGCAATAAGAGATCAAAACAAATTAAAGGCACTACAGTCATTTAAGAGTTGCAAAACACCACATTATTATATTCCGTACTAGGGGGCTCTGCCCCCTGCTCCCTTCGCTCACCAACCCCCGGGGTGGGTGCTACATGCTAGCCACTTCACGGTTCTGCAGCTCGCTTATGGGGACGCGGATGTACAATTTAAATGGATTGTTATTTTAATGGGAATTGTTACATATGCATAATAGAACTATTTTACATTACAGTGAATATTTAACCATAGTAAAAAATAGTAAAACGTAATAAAATGAAAGATAATCACGTTTCATGTTGTGTTAGAGGTATTCATTGCATTATACATTTTCGTTCTGTTTAGCTTTGAAATTAACACGCAAATGCTTTTTAAACTTACACTTTACTGTAAAACTTCAGTAAAAACAATATTTGGAATTAACTTTTTTGTCAATATCGCTTTGAATTTTGATTCCTTGTTTGGAGTTACATTGTGACAATGCAACATATAACTGCCCGTGAGTGAATATCGTTTCTTCCTCTCTAATAAATAAACCGACTTTTTAGAATGTTTGTCCCTGTGATTTGTTAATTGTCATAGCAAAAGCTATTCTAATGGGAAACTGTAAACGTTTTAATACGAATGGCATATCACGATCTCCTTTGGTGTCTAATGTTATCCGCGGAAGATGTACTACATTACCTTTCTTGTCGCCTGTTAAAATTTAGAATTGTTCGACCAATTTTGAATACATCTAACCTTGCCCTATTGCATAGCCCATAACTCATACATAAATTTTGCAATAACATTACAATACATCTTTCCTTCAAAAAGTAATTCAGCCGGTTGTAGATATTCTACAGGATATTGTAAGTTGATGTTTTCATCTTCCGCACAATTACCACCAACTGTTTCAGCATAGTCTAATGATACATATTTAACCAATTTGCCGTGTAATCGATCAACAATTTTCGCATTATTCGTTTGACTTCATCATTTCTCGGTGCTAGGATTGCCTCATTTCTACTGTTGATAACCCTTCGGGTTGAAATTCTTCAATAAGATTTGGACAAAATACGTCTTCTTTTATTGGGAACTTAAAGTGAGGAAAACATAAAAATTCATAAGAGCTGAGAGCGCAGGAACTGTGTCTGGCAAAAGCATTCACACGAATGAGTGGTGTGAGGATCGTGGGCGTGGACCATTAACCATAAATGTTTGAGAGGAGGGCGGGACTTAAAAAAATCTCTAGGCAATAGTCTCATCTCGCAGGACTTGAAAAAATCTATTGGCAATTGTCTTGTCTCGTCTCAATATTTTCTTTTATAATAGAGAGATATCACAATTTGTACTACTGAAACTGGCTATTATGAAGAAATGACCTACCTGCTGATGAAAGGAATCTCTTTCCCTCTCGGACATGGGGATACTTGTCTTCCAAATGACGATTTGGCCAAATAAGTGTCTCAGCAGAAAACACCACATTATGCTTGGCTTGCTGAAATTTCTTCAATAACTCTTTTGGACCCGATGAAAAAATTACATCATAACTGTACAGGGAAAAGATGAAAGCATATTAATGATAATTAACTACTTAAAAAGACATCTGATTTAAGTTAGTAAGAAATATATACCTATCTATGAACAAGATGATCTGGTCTTCTTCATCCAGATTTTCTAAAGCAGACTTCAAGAGTCGCACCTTTTGACCTCCACCAGGGGCTGTTGTGTAATCTCCACCTCTCCATTTTTCTCCTCTACCCAGAACCTGCAAACACACAATATATCACACTGTTATAGGCACATTTTAAACATGCATAAAATTTTTAAAACATACTTTAGGTCAAATTATAGTTCTGTCTTTTGTCATCATTTCCATGTGAAAAATCTAGTATGCAAGAATGAGATATCGACAAAAGAGACACTAGAACTAAGTGAAAGGTCTCTATAATCCAAAACAAATAAAACTGCTCATAACACCAGTTCAGCAAAAATAAGCAGCACTTGAATCTATCCTAGGTAAGGTTGCCACAGTAATTTATATATATATATATATATATATATATATATATGTATATTAGGTATATATATATACAGTATGTATATATACACTGTATGTATATATTATTATTGCCAAATCACTGCTACTGAGATTTATATAACTGATTTGAACTTACTAAACAATGGAGAGAATCACTTAATTTCTGATTTACATTTACTAATTCAAGTTTATTTCAGTTGTGTAACCTAAAATAAGTAAGTGGATTTGTAGAGTACAATGTGAGAAAAACTTACTCTGCTAATTAGTGCCTGCTGAAAGAAGCAGAGAACTTTAGTGAGTAGAAATATATTTAAACAACATGTACTTTTCGTTTAACTTGTCCAGTAAATACGTACACCCAATAGTGATGTCAAACATATGCAAGCTGTTATGATATACTCCCACTAATACTAAAATAGTTGGCTGTGCATTGCTTAAACTTGTGATGTCTACAGCCCATTAGTGGAGCTTGGTTGGTTTCTATAGCGTGAACATTAAACACAACTAGAAGTATTCATCCACATTTTTTTTATTATCAATTGTCAGGATTCTAGCAAATGTTAAATACTCTTTTCTAAGATTACAGCAAAGACACAAATAATCATGCCTTCAGCCATTACATTTGAGCCCCTTAAAACTACCAAGTATTTTTTTTAATTCTGTTAAGTCTCAATGTCAGAATTTTACCTTTAAAGTATAATTAAAGAATTTCGCTGATCTCAAAAATCGATTGAATCCTTCAGTCTCTTTTGTTGCGACAGTCAACACAAGTAAATTTTCTGAAAATTGAAAGTAAATAAAACAAAAGAGAGGAAAGAAGAAAGTTCAGTAATTAAATAACAGAGGTTGGAACATAACCACTTCAAAAAGCATATAGAAAATCATTTAACATTTAGAACATAAAAATAACCCTAATGACATTATTACTGTAAGCTTATATTTATCAAATGATATATTATCCATTATCAAATGAGACTAATCCAGTTTAAGGTCGCTGGGAGCTAGAGTTTATCCTAACAGAAGCTGGCACAAAACAGAGACCAAAATGAATATGGTGCTAGTCCACTGCCTAGCGCACTTACCCCCACTCATTAGTATTGGCCAACTTAGGGTTCCCAGTTAACATGCCTACATTTCGTAGGAAAATCGGAACACTGGCACATGGACAGAACATAAAAACACCATATAGACAGTAACTGGGCCAAGATCTAAATCAAGGAACCTGAAGCTGTACGAAAGAGGCACTAGCAACTGTACCATAACGCCACCCTTCAAATGCAACATGGACACACTGTTTATTTACGTCACAATATGCACATTAGAAATTATTTAGTTCAATTTGTTTCAATGTTGTGTACTTTCATATTGGTCAACATAGAGGTAAATGAAACAGTTATTCGAAATATCATGTGTGAAAAAGAAATTGCCTCTGAAATACAAATCCAAACCAGCTATCTAAAAACTGGGGTTATGCAGTTAGACTTTACTTTATTTGACTTATTATCTTTGTTTTAGTATTTTCAATTAATTGTAGCTAGCTAGTCTACGGGTATAGTTTAAGATCTTCAATTAAAGAATGTAGGCATTTTCTTGCTATTTGCAGAATTAATACCACATAAATAATTTTTCTCACAAATTTAAAGAAACATTTATCTCATTCACTGTTTCATCTCATTAAAGCAGTTGCACACAATAGGTTACATTAGAATAATATCATTAAGTTTTCAACATACAAATAATAATAAGTCTCATGCCTCCAAGTAGTAAAACATAATGGAAACATTCAGTACAGAAAGAAAATAGATTTGGTCACATAAAGTGAAGGACACTATACCTACTTGAGAACAGGAATGAGAAAATACACCCTACCACTTTACACATTCTGAAATCGAATTGATACAAAGGGAGTAAACACTTCACAGTCAAACTGAAAACTTGTGATTGTATAATGTTTATACAAGCACATAAAGAACAACCATACTCCACACAGAAAGTAGCCCCAGTCGTAACACTATCCAGCAGCCCCTTAGCCAGTGTCCTCCTATAGAGATTCACAAATATGAAACATACAGTATGTATAGCTGTACTGTGAGCAATAGGCTCTTCTTAGTTCATATAAATCAGCTAAAAATTATGAATGTTAACACCTGCTATTGTAAACTAGAAAAAAAAACTTATCATTAATATGGACCTTTATCCGATAAAATGTTAATGAAACAATTCCAGGTGAACATCTCAAGTTAACTAATGCTTAACCAGTTCTAGTCTCAGAAAAGTATCAAACTAGTTGCTGAATATGTTGTAGGAAGCTAGAATAAAGCCAGTGTTTCCAATGTCAAACTTCACTTGTATTATATCCAAGTATGACGGCATGCTTTGATACTTGATTGGAATCTCAATACAAACAAAACATGACTTTTCTTATGCTAATATTAAAGGAAATGAAAACATACATAGTAAAATGAACAGATACATCCATTTATCAAATATTGTTTGTATTTTACACAAGCATTCACATCATTTATCTTTTTTAATGTTTAAATTATGTCAGTCGAGCTCCATATGTGCAAAGCATTCAGTCATTCAACTTAAAATCTTTTATTGAGCACATCTATCTTGTTTAAAATTGTCCAAAATGTTTCCAGGGCAAGATTCAACCTGTGAATGTTGCAATCTAGCTCCAGCCTCACTGGGCTCCATGTTCTGGACATGCACCAAATTAGCAATATTTTGAACAAAAATCTTTGCATGCCTATCAGACAGCCTTGGTGTCACAATCACTCCTAACCCATTAACAGCTGTGTTTGGTGTACTCCCAGATGGCCTTAAAGTGGAGAAGGACAAACAA